>NW_020884874.1:7241614-7360384 GCF_003945725.1 Corapipo altera
TCTTCTTCATACCAGCACAAATCAGCTCCACTCACACTCAGGTGCATTGGAAGACCTAAGTGCTTTCCTTTTGCTTGGTGTCAAAACCAGAAACTTCAGTCTGTGTTCATTCCCTGTATTGAAACAAGAACTGTGGTTCTGGTCAATGTCCAGGATATTACAGACTAAAGTAATATGAACATTTATATCCAGTAAATACATCTTCGTTTAACAAAATTGCATGAGTATTATAAACTTAAGAAAAGAAAGATCTGAATTATACACTGACTGAATCCTCTGGAGACAACAGTCTAACGATACACATGTTCAATTTTATTATTCCTGTGTCTAGAAATTACAATACAAACCAATCACTTGAGAGAAAACTAAATCCCTGTTGGCAAATGGACAGCATTTGTTGACTAGCTAAGCAAGTTGTAGATTTCCTTTGCCAAAAATATCTGATGAGCCAAAAAAGGACTTTCTGAAGTCATTCAGCTTTGGAAAAGAAAAGTACTAAAAAACCATAATTTTTTTGTGGAAAATATTAACCCCAAAATTTGAAACAGGTGAAGGATGTGCAGAAGTGATACCATTATTCATACTGTATTTTACTGAAATTTCGAGGTTCTTTGTGTGATAGATTTTGAGGCACGTCAATTATACTGCCGTGACCCAGTTTTAGGTCAGCAGCTGATTCTTCCTTCACACTCAGGACAGGTTTCCTCCCTTTTTGCCATAAGGCTCCAAGGGAAATCCTGGCCACGCACCGGGTCCTGCAGTAGCATCCCTGCTCCCATAAAGGGGAGTTTCCCATGCCCAAGCCCTGGATGGCAAATGCTAAGAAACTCTGAGCTGGAAAGAACAACAGGCCTGGGACTTGTTACAGGTTCTTCTTGATCTAATGAGCAAAGCCAAGGCCTGGGAAGCACAAGGATAGGACCCTCTACAGAAAATATAGCCTGAAGCAACAGAGGTAAAATATGAGCCAGAGGATGCTCCCAACACTGGGCATATAACACAGCACAGGTGGGCAGAAATTTGAGTATTTTTATTATTGTTATTTGATTGTCAAGGGGTAATTAAAAAGGGCCTTACAGATTTTTAGTTATTACTTTTAACTTTTTCAGAGAAATCTAAAGAAGCATCTTAAGGCCATGCTTTATCACCGAGAATATCTTTTTCTCAAATTACTGTTTTTGACAGTTATTTTATATCCCTCTACTCCCAAGTGTCTCTCCTCACCTTCAGGGAAATGTCAATATTGACCTACAAGAGCAACAAGAAGGGAACACAAAAAATCTGAACAATATTTTGCTTCTTGAATGGATGATTTATTTGCTAAAAAAAGAAATAATTTCATGTTGATCAAAATAAACAGGGATTTTTTTTTAGGTAGGGATTTTTTTTTAGGTAAGGATTTTAAATCAGTTGTTTCATTGTCCCCTTAAAGCAAAATATTTTGATGTTCTCAATTTGAAAAGTTTGAAATGAAAGGGAATTTTTATTTCAAGCTACATCAAAGTTGGCCTGACATAAAACCAGGGATTTCAAAGAGAGTTTCTGTTCTACTGGGAAAAAAATAAAAGTATCTCTGTAGTGGTACAGAAACTCAAATTTTTTTTAATTATGAGCTTCTACTGAATCAAAAAAGAAAAAAAAGTATGAATTTTGAGAGCACCATCTTGTTTTATATAGAATAATGAAGGTACAATGGCAATGGAACATTAGGTTTGTCTGGTTCTTTTGGTGCAAATTATAGTTACTCAAAATGTTTATTAATAATTTCAGCAGTGTTATAAAAAAAAAAAAAAAAAAAACAGGCAAAAAATTCAATCTTCTATACTTCCCCAATCTTTCCCCGGACATTAAAAGAACTGCTACACCACAACCTCCAAGTCAAAACCATACTTATTTATGGTCATTTTCCTATGCCATTTCCTATGACTGTAGATGTTGAGGTAGTCTACAACAGAATATTTTCCTTTCAAAAAATGAGAACTAGGGGGCCTCTGCTAAACAAAACTCTCTTCCTAAAATATTGTCTAATGACATGGGAGAAGGGGCTTTTTTTTCAAGTGACCACTTTGTAAAACTTAAAATTTTGAGGGAACAGAAAATAAAACCCAATTCTAATTAGGGTCTAGTGGCCCCTCGCTAGCTGTAGGAGAAATGGTTCAATTACACTGTGAACAGTGTCATTGCATATCAATAGCTGGAGCCTCTAATAATGCCAATACACTATTTCTTTTGTGTTCTTTGTTAAACTGTTTGGTTTGAAGCTATAAACTGGGAGCAACAGCATCAAGTGTCATCCTATGCCTGAGAAATCATTATGGGACACAGATCATTTTGGGGTTTTAAACATCCATTTGTAGAAGGGGCCACTCCCCACAGTGGATTGGATCTCCTCACTTGCCTGTTGTTCTTGCTGTTCACACTCCAAGAAAGAGCAGAATTAAAAGATTACCAGCTTCAGATCCAAACAGAATATACTCCTTTTCTCCTGTCAGTCTGACCAAATATAGTGCTTGGGTTTTAAACTGACCTTATACTGCAGTTTGTTCTTAAATAATCTGTTAATTAAAAGGTGACGTATCACAAACACCGAAACTTTAAATAACTCTAGTGGCCTAAAAAAAGAACTGATAGCTTTTCCTCTGGGGAAAAGTACTAGTAGCTTACTGAGAAAGCTTAACCTCCAAGGCCAGTCTAGCTAACTATGGCCTTAGGGACTAATCCTTGTAAAGTCCATCTGGAGAATGTCCTAATTCCACTGCCTACTCTTCAAGATCATCCTTCTCCTTTTTTTCCCCACTCTTGCATCCGTTTAGTGTCCTCATTTGCTTTCTAATGACTTTCTAGCATGAACTCAGATCTGATTTTTTTTCTCAGATGACCTTTAGCTGGTTTTCCTTTCCATACTTCCCTACCTCATGGCAATATGATGTGTGATGCTCATATCCATATGAGCATCGTATCAATACCATGTGTTACAGACACAAGGCAGGCAATTAGCAACCATGCCAAAACACACCTGTAACTTCCCAAAAGAGTAGGCTGAGCTGGGTAGACATCTGAGGCACTTCTGCATTTTGAAACAAGTAAAGGTGCTAAAAGACTTTAGTCCTGGTAGCTAAGGCCAATGCTTCCAGTGGAGTTTCCTGTGGAGCTTGATGCTTTTCTGAACTTCCGATAATTCAACTAGGCATTTTTAAAGACGAGGCAGTGACTCTGTTCTGAACAAGGTCACGTCTTGAAGCAACAGAGTTTCAAATATTTCTGCCAGTCTGATTCTCAAGTACTGCAAGTACTACGAAACCCTTGTTCTTCTTGGAATCAGCCATCAGTCGTCATGCAATTACCGCAAAACTACTTTCATTTGGAGAGAAATGTAGCAATAATAGCCTGATTTCTGGTATTGTGTTTATTGTTTTACCTTCAGAGTATGAGCTTAGTTTCTTAATTACAGCCTCTCATTCAGGGGTTTTCATCCTTTTATGTGTCCCTAAATTTTACTCCTAAGAAAGACAATGGAGATGGGGCAGAGTGCACCCTTGCATAGCACATGTAGAGCCCACTCGTCCTAGGCTATGTGCCTCATACCTCTCAGGACCCCCCACAAAAGAAGTCTGAGGATCTCTAGTGGTATGTGGGCCAACAGCTGAAAAGCAGGAAGCAAGAAGTCCTCACAGAAGGAAGTGAAAATACTGCAGTGTTGTAATCACTGTAACATTACACGTACCAGAACATAAAGGCAAATGAGACAGTTCATCCCTGCTGTAATTTCTTGTTACTTACATTCTAGTTTTCAAGTGCAAACTCTTTAAGCAACTAAGACTTGCAATTAAAAGAGCTTGTTGAAGGAGCCTTGTGGTAGCATTAATTCTCTCATGTCCTGACACACTGACCTGAAATGCTCAATTCCTTTTACAGCATCAGGCTTCTTACTAACAGGGAAATCTTTGATAGTGAGGACTTGACAACCTGACAATATCGCAGAAGTGAAAAACTCCTTGGGTAAAAATAAGTTGGGTTAAACAGATACACCTATGCTAACAGCTAAGTACCTGTTTACACTTACTAGTCACCTCATTAGAAGTATTACTCTAAATAACTTGCCATATATATTTGTTAAACCCATTTCACAGGAAGCTTAACTAAAAAGGAAAGAGGTTAAGATTTTAACCTCTGCATAAGTAGGTGGCTAATCACGGCTTCAGACATGCGTGGTGGAGGGGCAGGTCCTGAATCAGGGCAGATCTGAAAGGTACATGCATGCGTAATCCGTTGTACAACGATTGAGCTTCAGGCATGTTGTGGAAGAAACAGGCGCTAGCAAAACTGGGAATAATTTTTACTGCTTTGGGAATAATGCTTTTCTCTTTATGGGGAGGCTTTTAAATTATCTCTCCATAGAGCATATTAACAACCTTGGTTTTTTCTGAGTGCTGGTCCACATATGTGGTGTGCCTGCAGATGCTGCGTGAGTTGTTCCAGCTCTCCTCAGCCCTGCCAGGTCTCTTCAGTCCTGACTTTCACACTGTCCTGCTCTGCTTCTTTCCACAGCAGAGGTTACCAGCTGTGGGACATGCTCTTATATTCTAGGAACTATGATGTTATTACCAAATCTATTTTTCCATGTAACTTGAGAGAGGAATAAAGAGCAAATTCTCAGCTAGCACAGATCATCACGACCCATTTGTGATGGGAAAGGTTCATCATACTGTGCAGAACAATGTCGATGGCTATCAGACAGGAATTTGACTCTCAAAACCCAGGCACTGATGGAGACACCACCAGTCCTCCCCCTCCCCCAGCCCTGGTCCCCAGAAGGGCTAGACAGGAGGATAATTCCAGATTAAATGCCTCAGGTGCTATGTGGGTTGGACCCTCATTCCATTGTCAATGGGTGTTTGTTTTTTGCGGGGGGGATGGGAGGGGGGAGGGGGGGGTGTCGTTGGGAGGGAGAAATTCTTGAACCAGATTCAAAAAGGCCCTTAATGGGCAATAGGAGAAGTGAATGGAACTGGAGTGGCTTTTTTTGTCATTTCCCCAGCTGCAAGCCAAGCTGTCAGCCAGCATCCTCACATGGGCCAAAGCTCAACACACTCTCATACCTCTCTTCTTTCTCCTCTGGTAGGCTGCCTGCTCCTGGCCCATCCAGCTCTTTTTTTTCCATTTGCAAGGTAAAATTTCTGTAAGGCTATAAACTTCATTGTTTCAGAAACTCTGACAAATGGCACAAAATAAGATGAAGGAGCATATAGGTGGAGATGGGAAGCAGTGGCCACGAGGAGCACCAAAGTGAGACTTTCCCTGTTATGTCATCTCTCACCCCTCCTGTAGGCACATTCACATCCACCACACTGAAAGCCCTTGTTCAGCTGCAATCAAAACCTCAGAAGGTCTTTACAGGTCAAAAGTTTATGCGGTGTCTAGCTCCAGGCCTGTATGCAATGACAGGGTTGTCCTGACAAAGAAAGCTGAGTAACCTCGTGCCTACCCCACAGAGAAAGTGAGCCAGGTTGGCTTCCTGAATAGGAAGGAACACGGCAGGGTCAGAGCTCCAGGTTCTTGACCCTGGTCTCAGGACTACTTCATGCCCACTAGTGGAGAAGTATATTAAGAAGACACTGGGGTGAGGGCCCTTAGAGTTACCCACAGCATTGAAGTGGGGTAGTTCATTCCTCCTGCAGAGTTTTAAAAGAGCAATTCTTGGCCAGGTGCACGGGTCATAGCAGGATGGTTTACACCTTGCACAGTGACAGATCCAGAGCAAGGGAAGCCAGACACATCCAAATTAGATGCTGGAGGACCAGAAACCATGATGTCCCCTTGGCTTACTACAGGGTAGTTATGGGCAGGGTGTCAGCACAAGGTGAAATCTACTCTGAGGTGCCAAATTCTCCTCAAGGACTCAATAGACATCACAAAGCCCTCACACAGGGTTTGGGGCTCTGTTTGGGAAGTCAGGCATCAGCAGGTGTTGTGCCATTTAACCTAGAAACAACCATGCTCTTTATTGGATTGGACCTGTCAAATCAGATCTGGAAAGTTATCTGTGTTTGTGCTTTGCTCAGCAATGTGTGCAAGAGAGCAGAAATGTGAGCTATGTAGATATCCATCCTCTGTCAGTGCCTAAGCACAGTCAAAATAATTACCAGATGGTGATGAAAGTGACCCACGAGAGAATCACAGAACTCCATCCAAACAAGCAAGATGAAATTATTGCCACAGAGGTAAAGAGATGATAACAACAGACTTCATAAAAGAGAAAGATTTCTAATCTTCTGTACAGGGACTAGTTTCTCTTGCTGCAGATAATACCTGTAGGAATAGAAGAATCCTGATGTTCCCATGTTCCTTTCTGAAGTACTTCAAAATGTGTTATTGGAAACTTACTTTGAGTGCATATCAAGACTACTTATAAGGAGTATGAATCACTCTGATTTACCAGAACAAAGAAAAGAGGTTTGTCCCTTTTTTTTATAGTGCTTTTTTTTAATGTTTCTACAGAATTTAGCTTATTTACCTCAGAGCTGGATTATAGACATACCAAAAAATGACTGAAAGCTTAATTCAAGCTGAAACACTCAATAAAGAGTCCAAGTTAGTAATGTAAGATCTAAATTGTTTCAGCAGGGTTTTTAGAGGGAGGAAGATATTCAAATAACTGTAAATTTACGGGTATACCGTACTGCTGTCAATCACCTGTTTAAATTTCTGAAATATCTTAAGTATATGTGAGATGAGACGGCGACTTCCTAATTTTCTGAGATCTTGTTGTGTGACATTGCCTAGCTGAAGTTTTGTGGATGCCAGAAGACAGGTAGAGCCTGGGCGGCACTGGGGGAAGTGGAGGTGATGCAAGCCACAGCTACAGTGCAGTGTGTGTCCAGAGGACGTTGGATGAGGAAGTCCAGATTGCCCCTTCAGGATACACAGCAATACCTCTGTTTTTAAAAATGTCTTCTCACCAGAAGAAAATAACTTGGACCAGATACCTTCCCATATTCCATTAATCCGCCTTTACTCTCCAAAATATGAGAGGATAAAACAAGAAAATTTACTGGTGAAGTCATGGGAAGATGAAAGCCACTTAGCGTTTGACTCCAAAGAGGAAGAATTTAGCAGAGACTTCACTGTTGCTGCTGATTTTATGCAGAGCATACTCAGGTACTAACAAGATTGTAAAACCAAGATAGGTGCCTAGATAATCAGACAGACAGACTGAGCTTATTTGTTTGCTTGTTTTTTTCTTTTTGTTGATTTGAAGACAAAGATCCTCACAAAGGCACAGCAGTCTGCAAATGGTATTTTCTCATACGAAGTTGTCTGAGAGGCTGAGCAAGATGAAGAGAACTTAAACCAGTACTTTTAATGCTTTTTTATTAAAGGACTATTTGGAGTACATTCTCCACTCAATGTACATGTAGATCAGCCTTAATAATAACATATGTTATATTTATAAATTTCAAAGAAGAAAATACTTCAGAGAAAGGATTAGGTAAGTCTGAGGAGCCTTAAACAAACATTTTTACACCACCTCGCTTTCGTCCAAAAGTTTCTTGGAAAAAACACTGAATTTTATCATTAAAATCACATTTATAGAAGTTGACAGATTTAAATTCCAATGTGGTTCTGTTTCTTAGTCCAGGGGCACATACATCCATGTGTCACACAAGCATCTGTTTAGTTACTGAATCTCAACCGTGCAGATTGGACAAAGTTTCAGACTTTTGTCTAAATTTCCCTGTAAGAAATAGGTCAGTTTTAATCTTCACATTTTAATAACTTCTTTTTCAACTGAAATTTAAATTGCTGAGAGGTTTTGTAGGGGAGGGGGAAACTCCCATAACTGTCTCATTTAAATACTCTGAGAAAAACAACATGAGTATCACTCAGTGCAGGTAAGCAGGATGCAGATGAGCAGCCACAGCTGAGTGAGTGATCTCATGTCATCCCACCAGGCTAAATCTGACTTGTCTTGGATTTAAGGTTAGGATGAGTAGGACTGTTGATACTGAGTAATTCAGATAGTCCCTGTGCTAGGCATGGGCATGGACAGTGCACCCCAGTGAGGTATCTCCACTTGACAGAGAGAGATGAGTGGAGAGTTGGCTACCCCTGTGGCTCTGGGTACAAGTGCACCGCCTGTGCAAGAGATAGAGGGACACAAGAATTCCCAAAAGCAATGTAGTAGGTGCATTCTGATAATTACTGGGACCTGTAGCAGTAGGCTATGAGGCATTCATTTCCTCAAGGAAAATGCTACATGAAAAGACACTGGCAACAGATGTGCTAACAAGTTATATATGGTTCAGTGCAGGGATTTCACTCTCGTAGGATATCAGACTCCTCAGTCATCCCAGTGTGGGGAATGGCAAGAGCAAAGACATTCCTCCTTCAAGGGGAGCTGTAGTTCAGTTCCTCCCAAACTGGTTCTCTGAGATCTTTCTGAAGCAACAAACCTGTCAAAGAAACTAAGCCCATCTAAGTCTTATCTCACTGCAAGGAACTGTATACCCAGTGCTTGAGGAAGCTGAGAGGTGGACACAGCAGAGGACAGAAGAAGCAGTAAAGAAGGGAGGAAGGTGGACTCATCCCCAACTTTCAATCTAGCAGTGGCTTGCCATTAGGTTGGCAGCTCATGGTCTGTAACACCTGTAAAGAGCTTCAGAAAAATACGCAAAAGAAGGCTTCTGCTTGTATTAACTGTCCATCATTTCACTAGCCTTTCCTCCTGCCAATATAGACCTTCCACTGCCTCAACTGTAACAAATGGCACCCTGAGGGGTGCAGGGTCCTCTCCCACCATATGGAGTTGCAACAGAAAACCAAGCAGCTACAGCAGCTTGCATCTAAGGAAGGTTGCCATCATCCTTGTCCCATCCTTGACTAGAGAGAAGCCCCACTAAAACTGATAATTAAACCTTGGCAGGCAGACAGACAGTGCGGGTGAATCAGCACTTCTTTTCACAAAAGACATGTCTTTGTTTTCAAAAACGCTAAGTAAATTTCACAAATTACTTAGTCAAAGCTATATTAAAGAGACCTCTAATAACATGAATGCCACTTTTAGGCTCAAAAGTGGTATGTGAGCTTTCTTACTGCAGAGTGTGTTTATTTTTTTCCCAGGAAGTTGATGCTGAGAATAAGTTTCTTGCACAAGATACAGCATCTCAAAGTCCAAATGGTATGGATCAGAAAAGGCATCCAGTGTCTAACCCACTCTCTGAGTCCATCATTCAGCCATGATGGCCAATGCATCCCCGGATCAGCTCCATTTGGTTTTGCCTTTCCCTATATCTTCTATGGTTCAAAACCAGAGAATTTTGGATGTTTGGAAACAGAGTGGTCTAATCTGCTCTCCTGAGATGTGTAGTGGTGCCATAAAGGCACTGGGAAACATAGCTACACAACTAATCCCTGTCTCAGAGTGATGTTAAACTGCTTTAGAGACAGGACTGCAGCACATTAGAGCTATGAGTCTTGTACTTCGACAGTCTATGCTGCTGGCAGCCTCAGCCCTTTCAAAGTATTCCCATCTACCACTGGCTTGCTCTACCTTATGTGACTCCATTGCAGTTCCTAGAAACTGCCAGATAATCCCTTCTGAATTATAAACCTCCCACATTCCTTCCTTCCTTCATTTCTTTCTTTCTTGCTTTCTTTCTTACTTTCTTTCCCTTTCTCTTTCCAATCTCTTTCATGTGTCAGAAAACTCACAATTCACAGAAATGAATCTCAAGTTGCTTAGCAAATTGAAGTATATTAATAGAAGTGTATTTCAACAGTACAGGGCCAAAAGTCCATCACCCCCACTATCCCTTCTCTGCAAGTGATAAATTGGACATGAAGAGCTTAGACATGCTGGCTGCAACAGCTCATAGGAATGAAGTTTCTTCCTGGCCTTCTCTTCCTTTGCCAGGACCAACAGAAGCAGAGTGGGAGCTGTAGAAAGATGACACCCCCTCCCAAACTGCCACCAGCAGCCAAGGTCCGACACGGCCAGTGCTGCACCCCATAGCCATGCAGAGATTCGCCTGGGTGCAGGCTGGTCCTCATGTCATCTGGAGAGCTTACCTGCTCACTGCTCCTTCTCTTCTCTGCACTTTCTACCCAGAGGGAGTGGGAAGGAGGGGGTGGAATGGAAAGGGCAGAGTGGCCCTTCTAGCCTGTCCCAGATGCTCCACTGTCCCTGTTCTGCCATTCACCTCCCCTGTCTCTGCAGCTGAATCTTTACAGGCCTTCTGCCATGCTGTCCCTATAATCTCAGGTCTCATAGCTATCTGGGTGAGTGCTCTGGGAGCAGGGTGCCCTCCTTTCTGTGCATGAGGGCCACGAGAACCTCTGGTAAAAGAAGGACCTCTGACACCTGGGAAACCTGCACCCAGAGATGCTGTCCAGCACAGATGACAAACGAAGACCATCTTGCTGTAACCTGAGTCTGTGCTGAGGAACGTGATCTGTCTAGAAAAGACCAAGACAGAGTGATATCACATGTCCAGATCACAGTGATCCATCTACAACACAAGTTAAGTTTGGAGCAGGATGCTATGTGCCCTCTCCCACCACCTTCAATGGCTCCGACACAGTTAGCAACTTTTAACCGTCAGCCTGAGATGCTTTATCATACAGCTCTCTAACCTGTCAGTATTTCCTCACAACCTGGGAGCTCTTCAGAGTCAGTAGATCTCTGTGGTCAGCAATGCCAGGTGGATGCCATGCTGCTTGCCCAGCTCACAGAATGCCCCTTCCATTCTGTCTCCGTCCCATCTGCTCCGGAGCTGCAGGGTATGCTTAAGTCCCCCTCTTAAATCCTGTAGTCTTCACTTGGTTAAGCTTATGAGCCTTGCCAGGTGCCCCCTCTACAAGACAACATGATGTCCAGAGAGACTGCCTTTGCACACACCTTTATGACTCTTTTATGAGCCCTTACTCTGCTGCTTCACCAACCCATCCCACCCAGAAACAACATGCTAAGAGCTCTCCTCACCAAGAGAAGGCAAAGAGCATCAGTGAGCTATCACACACTGAGCTAATTCTGTGTCCCTGGAAAATGTGGCAGTTGTGGACTGCAGGACCTGTTTCCAATGCCTGGTGCTGCCATGTCTCCCTGCAGGGTAGCTCTGGTCAGCATCTGGCAGCTATTTGGGTGCCTCAAGGGAGAAGCGGGTGCAGCTGTGGCGCCCTGCCAAGTGTCACCTGATCTGTTTCCCTGTTTTCAACCCGCTGTCTCTCCTCTACATATCTCTTTATCATTTTTGCCACTTGTGATTATTTAACTTTTTTTCCTCTTCTGTGTCTTCTCTTTTCCTCTCCTCCCTCTATGGACATTTTTGGGATATTTTGTTTGTTTGTTTTAGCTTCTCTTAGGGATGGACTGCCTCCCATACCTAAAGCAAAAAAAAAAATATATCCTGGAGGCAGGGGCCAAAAGCAGATAACTTCAGGTGGGTACAAACCAGGGGAAAATACAACAATGTTTTCCTGGTGCACTTTCCCAACCATCGCACTCTCCTAGCCTCCAGCAAATTGCAGGTCAGAGATGTAAGCAAACACTTTCTTCAGAAACATTGTTCATCATAACTCTCCTTCTTTAGTAACCCACAATGGAGTTTGTTGTATTACCTACCCTAAAAAAATTAATATTAAAGGTTATGACTGGCTATGGCAAACATCACTGGGTGAACAAGGCATGCTACACCATGCCCATAAACGAGAGACTCATGATGTCCTTGGAGAGAGAACAGAACTTTTATAAAGCCACAGAGTTTCTTGTAACAAGCTTCATTACAAATGCAGACCGTCTGCCCATAAACCAAAAGTCAGTGCCTGCCAATTTCCTTGTACACCTCTAGTTCCTGGTACCTTATGAACTGGGGCTGGGTTTCTTTTCAGTAATGAAATGGAAAATGAAAGAGCATGAAGGGGCAGCAATGGCATGCTCTAACAGAGAGATACAGATAAAGAGTAAAAATCTTAACCTTCTTGAAGTTAGCAGAATGCTAACGCTGACTTCACTGGGGCCAGAGTTTCAGTCTGATCTGTAGAAGTTGCCAGGCAATCTCATCAGTCTTTGGAAAGTGCTGCTACGCTTGTTATTTGTAGTATTTTCAGCAATTTGAATGACGTTAAGCCCTAGGGGGTGAAGCCCCAGGAAACAGAAGGATGCAGATAGCCTGAGTGATAATATCGTGAGCCCTGCTAGCTCTCCTTGCTTAAATCAATACCCTCAACTGCTCCATGCAGAGCTGCAACAAAAGGAACAACACAAAGCTAGCCTGAAAGTTTTTGAGGGAAAACAAGCAGAGATCAGCCACAAACAGAATTTTCTGACCAGACCACTTTTTTTTCTCTGTCTTGAGAAGTGCTGAAAATTCACCACTGATCTTCCACTCACTCTCTCAATCAGTCATATGGCAATTTACGTTTTTACTATTTCCATAATACCTACTCCAATCACAGCTTGTTAAAGAATTGTGGGCACACTATATGCAGGTGCCTAATTCCAGCATAAATATTTACAGCAGTGTTGCCACTTAAGAGTTTTCACATGTGGCCTTTTTAGGGAGTAATTTATGTGTGTTTTAACTCTTCTGATGAATTAGACTATGCAGGTGAAATTTCTCTTTAAAAGTGCAAACGGTGACATCAAGTATTGCCTAATAGCTAGAACATGCTTCATGTAACACTCATGCTGTTTTGGGATCTAATCCTTCAATTATTCTACACCTTGTCCTAATAATGTCTTCTTTAGATTTCCATAGCCTAACATGTGGGCTGATTTCTTTTACAGTCTATTTTTTTTAAAAAGTCCTCCCACTTGTCCCACTTCATTCATTGGCAAAAGACCCAACTGAACCAAATGGCAAAGGAAGCAAGAGGAAGCCTGCAAGGAAAACTTATAAAAGCACTCTAATCTTTTAAAAAAACAGTTTCAAAAAATGCACACAGCATTTTTTGAGTGAATAGAGGTTTGTGAAGGTCCTTTACTAACCAAATTCAAGTAAGAATTCAACAAAAGCACTCCTGAAATTTAAAGAAGTGAAGCTGGTGGTGACAGAGACTAATGTTTGGATTCTGGGAATCCACTTATTAATTTTGTCAGACTGAAAACAACGGTTAACAGTTTCCAAAATAGCTGAACAATGTCAGCAAACATTTGCTTTGACTGAACTGAGACCTTCCCTTGCCCTAAAATCAGCTCCAGGACATTTTCAGAAAGGCTTTCTTTATCTCTTGACAGTGTGAAAAAAACTTTACCTGCAAATTGACTTGTGTGTAGAAGGAAGCTATCATTCATGCTAATGGAGCCCATCAGCTTGCTTTCACTGTACCATGATACCCCCGAGCAAAAAATGTGAAGCCTGTTAAGCCCTAGGCTTAGCAATAGGATTTAACAACTCCAAAATGCCTACCTTCCTCTGTTCACATATTGTGGACCACTATCCCACACATTTCTCTGTTTCTGTGACAGCTGGTCAATGTAAAGTAGCTCTTAAAAGATTTTATGTTGATTTTTATGCTCTGGAAGCTGTTTCCTTAAAATAAACCCTACAAATTTTAAAAAGCAAAGAGAAAATGGGAAACTGCAGCAGAAAACAGAGCAGAAAATTGTACAGAAAATTGTTTACAAAGTTCCCAGTAATTTGGTAACATGAAGCATCTTCCCTGCTCGCTGCACTCCTCAAATAAAAAGTTGGAGGGCACATTTTGAAAGCATTAGAGATCATGACTCCTGCAAAAACATCACTTTTCTAAAATGTGAAGGTATGAGAAGAGTTAATCTCAGACCACGAAGTCAGACAATAAAAGCATGAAGAAGCTGGCCCCAACTGTGGAAGGGCTTTGACTGGGACACTCAAATAGGTTAAGATGCACCAGATGTGCCGAAGTGGTGGGCAGCAACTTTGTTAGACATAGTTTACCAGTTAATAGTATCAAAATGCTAACATGCAAAGAAGTGTTCAGTGCAGGGAAGAAATGGCTCCAAGCCATAATCAGCAAATGGGGAACATCAAACTATTCCCAGTCTGGCCTCCTGAGATCTGGAGTCATGCCAGCCCTGGGATCTGACACGCCCCATCTCAGGCAAAACAAGAAGGATTGAGACAAAGGGCTCATTGACAGTCCCTGCATCTCAGGTCTCTTCTCTCACCCACAAAAGTTGATCACAACCCTCCAGAGCTGGTCCCATTGGCCCCTACCCTCCACTGGACCCTGTCCAGAACTATGAAAGCGCTACGCTCCTTGTAATCCAACCAACCCTACGTACTGCTGGGCAAAAGTTTTTTTAAAAAAAATTATTGATGAGGGGAAAAGACAAAAACTCTCAAGGATATGACAGAAGCCAAAAGAGAAGCAGTAAGACTAAAGAGAGCAAGGGCAGGGCAGAAGAGTAGTCCTCACAGATGGCACCAACCACATACCCTTCAGCTTCAGGTGAAACAACCCTTCATTGTGGTTAGGTGGCAAAATGAGACTGGTCAAGAGCAGGGAACAAGGAAGCAAACCATCCTGAAAGAAAGGTTTTATGAAAGCCTGTAGTGAAATCTAATGCTCAGTCTTTGAGGCATGAGACCAACCAAGAGTGCTGTCTTCTTGATGGAGGCATTCTTGGTGCCAACCTGACCACTAGTGCCCTACCAGGACATGTGGGAATCTGAAAGAACAGCAGAGAGGGCTAAGAGTTCCCCTTCCCTGCCTGTTTTCAGAGGATAAAAAGGGCTGAGTTAAAGAAGGACTTCTCTGGAGGTATCTTAAAAAGTCCCAAAGATATAGTAAGTTAAAGGGCAATACTTGTAGACAGGTGAAAGAGGATGAACCAAGATTTTCAGTAAACAAACACTGTTTGGTGTCTATACGGGGCATGTATTCAATGTGTTTTCAGCACTCTAACCCAGGCCCACCTTGGCCAGTCTCACTGTGGTACTCTGTGCACATGTAGCCATGAACCAATTCATTTTGATCTCATAAAGTCTTTTTCCCTAATATTCAGTCCTCCCCCTGAGTATAGCCAGGACTTCCATTCTCAATCTGACAGCCTTAGAGTCTTGGTCCACTGCCCATCTCTCAGTGGGTATGGCACCAAAGGACTCTGAGGATAGACAGGAGTTTCAAAGGCAGATTCATAGTGCTTGATGAAGACTACAGAAGTCCTACTAGAAGGATAATAACTCTTCCGAAAAATTATTCCTTTGCATCCTGTCGTACCATAAAAATACATTACAGACCATAGATTGTCTGGACTTACAAATGAATTCCCAATGTTTAATCTATCTGAATGTCTTTCTTGTGGTTTTTTACTTCAGTGTAATCCTTCACTAAACATTTTTCAGCCATTAGCTCAGGACAATACATTTTTCATTATTAAACTGCCTCATGTGTTCATTATATCTGCACGTCAGATTTTACTTAGTGATATATCAGTGGGATCACCTCTCTTATTACTGCACTTGAATTTCTCTTCTGAGAAAAATACAGTTATTTCAGATGAAAAGGGGCTTCTCAAATCCGAATGGTCGTGAAGCATATTGTCAAAGAAGCTACTCAGAGAAGAGAAGGCTGTGCGGTGACCTAATTGCTACCTTCCAATACCTGAAGAGAGCCTGCCAAAAAGATGGGGAGAGACTTTTCACAAGAGCATACAGGGGGAATGGCTTTAAACTGGAAGAGAGTAGGTCTAGATTAGAGATCAGAAAGAAATTCTTTACTGTAAGGGTGGTGAGGCACTGGAAAAGGTTACCCAGAGAAGCTGTGGATGCCCCAACCCTGGAAGTGTTCAAGGCCAGGATTGATGGGCTCTGAGAAACCTGGTCTAGTAGAAGGTGTCCCTGACTATGGCAGAGGATTTGGAACTAGATGATCTTTAAGGTCACTTGCAACCCAAACCATTCTATAATTCTATGATTATTCTTGCCAGATCCATGATAATTTGTATGAACTGAAGTAATAGCGAAGTAATATCATTTACGAGAAGGGAACCAAACTAAAAATTATCTCTCTGGGGAAAGGTGCTATGTGTAGCTGGAGGAAAGACCTGCCCCATGGAAGAGCTGCCCAAACAGACGAGACAGACAAAAGGTGTGAGAAAAGAAGTGTTGTCGCCCCATATTACAAACTGGGACTTGAGTCATAGGATGAGCAAGTGATCCGGAGAAGGTCACACAGGAAATCTGTGTCATGGTAAGTTATTAAACCCAGATTTCCTGATTTGCCACTGAATCCCATAATTACAAGACCATCCTTCCTGTCCTTCCAACTCTATCCATAAAGTACCTCATTAATTGGGCAATGCTTTACAAGAAGAAAAAGCCTTCTGTGCATCCTGCAGCATGATCTTGGGTGACTCCCACTATCGGATTCGAATCCATGTCCCAAGAGCCTGGTTGAGAAATTGCATTTCCTCATCCACACCAGGCTGCTGCCCACCCCTGTGCACATGTCCTCTCACCCAGCTTGTGACTTGACACCCAGCTTGCTCCACTCCCTCACACCATCCTTCTCTGCTCCTTGGCCACTGCTCCTCTCACAGTCCCCCATCTGAACCAACCCTGCTGCTCCCATCTGATTTGGTTTCCTCATTTCGTTGGTTGGGGTCTGGCTAGTGGGGTCTGACTAGAGAGGAGGCCTTGGAGATCTTCAGGGCTCATGCTGTGGTACATTTAGTGAACCTACCTAAAAAAAATAAAATGAGGTCACAGCATGTACCCGCTAGATAAATCTTATCCATCGCACTTTAAACAAAAGGAGGAAAAACGACTAAAGATGGCTGTCTCAGGTGGAGAATGACCTACACAGAAGATTTCTACCAGCAGAGGGAGGAGCCCTGGGGCTCCAGGAATATCAGATATTCTGGGAATTTATGGAACTTCTGGAAATCAGAAGACAAAGGAAATTGGGCTGGGACTCCTATGAATAAGAGATGTGAGGACATGAAGTGGACACAAGTCAGCCTACCTCGGAAAGGAAAAAACTGAAAGCAAACAGCAAATGTCTGAAATACCAAGTTAAAGAAGAAGATGATACAATCTCATAGATTTCCACAATTTGCTGAAGAAGACTCGTTCGACTTACAGATGAAAAAAAGAATTTGGATCCCTTCTTATTGGTCTTCTGAGAGGTTTACAATCTGGTTTTGGAAGTGTTAAAGAAGTCGGTAGTGGAAATAACAAGAAGATAGAGACGGGCAGCCCTCCCTAAGGAAGAGGCAGCAAACTCATTTTCAAGTTTAAAAAAACAGAGCCATATGGCTGGATGGTAATGCAGGGCTGAACCCTATTTAATATCAGCATTAACACTATAGAAGCTGTTGCTATAGTAGTGACATCTGGAAGAAACCTTCAAATAGATTATTCTCTAACCTGGATGAAGGATTCTGCCAGTCTGTCTGTCAAAGAAAGCCTTCAGAGCAAATCAATAACAAAGATCTTGTTACCTGAATGCAATGTAATTTAGCAGCTAATCAGTTTGACAACATTAGAAACACAAGGAGAGAAGAAAAGAAGAATGGAAACCAGGGGATGTAATTAACAGCCAAGGCAGAGATGTCTCCAGGAACACATGGAGAAACATCAAACTTTTATATGCCACTATCCAACGAACTTGATCAGTAAAATCACACCTTCAGTCTAAATTGTTCCCAGTCTAAGCTAATATTTGCTGTTCATAGGCTCCACTTAAAAAGTATAACATTACCAATGAATAGTATTACTAGTGAAGATGAGAGATGCATGCACAAAATACTGTTAATTGCCAGAGTAGTGATAGATACAATGGCCCATCTTTTTTAATATTGGTCTGAATACCTGTTTTGCTTTGGCCAAGTGAAAAGATTCCTCTTGACTAACTAAAATGACTCTGCTGAGCACAGACATTTGGCAGCCTCTGGAAATTCAATTCCTCCTTGTAGCTGGCCTCTCTTGCTGAAGCAATATGTGAAATTGTTGCTAGAGAGAGGGGTTTGTTGATCTGTTTGTTGATTTGTATTAGATTTACGCAAAAGCATTTTGCACCTGATTTACTTTTCCTGACACTGAAGAGATTGGCTGTAGTTGACAGGAGCAATTCTCAGCACCCACCCCTTGTACATGATGTGGTCATTGAAATCATAAAGTGTAAGAAAGTTAGCAGTGCCATTTCCATTCACTTGCACAATGTATAAAACAACTCCATGTCAAACACTCTGATGTGAAATCATGATCATGACCATGTGTTTTTTGGAAGGTAACAGACTGTATGCAGGGGTGCAGCATTAAACTTTACAGTTATTTTTATAAAAATCTTGGAAATAGTAATTGACATTTTTCACACTTGTTTTCAAAAAATACTGTCCTATGCATTCCTTAATGTAATTAACTTATTTGTTTCCTGGAGGGATTAAACTATTTATTCATTGAATAAACACTGATATTCATTAGGGGTCTTACCCCAACCCCTTCAAATTCAGGTCCAACTCTATATGTCTTCACCACTCAGTAGAGCAGATCTTACAGAGAGCAAAGGCATGACACAATTCTTGAGTCGCAGCCTATGGGCTTCCCAGGTGAACACACAAGTGAATCCTACTTCTCAAGAACAGGCATGGGCCTACACTAAATAGGCCGTGTGTATTTACCCCATGAAGGCAACAGAAATTTTGTCATAGAGTCCAGTGGGAGCAGAGTCTTGCAGAGTTCTCTTAACATCATCTAACATGCCACATGCAGACATCTCAGAAAATGAGTGGTTTTAAAGTTCTCACTGTCCTGGTTGTTCATGGACATATGTGAGCAAGAACTAGATACACAATTCATATAATTCATAGCATTTAATACCAATATTATCTAGATGTTAATACAAAACATGCTATTTCAGAATGCCATATTTTTCACACCAACAGCAATTCTGGACTTTCTTTTTCATGAAGCAGAGACAGAATGTACAAGGGTCAGCGCTATTCAAAGGTGAAAATAGATACAACCTCTAGGGCAAAAAGCCCATGCTCGTTACAAATTTTGTTTTATTTAGATATATAAAGGTGATTTAAATTATTTAATAACAGAACTCATACAGTCTAAGCAGGAGTAACTGTAAGAGAGGAAGAAAAGTAGATGGAGCACGAGAAAAAAAAGTAGAGATTTTGTTCCAGTTCTGAGAAAGTGGTTAAGAAGTCCCTGGATGGCTATTCATGCAGTTCTTACTCTGGCAAAATTGCCACTGACTTTAATTGCAGTTCACTCAGTTGGATCAGCCTCCTAATCAACTAAGCACTTTTCATTTCATTGCAATGAGAAGGTGTGCTGAAAATGCCATCATATTTCTAACCATCTTCAAAGCCTAGAATGTCTTCACACCATTTCATGAGTTTCCCCTTTCCAGTGCTAAAAAAGGATGCTATAAAAGTCACGATTTAAATGATATATTTCAATTTTATGGACTTGGAAGCTAATTTTGCTTAGAAGCATTTTTATGGACTTTGGAAGCTGAGAGTGGGGGGAAACAGAGCTCCTAAGATCAAAAACTTTCCTTCTGTAGAAAAGGTTTCAGCAGGGAGCAATTTCTACCTCCTCTGGATAGGACTCAATTGCTTCTTGAGTCTCCAGTATCGAAAGGTTTTTGCTGGAAAGTACATGTAAAGAGGGAATTCATTTTATCTGCCCTACAAAAAAAAGATTATTTTCAGTTTCTGTTATGAGAGTGAGAGGGGGAGGAGTTCTTTCCAGGGAAAAGCTAGAAGATGTTTTCCTTAATTAGTTTAATTACAAAATGTACTAAGACTATTAGATAAACATTAGGCTGTTTTCGGGTTGAAAACAGGCAGATGTTAGGAGGATTAAATCAAAATACTTTATATGCCTTTGAAGATTTTTTTTACTCAAAGACCTCAGTTCTTTTTTCTTTTCTTTTTAGACTCTGTAACAGCTGATATTATTAGAATTCTTTTTCCTTCTGATTAAAATTATGTTCATCTAACTCATGCAAGTCAGCTTTCATTAGCGAAGCAAGTGGGATTTGGCCTATGGTATCACATTTCTGGAATTTGATGATTTCTTTTGTATTCATCCATTCTCCCCGCACTGATCAGACTCTAATTATAGCCAAATTACAGCTATTGTCTCAAAGACTGAGTAACATATTTGTGGTATTGGGGGGGGAGGGGGCAGAAGATGACTGATTTAAAAATAAGAATTATACAAAGTAATAAGAATTGTTTATAATAATTTTTTAAGGGAAAATGAAAATGGTAGAGAAGGGGAAGAGGAAGGCATCTTTACATCCAAGTAGGAGAAAATTACACTTTGCTGAATTGAAACTGTCTTTCTACAGCTTCCCTCGATATTAGCCCTCTATCAGCTACTATGAGGCACTGAAGAGCTAGGTAACTGAAGAGCTGGGTAAGAGGTATGAAACATGCTGCTTTGGGGCCTAATGGAGAGTTCATTGAATATATGAATAGTTAAAGTATCACTGGATAAATAAATGTAAAACTTATAGAGAAAGTTTCATAGTCATGAGCAAGTCTGCTATAAACTTAAAATAATGTCACTATTACATACATACTAGGAGAAGAAATAATACTTTATTAAGCAAAAGTATAAAGAACTGAACTCAATGTTTGTGCATCCTTAAGAGCAGTAATGATGCTTCTCTGAAAACACCAAAATTATTTCTGAATTCAATTTCAGGCACAGATATCCTTAACTATTCTCACTGAGTGACAACCTGACAACTGTTTTTAAAGGCATGAATGTTATCAAACATAAATGAGAACTCAAAGTAAAAGGAGCAATAAACTATTTTGGTCAGAAATGCAGTTTTCAGTGCTAATATATTTATAAAGCATTTTTACTTTATCACCTTTAAAATCTATTGCTAAAGACTACCTCTAAAATTACTTATTATCCACCTGCAAATTACCCCAAGATACATGCAAAGTCAAATGAAAGGCTTCTCAAACATTCTTGCACATCAATAGAAGTGGTTTTACAAGAACAATGCAGTATATTTTATTACATTACCGTGCTGGTAACCTCAACAAGATGAAAATGTACAAAGCTTTTTTAAGTTTTTGGTTTTCAAAAGGCACTTTGGATACTTGGCAGCCTCCTGTCTCCACAACTAAAAGTTTAAGTGTGAGTTTATAATTTTCTCAGAGACTATCTTTGCCAGCATCTACCAGGTAGACAATAACAACAAAACCCACCAGGGCAGACTGATGATGAACAGACAGCTTCCAAAAAAATCCATAAAACAAAGAAAACCATGGACAATGCCATGAAGACAGTGATATATTCAGTAAAAAAGTGTGCATTGTGAATATTGCTCTTGCATATGCATGCGTAGCTCAGTGGCCTACCTTTCAAACTCAGTAATCCCTTTGAAAGCCTTCAGTGAAAAAACAGAGACTAAAATCCCTGAAATGTTCTTCCTGCACACAAACTGAGATGTGCAGTTCCTCCTCAGAAAGAACTGTATAAATGTCATCATGTGTTAGTGTAATGCAATGATCATCAGATTTTACTAAATTACTAAATCTATTAAATGATTAAATTCTTGGTCACACCAATTCATGTCAAGTGTAAACATACGGTGAAACACTTTTAAATCAATTACCTGATGATAAAGGAATAATCTTCTCACTTAAATGAAAGCAATTAATGTATGTCAGGGTTATGTATTTAAGAGGTTTCCAGGATCAGAACCATCCATCTGATAGTATCTAAACTCACACTTTCAGAAGTTAAATTAAATATTGCTAGCAAATATTGAGTAGTACTAAAGCACATGGAAAACTAAAGAGTGTTTCTTTTTTTCTTTTTCCAGTGCATTTCATTCCACAGGATCTCATAACATTGTACTTCACACAGCACTGAAATGCAGCCACTGATATTCCTTCTGCCATTTGTTTCAGTATCTGTAAGCATGACACCAGGAGAAGAGCAGAAGTCTCATACTGCTAAAAGGTGGCATTGTGGAGTTCTTAATAGCAAGGGTGACAAGAATAGCATGTGAAAGAGAAGAGGAGGTGCAATAGGGCCAGATGATGTGCCCTGCAGCAGTGTCGCAGCTGCTCAAGGTGATTATGGCTGTAAGGCCAGGCACAGTATCTCTTTACTGTAGCAGGTACATAATTTACTTGTTCTGGGACCCCTGGACCACAAAAACTGAGACTTTTGAGAGGCCACTACATACACCAGGCCAAATGACAAAGAAGAAATATAACAACTAGTTTAACTAAGAGCCTTTACAGAAATTGCATACAGAACCTGCCACATTTTCATAGAATCATAGAATCATTGAAGTTGAAAAAGACCTCTAAGACCATCAAGTCCAGCTGTTAACATAACACTGCCAAATTTTATTTGACTGTCTTGCTAGCTAAGCCTGTCTCCTGTTCTTGGTAGAACTATGGCCGTTGGTCTTACTTTTGGCAATGTCAACCTAAGGATAAATGAAAAATTGTAACTGTCTCCGTTTTCACACTCTCAGTCTCCTTTACTCCTTTCAGACAACTTTTTTTAAACATTATATTTGCAGTATTATGGTATTGATGGAGAGGTGAGTGTTACCCCTCAGATCCACATATCCTACCTCAACTCTTGGTGAATGGACCAACACCAGAACATGGGGTTGGTGAACATGGGGCTCACCAACACCAGAGATACTATGCACTACCATGGAGGCAGAACTAGGAGTCACTCTGTACATGTCACCACTGCGAGGTTTGTGTTCTAAGCAGAACAATGACAGTGAACACCAAGCATGAGCCTGTGAGTCTGCCCACAGGCCCCAGCTGAAGAGGGGTCTTCAGTGTGCATTATGTTGGATACTTCGAACACACTGTAAAGGTCTCAAGGTCTCATAGTGTTGTGCTGTGGATACGCCGCGTGATGTGCAGCGTTAAGTGATACCCATGTGTAGCGTGACCATGGCCATATAATGCACAGTGAAACTGCATTACACATGGTTTGTGTAAGAAGTCCAGTCTTGTTGAATATGCAATATACAATCACTCTGTGGCAGGGCCTTAAGGCAGCCCAATTAAGTGGCAGCGACAACTGTGGGCGTTGGCGGAGCATGCTGACACCCACCCTGCTAAGAAATAGAAGCATGTTCCTGAAGCTGACATAGCAGTTTTTCCAGGACAAGTTCAGTGTTCTCCAACACTGCAGGGGCCTAGATGTGTGGCCTAGATGTGCCCCAGGTTCCAGAAGGGTGGCTAACCTCTCCCTTCTCAGTGCCCCTTTCCAGCTTTCACCTTAATTTTGTGAAGGAGGGAGGGAGCAGTTGCACTTCCCAGTACATGTGGAAGGGAGAAATTCCAGCCTGCTGCCAGCCTAGGGCTCAGAAACTTAAGTTGTTAGATGCAGACTGAGTTATGCAGATAAGCAGACAGTTGCTCATAGAGTACAGATAGAGATGGAGACATGTCATGAGACTTGGAACTCTCTTTTCCTTTAGATGACTGGCGTTTGGCAATAGACCCTTCCTAAAGTTTCACTAGTTGCATCCTTAATTCACTCAGTCAGTCTACTGTATAGGGTCCTGGCGATTTTCTCCTCCCTGCCCTTTCCTTTTTTGCCTTCTCCCACATCTGTATTTTTGGGTTTTTTAGCTAGGGTTTCACTGTATCCTGCCATGCAATGTGTTTAATACCTATATCTATGTGGCAAACAAAAAATAAGAGGTGGGAGAAACAGTCACATTCAGAAATATTTCCAGGATCACTATGTCCAGCTGTAAAATGTTTGGACCTGTGTGTTTTTACTCTGATCCCATTCTGAGAGACATTCCCAGAAGTGATGCACAAGACCCTTAGATGCAGAGAGGTCCTGGGATTATGGAGTCCCATCTTTGGCTGACCACATCATGAATGATGGCAAAATTAATTTCCCTCCACAACTTATTACACTGTTTGGCTGGGTTTGCCACCACATCCTGCATCCCAGGTTTCACTGGGATGAATTTAACAGACTTCCCATCTATACAGGATGATACAGAACTAGATCCTTGGGAACATCATATGCAGTATAGATGTATCACACTATGAGTTTTTATCTCATCATAACTTTTCACTCACACTGCCCTTATATCCCCAAATTGATTTCTGGAACTTCAGCTATGTTTTATCTACAGCGTATGGCTCATATACCACATATAACTGTCAGGAAAGACTCTGAGCTCTCTCCCATTTCTGCTGAACTTGATCACAAATTCCCCTTAACCTTTAATGCGTAGATGCAAGTACTTTCTCAAGTAACTGAAGATCACTCTTAAAAAACAGACCATTTCTAAGTATTAAAACCTGGGAAATAAATTTAAAATACCCTCTTCTACTGTTTCCAAACCCCAAAAAGTTGACCAAATTACTTAATTTCAAAATCTTACAGAGTGGAAAAAAATGTCCTGTCTGAGACTCTCCATACCAAACTTAAGCCACAAATACGTTCTTTACTGTGACCATTTACAACTGGGAAACCTGTGGTTTATAATGGAATGATTATAGACATTTAGCTTGGGATGTGACAGGCCTTCTGGTAAGGTAAGTGAGAATGGAGCCAGTTCTGAACCTTCAAGTTAGACACAACTACTCTAATAAAGCAGCTGCCTGGCCCTTTGCACACAGTTTTGCACCAATTCTGAGTTTTGTGGAGTTTTCTTTTTAATAAAGTATATGAGGTAAGGCCCAACTTGAAACAAAAATGCTCATTCCTTGCTGAGTTGTATGAACTTTGGAAATACGGCAACAAAATGGACACGTGTTCTATTGTTATTGTTATTATTATTATTATCATTATTATTATTATTATTATTATGCTTAAGGGCTACAAAAATAAATCATTTGCAAAGTTCACATGGACAAAATGAGCACTGCCTTCTACGAGAGTCTGTACTTACATGTATCTGTTTACTTAAAGGCATCTGTTCTTGATATCTCATGGAAAAATCAAATATTGTATCTTATGACAAAACTTTGCTGAAGCAATGTTCAGAAAATCAATCCTAAACCAGAAGTCCATTAAAAAAACCTGAATACCTGGGTCTCTTTGCATGGAACTGTCTTTTATTGTTATTAATAGATCATTTATCTTCAATATGGTTGGAGATAAAAATTCCTTTTTGAAGTGATGAAATGAAGAGATTTGCAAGTGCTGAAACCCCCTGATCTCCCCCTCTCTCTCATCACCTGATACAGGCTTAAGGTTTCACAGTTTGTAAAAATCAATGGGAAGTTCTCCCCTTGCTAGCAGATTGGGCCAATTTAATAAGTACCTGAACAGAGAGGCAGCCTGTCAAAGGGGCAGTCACCTTTCGCCTGGCAGCAGGAGCTGAGGGGGCCAGGACACTGGAGTGCATTGTGTCCCCACACGAAGGCCTTAATCAGCAGTGATGAGATTCTTCTCTCTAGCTTTCCCTCACCAGCTTGACTGTAACCCAGAGGGGAACATGCAAGGGGATGGCCAGCTTCTGCCACAGGATGCACTTCCCGGTGGTGATGGGACTTCACGTTTCTCGTAAAGGGCTTTCTCCTGTCTTACTAGGGCAAGCACATAGTAGGGAAACTCCAAGCAGCTGTCAAGCAATTTCCTTTCAACTCTGTTCCAAAATCACTGTCTAAAAAAACAGTTTTATGAAGGCAGCTCTGGCTGCCTCTTCTCCTCCTCTCCCTCCCACTTGTTCAAGTTTGTCGATACCCGATCCATGAACATTTGTTTCCTCCTTCCCTGGAGGAGTTTTGCACTCCACTGACCTCGAGTTCAGCCTCAATGAGGCTGGCAGGAGGGCTCAGCTGGCTCTCGTTTTCCCACTTGCTGCAGTCCCTTTTGTTGGACTAGCAAAATCAGTGTAATTCAAGCAGGGGCAACCCTTCCCTTGCTAGCTCCTCACGGCTGCCCAGGGCTCTGCTGTAGGGAGAAAATTCACCCACCCTGGTCCCAGCCTGCGGAGGTGAACCCCCTACACTCCATCCATGGAGGCTACTGGTGCTGGGGACATACAGGCAGGTCAAGACCCTCGCCTCAGCTCTGGCTGCCCTTAGCTCTTCTCCCCGGTCTGCACTGCTCCTCGCTGTTCCGTACTGCACACCGTACATCTGTGGCTAAGCTGCACCATCCCCAGGTGGGTCCCCACTTCACAACACTGCTGTGGGTGCACAGGGGTGAAGCACTGGGGGATGGCAATGGAATGGTTGGAGGGATGGATAGATGGACAGATGCGTGTTTAACTCCCCTCGCAGCTTGATCTCCAGGTGATTCTCCTCCCACCCTGTATCAATACTTCTCAGACCTCTCTTTCCTTCCCCCCTCCCCTCTCCACTTCTTCTCCCTCTTTGCACCAGTGACAAAGCCTTTTTCTTTAACCCGTCGGGGCTGTCCGCTGCCTCCCCACAAACATGGATTGAGGAGGGATAGGGAGATCGAGACTTTCTGTCTCTCAACAGCTGCGCGGCCCGTGCCTAGCCCTCGTCGCCCCGCTCCCCGGAGCGGGGTGCCGCGGGGGTGCGCAGAGCTGCAGGGGGACCACTCGCGGCGGGGACAGACGGGAGCCTCGCGGGGGAGAGAAAGGGTGCGTGGACGGGCGGGCAGCGGCGCAGACCACCGCGAAACCCGAAGCACGGGAGGGGAGGGTTCCCCCGCGGATAAATCAGCGCGGCTGTCCCACCGGCTCCCGCGGCGCTGCGCGGAGAGTGCGCGCAAGCAGCGAGCAGGGCTCGCTGCCCGCGTCGCGACTCCGCAGCCCGGCGGGGAGAACCGCGCTAATTCCCGTCCCGCGGAGCCGTTTCGGCGCTGGTCCCACGGCACTCGGAAACCGCCGCCCCTCTGGTGGCTCCTTCTGCGCCACCGGCCACCCAAATAATTATTAAATGCCGGCATTCGTTGCTTTCTAATTAGCGGCGCCCGAAATGAATCTGTTTTGTCTTATTCAAGACGTTGCTGTTACGCGAGCAACATACATCAAATAAATAAAGAAAAAAACCTATATTTTAATTAAATTTTCCCCTCGAGCAGGGCGAGGTAAAAGAAACCAAAATGCAACACACATCCTGGGAGATAATCTCTACTTTTTACTCTCCTCTGTCCACTTTGCCCAGGGGTATTCATTCCGATTGCCACGCTGTTATTTATTTCTGTGTATTTATGTTTCCCGAAAGTTACACAGTGAAGATGTTTACGCAAACTGCAGCGAGGGAAACATGGCAAAAATTTTGGGAAGGATGTGAAAATTAACGTGGTTTGATAGTGCCAGGACTGCGACGGAGTTCACGTTTAAATCACGCTCTTCGTCCGAGCGCTTTGGGTGCGCGTGAACAAAAAAGAAAAAAAAGGGGGGAGGAAAAAAAAAAGGAAGGAAAAGGGCACATGCTAGGAATAACGTACTTTTCTCGGTGCTGCCGAGAGGCGGATAGTGGAAAGCCGCCCGTGTTTGTACGTGCCGGCCCGGGGAAAGACCCCGCGACGGGCATGCAGAGCCGGCTGCCGCTCAGGTGCGCGGAGCTGCAGGTGGGCCGGGCCGGTCGGGTCTCGTCTCCCGCGGGTTGGGGCCACGGAGAAGGTCGCTGAAAGAAGAGCAGTGCGAAAGCCGAGGGGTCATTAACGCGGCGCTAACTGATCCTCCTCTCCGCTCCCATGCCCTGCCTCCGTCGCTGCGGCGCGGCAGCACCGGGGAACACCTCGCAGGTGGGGCGCCGAGACTTGGGGAGCGCCCAAGCTCCCGCCTCGGCAACTCCTGTCTCCTGCGGCCGCTCCAGGCCGGCTGCCCACCGGCCGCCGCGGAGCCCTTGCCTGGCGCTGCAGCGAGAGGAGCGGTCGCCGGCGCAGTTTTGCCACCGCTATTTTTCTTTCCCCTTAACACCAGTCTCCGGCGGGATTACCGTGCGGCCAGCCGGCACGGCCTTGGGCTTTGACCCCTCTGCAGCTCGCACCGCAAATAGGGAACTGCTCGGTGGTTCCTGCGCTGAAGGGTGAATCAGCCACCGGCGGGATAAGCCCTGATGCTCAGGAAACGCAGTCGGGCGGGTGTCGAGAAGGAGAGCGGGCATCTTTTTTTTTCTTATTTTTCCCGAGGGTTTAAGTGAAAGAAAAAAAGTCCCTTGTTGTGAAGCGCACGATTTTATGAGAAAACACGAAGTCCCTCAGCAGAGGGTTTAGGTTCGCTCCGAGGAGTTAACTCGTTCCTCGGCGTCGCGGTGCCGTAGGCGGGAGGGGCGGGAGGGGCGGGAGGTGACCGAGCCGAGCCGAGCCCTGCCGCTTCTCACCGGCTCCGTGGCGCTGGGAGCCACTCGCCGGGGCTGCTTCAAATGTGTCCCTTCATACACGATTTGTAAAAACCGATTCCCATCAGCAAGCAGCTCCGAAGCTAAACGACTTTTTATGGGCTGAGTTTGCCACCACCGGGGTAAAGCAAAGGTAACTTTCTAACAATAAACTTACCCCCAGGGGTGGAAATGAGATTGCGAGAGGCTGCTGAAGTCTTCCTTGGATTGTCCAAAATGTAACGTTTTGCATAGTCTCTAGTGGCTTCCTGGTCATTAAAACGCCACGTAATTATTTGTGGGTGTTCAAAGACAAGGGCTCCCATGCTTGCAGGAGGAGAGATATACATGCTGGATTTGGGGAGTGGGAAATGGAGACCTTCCTCCAAGCAAGCACTTATGTTCCTCCTAAACGACTTTTCAAACCCAGTTCACCTAATCTAGGTACCTCTTCCTCACTAGTACAAAAAAAAAAAAGTGTTGTTAGGGCTCTGGGAGGGTTGGCAAGCTATTGATTTCCTAGTTATTGGGAAGACAGACTGAATGTAACTCAGCAGATGCAGACAGATCCTGGCTGAGAGATTGTTTTCCTCCAGAAAGCAACCTTGCAAGATGCTGAGGTTATTGACTTTGGAGTGGGGAAGGAGGTGTCTGATAATCAGCTCACTTTCTATCTTCCTTGGATTTATAGACCAGGGCCTCCCTGTCACTCCTGAAAATATAATCATGCTGGCAATAAACCCTGAAGGAAGAATGAGACAGCAAGTGTTTTTCTCAGAGGTAACGCAGTGACTTTTGAGTTACATATTTAAACGAGCCATAATCTTATAGCAAGCTCAGTGCTGGTCTACTTGATTGCCCTGTCTTGGTTAAGGTGCCATAGCTGCAGCAGATGCAGGGCTGGCAGCACATCCCAAAGCTACAGTGCAGAGGGGCCCAGGGCACAGTGCCCTGCTCTGGCTCTGAAACTGCTGCCACAAGGCACAGGGTTCGTTTTGAGATACTTGTTCACGAGGGGGGAGATATCTGTCTCCCTGTCTCACTTTGTTTCTCCAGATGGGAAAACTGCACCAGAGGGACTGCTTTATTTTTTTTTCTTTTTTTTTTTTTTTTTACAGAAACATTTCCTGTCTTCTTTGCAAAAATGTATTTTATGACCACTTTGCTGTGCAGATTTCTCCCTCTCTGGACATTGCACAGAGTAATGCAACACCTTCAATCTGTGGAGCAGATATCTCTTGATTTCTTTATCTCAGAACATGCATTTGTCTCTCTTCAACCTGTTCTTGCTCTTCAGCAAAACCCCACCTTTTTACAAGCTGTCAAACGTAACACTAACAGCTGAGCATTCCTTTGGAAAAAAAACCCCACACATATTTACTTAAAAATCACTTAGTATTTATGGTTCCTTGATTTTTTTATTAGCCCTTTAACCATGTCTCTCACTTTAATCCAGAGGGAAGGGGCTCTCTCCTGTGCCTGTAGCAGACATATCCAAACAGAGAAGGGGAAAACAGTTGTTTAATCGCCTCTAGTACTTCTGATATTTAAGGCCATCTTTGAACAAGTAGAAGACCCCGCTTCTGTGTGCCCTCTGCTAAAAAAGTATTGTTTCCAAATGCCATGGTCTATCTGGTGATAAGCAGGATTCAAACAAACAGCACAAAAGGCTGCAGATGCAACTGCTTCTACAATCCCATTCTGCAGGCCAGGCACCGTTTCCCAAGGGACCTTGTTTAACGAGGAAGAATATAACCAGGAGATGAAAGTTTGGCCCTTTGACACAAAGATGGCTCAAGCATCGCAACACTCCTTCACTTTCTTTCCTAAACTCAGTTGAGTAACTCCAGCCTGCCCACAGTCTGGCAGGCGAAAGGAGGATAAGTGCAACTAAGTGGTATCCATCTTAAATGGCACAAGTGGTTACTTTGGCCAAAAGCTTGACAGACTGAGAGGAATTTCAAAGAGGCCCAAGGCAGCCACGAGAATGGGTAACAGCTTGGGAAATGTTAAACAACAGACACAAGATTTGAAAAACACATTCACTGATTTGCCTCTCAATTTGCTCTGGTGACTCAGGATGGAAATCTGGACATCACTGTGGATAACACAGTGAAAACCTCTGGTCAAAGGGCAGCAACAGTAAAGGAAGCTAATTAAATATTGGATAGCAAAGGAAAGGGGAGGCAAGCGTGGGAGAAAGATTTACATAAGCTTTGTCATCATGTAGATCAGCGGGAAGCCCCTGCCAGGAATAGGATCTCAAAAAGAAAAGAGTAGAAATAAAATGGCTCAAGGAAGCAACAGGAATTGTCAGTGATCTAGACAGCAACGATGTTTGAAAAGACCACGGTTGCTTTGGGGAATATGGGATAATCAGAGGGTAAGATGAATAACACAGATGTGTAAAAGAAAATGGGTGCAATAGAAGATAGATTAGGAACTTCTTGGCCCTCGTGACTTGTATGAGTAATACATAAACAAGACAAGAGGAAATGGAAAAGAGATCTTAGGAATTTTCTGTACAAGGGAGTGTTAACTTGTGGAACACTGTCATCAGATGCCATTAAAAGCAAGGTCTTGATGGAATTAAAAGAAAAATATAGATGGATAGTGAGAGTAATATTCCAAATGAAAACAATAATATTTTTATATTATCACATTTGGAAGCAAAATAAATCTTCATCTCTAAGCCTAAGTAACCAAATGTTTAGGAAGAAACTGGATTAACCTAGAAATGTTATTTTTGGCATTCTTTGTGTCTTCCCCAGAAGTAGCCACTAGTAGTCATAATTTGAGGTTGAATACTGGATATACCTTGGGCTGAGCTAGTATGACCACTCTCATGTTTTTATATCTCTCTGAAGCAGCTTTCTTTCCTGGAGAGCTTTTAGTTCTGATTGCTAGTAGTAAGCCTTGAACAGAATTCAAAGAATAGAGGTACTGCATATGACACTGAAATATTAAGTAGAACAATCAAATAATGTTCTATCCTTTTCTCCATGTCATTATGGCATCTATGTAAATTAGGATGTCTCATTTAGTGTCAGAAAAATATTAAGTCTCCAAATTTTTGAAGATGGGACTGGGAAACTTTTGAAAATATTACCCACTGCCTGAATAAATAATGTGTAATGTCTAAACTGTTACCTCTTCGACCTATTCAAAATAAGAATCATGAACATTTATCTGGGTCTTCACATGTGGCAGAGTCAGTTTAACTTTCACTTCCAATTCAAGTAATCTCTGTCTTCATATTTGTGTTCTAATTTTGGGACTTAGATTTGTTTTTAGTGGAAGTAGAAAAGAGCGCAAGCATGAAACATAAAATTTCTTTGAAACTACAAAGAGAAAACTTCTACCCTTATTTTTGTTCTTTGACTTTTAGTAAGAATAATTTTAATTTACCACATCTGGGCAGCTTGCACACTATCAGATAGTACTTGCATATCCGGTGTTCTAAGTACTCTGGAAAATACAATGACTTAAAAAAATTAAAAAAAAAAACAAAAAAAACCCAACACAAAACAACAACAAAAGCTCAAATTAAATAAACACAAGAGTAACCACTGACACTCCTCAAGTGCCTTTACAGACCCGTAACACTATTTCTTTGCCCTTCCTAACAGCCACCTATTCTAGGCAACAGAGAAGAAGAGTAGGGGGTTTGTACCCTGAAAAAAAATATCATCAGTAAATTCAAGCTATTTGAAGCTTAAAAGAAAAATAAGCAGCAAATTTCCAGGACTCTAATACAGTAATTTCTCCCTCAGTACAGACTGAGCCTCGATCTCAATTTCTGTGTTAACTGAAATTTCTTAACTAAACTCTATCACTTTGAAACAAATACTTTCAATGTGGGATTGCTGAAACAGGTTATAAACCCGAAAGAAATCATACTTGCAATCACTGGGACACAGAGAAATATTATTTACCTTGTGCAGAAAAAGCAAGGCACAATATCCTGCCCGAGCTTCTAGGAAGTCTGTCTAGTTCAGGAAGAGAGAGCTCTTTTCTAATTCCCATTGGGAAGACCACCTTTCCACACTGTATTTAATCCAGCCTGCCCACCTCACATAGCACCACACTTTTGTCACATTTTGTCCATATCAGTTGTCATTATAGCCGAAGGTCAAAAAAGGGTGTAGATTGCGCCAAAGCACTTTTCCTTCAGCTCTTTTTTTTTCAGAACAGGATGCCATTTAGACTCATGCATACCATTAACATAAATAACCTCAGAACTATTTAAATCCCAAAGAGAGTTTTCAAGTGTTTGGAAACAAAAATGTGTGCCAGGTATACATTTTAATTTATCCTTTCCTCCTGTTTTTAACTTAAAACGTTGGTAAATTAGATTATCGTGAAAACTACATAAAAGGGATAGCTTTGAGTTTGCTCATCCCTCCTTTCACTGCTCAGCACCCTGACAGATGTTCTCTTCCTACCTTGACATGCAAACACAGGTAGGTTGCCTCAGATTATTCTACTAGTGGTTATTAGAATAACTTTTGTGTTAGGCAGCATTCCTCCCTGTAATTTTGAAGATGGAAGGACATTTAGCCAGTTGATTTTAAAACTGTGTTTCACTTGTTTGAGACCACTTCTTTGATGTTAGAAAAAGCCAACAAACAAAGTCACCCAATTTATTTAAAACGTCATGGACACTTGATGGACACTTAACCTGATATTCCTTTAATTCTAGCCTTTTGTCAGTACAACTGATGTTCATTTAAGTGCACATATGTAAATTAAAAAGTCCTGTGATGAAAATGTGCCAACAAATGAAAAAAATCGTACCTCTTTTTAAACTAAAAAAGAAAAAGAAAGGTCCTTTCCTCTCATTTTCTGTATTTTTTGCCCCTTTAATTTTGTTTTCCAAGCATCCAAAGGTAAAAGAGCTTGATAAAAACTTAGCGGTGGGGGTAGGGAGCAGGAGAAGAGAGGTAAGATAACATTATTCCAGGCCCTTGCTCTGTTTTGTTAGGACAGATTTAACCTTTGGGTTGCATCAAAAGATAGGCCTGAATGACTGCCTGATCATCTCTTCACTCTCTCTTCTTTTATCTGGATTACTCTTGACTGTTTTCAGGGATGATATCTCTCTGTTCTTATTTGGTAAATTAGGCTACTGTTTTCTTGTATTTCACTTATTGTAAAATGTTTTCTTTCTTAACTTCAGGCCATTGTTCCTGGGTAGTGAGCATGCTGTCACTGGAGAGGGGGTTCAAAGAGGGAACTATGTAACTGGGGACAGATTCTGCCATATTTTGCCAGTTAACACTAGCTTGTTGTTGAGTGCTCTTGATTTCATGGCGGTTTCTAGCAGAAAAAAACGTTTAAAAAGGAGATCAAAATTGGCCTTGTAATTGAAGGGGAAAATGAGGAAAGATAATTAAGATTATGGAATATGAAATCGTCTCAAATGGCAATTTAATTTTCAAGTTAGCAAATACTCAGAATAACAGGCCGTGAACTGGGTGGTTTTTTGAGAGAGCATTTATTCATAGTCTGATTTATTAGTTCTTCTTGTTGCTTTATGATAAACACTAAAAAAAAAGAAGAAACACAAACAGAAATGTCACAGTCATTTTTGTTCCATTTAACAGCGAGTTTTAAAGCCAACAGTTGTAGTTCAGAAACAGAAACCTCAGGACAGAATACAAAAATGCGTGGTGCTGGACTTCATTTGTTGTCAGTGAAATGTATATTGTGTGGTAAATTTTTATCTAGTAGTGCTTTGAAAATAAAAAACCAAAGCAAACCCCATTGTAATTATATTTTGTCTATTCACACTGAGTAAAACACGCCAGACATTTGAGGAGAACAGGCTGAGGTGCAGAGGAACCAAGCATAAGCATGTGCCAGTGCTTCACAGTGCGTGCAGCTCGATCGCTGTCACCGGCATCAACCAAGCTTCAAGAAAACCCAAGGGATTGCTAGTGTGCTTGTGACAAGGGCTTGCATGAAGGTGGTTACGGGCCAGCTCATTAAAGATGATGAACATGCGTTGTACCATGTTTGATGACTGTTGAGAGAAGGCCAGAATGAAAGAGCTTACATAAAAGCAAGGACATAATGCCAGTTGACTCACTCAGCACAAGGTTGTCTCCACATGGAGCATGTGTAGCCATAATTAGTGAAATAAGTGGTGCTGTGTCTCTCAGGAACTGTTAGGACCTACAAGTTCCATTAGGTGGTTAATGACCACCAGCCCACAAGCATCACACAGGTGATGGGTATTTTACAGGATACACATGGAGAGCTTCTTTAGAGTAGGTTACTGCTCTTTTCTGGTTCTCTTCCCTCCAGACTGAACGGCATCAACATTTAGACCAGAGGAAGTCATGAAAAATCTCATACTTCATACAGGAGGGTCATATCCATGAGGGTAGGGTGCCCACAGAATTTCCAAGTACTGTAGCAAGATAAGTAACTCCCTTTTCCTTTTCCTTTTGAATTGCTCTTTCAAAATGAAGCAGGGAGGCAATGGCATTTGTATACTTGTATCAAGCATGCCTCCAGCCCTGGAAGTGTTTATTCCGAGCTCAAAAATAATGCTGCTGGGTCAGATCCATCCCTAGTGTCATTGTGGGACACTGGATTTGCTGTTTGTCAGGTATTAAGCAGTCTCTTATGTGTGGTTGCAGTGTTTTGGTGGGAAGTGTGGAAAGGCCCCGCAGAGGCACCACCGCGTCCCCGTGCCAGATTCCGGCCATTGCCGGAGGAGACCTTCCCTGTGCAAGGCATGGTGCTGACTCCTCAGTGGGATTTTCACCAACCCCTTTAGATACACTGACAGAAGGGATCAAGTAGGTCGAGGGACGGGACGCACACGGGGCCAATCCCGCAGGAAACCAGAGAAAGCATCCCTCTCTGCGGCTCTCAAAAGCCCTTCTCCTACCAGTCCCCTCGACACACTCATCTGCTGTGGCGCTGCGTGCCCTTCCCCAGACCAGAGCTCCCACGGAGCCGGCTATATTCATATTATTCTCCCTTTTTTCCTACTTAAAACACAAAGGAAGGCCGAGGCGAGTGGAGCCGCTCCTAACGACCCTGCTCCGCAGGGAGGTCAGGGGCAGCCCTGCTCCCTGACAAGAGATGCGGAGGGGGCTGAGTTCTGCCCCTCAGCCCTCTCCGAAGCCGGGGCAGGCGCGGGGCAGCGAGTGAAGCACTCGCTGCGAGGCCTCCTGTCAGGCGCCGTGCCCCCTCCTCCCCCGAGAGCCCCTCGGCGGGGCCAAAGTGAAAGTGAAGCGACTCCCGAAACCCTTTGGGGGTGGCGGCAGGAGCCATGTGACAGCCGGGAAGCAGCCCGGCCGCACGGAGGGCGAATAACGGGAGGCAGGGGTGTGCGTGTATAATTTCTAAGGGCTGCGGTGCCCCCTCCCCGCCCGCCACGGCAGGGGCGCCCAGGAGCCCCGCGCCGCCTCCCCACCCCACCCCGCTCCGCTCCCTCCCCTCCCGCAGTCCCGCACCGCCGGCATCTCCCTCCGCGGCCGCACTCGCGCCCGTCCCTGGAGGCTGGGCCGGGCAGGACAGGGCGGGCAGCTCCCCCTCCCTTCCTCCCCTCCCCTCTACCGCGTCCCCCTCAGGCGGGGCAGGAGCGCGCCCCGCAGCGCTACGCCCGGGAGGAGGGACTCCCCTCCCGGGCATGGTCACGGTGGCTTATTAGGGTGGCCGTCTCTCCCCTTCTTTTTTTTTTTCTTTTAATTATTATTTTCAATTTTGCCCCTCCTCGCCGCCTCCGTGGCTGTCACTGCTCTCACCGTTACTTTTACCACCGCTCTTCCCGAGGCTCCCGGCGCGGCCCTGCCCCGCCGCCTCTTTGTGCCCGGCGCGATGCTGCGAGGGGCCGGCGGCCGGCGGGCGCGGCCGGCCCTTGGCGCCCGGGGGCAGCGGCAGGTAAGCGGAGAGGCGGCGAAGGCCGGGCGGGGGGCGGGCGAGGTGGCCGCTGCCCGCACCGGGGCCGGACGGGCGGGAGAGAGAGCGAGGTGCCGGCGCGGAGCCGCCCGCCCCCGCAGCAGCCCCGCTCCTCACCCACGCCGCCGCCGCGGCCGGGTTTGTGTCTTCCTTTGTTTTATTTAGGCTTTCTGTAAAAACTTGTTGTCACCATCACCCGAAGGGACACCCACTTTCTTCCCCCTATCCCCAGGCGAGACCTCTGGGGTCTCAGACCCCTCCCGCATTGCCCCTTACTTTGAGTCTTGCCTTTCCTGCCCGATATTAAACCTGTCTCCCGCTGCGTATCATCCCTCTCTCCAGCCTGCTTACCCCACTGCCCTCCGGAGTCCCCCATTCCAGCCTTTCTGCCTATTTTGATTTTATTTTCTCCCCCCGCCTCTCCATGGTTTCTAAGGGACTCCCCTCCAACCTGTCTGTAGGTATGTTTGTGTAACCAGACACTGAGAGTAGCTGTCTGCCGAGGAATTAACTCGGCAACCCCCAAGCTTAGTTTGCATTCAATAGAGGTGTTTGTTTTTCAGGTTTAAACCTCCAGACGGGTTGAAGAAATCGCCCGACAGGAACCACTCGGCAAATTTTGTTTCCTCCCTTGTAATCCCACTGGACGTGGAGCAGGTGGGGGATTGGGAGGGGAGAATTTTGGGGGGTGGGAGGGGGTGGTGGGATGGAGAGTGACCAGGGGCTGAGTGGTGTGGGAGGGAGGTGAAAAGGGCTTTAAAGTTGGGAGAGCGGAGCCGTGCTTTCACCCTTCCCCTCCTCTGAGGAGGATAGCTCAAGGCTCTCGCTCTCTTTCGTTAAAAATAAATACTACAGAAGTTGGCAAATTTTGTAGTTTTAGAGAAGTGAATTCTCTCCAGGATTAACGTAAAAAATGTTGATGTTTGAGGAACTGCTCTTGCTCAACCCGTAAATAAAGAGATGTTGACAGTTTGTCTAGCCTCTGGTAAACGAGAACAAAAAAATATTTCATTTCTTGAAGGGCATCAATACTTGTGAGAGTGGGAGGGAGAGTAAGGAGTTTAACCATTAACCTTTATCTGGGATCGTAAATGAGTTGAAACTCATGTTTCTGAAGCTTCTTTTATGCATTTACTTTTCTGTTTTTCCCCCTCTTCTTTCCTTCACTGGAGATGGTGAAAGGTAAATGAAAATGATGCTCTCATTAATTGGACAAGCAGGCGATTTTATGGCTCACCAGTAAAAAATAAATGCCACGGGAAAGTTGCTGTTTGTAGTGCAAGTGGTGGGAAAGTGGTCTGGAGGGTGGGGAGGACGGCAAAGCAGCGTGACTGGCTGCAGGTTGCGCTCTTAGTTTAGGGGCGTTTGAATTTGTGTTTCCAGATCATTCACTTGAAGACGCCGAAGGACAGTTTGTGGAAGGTAAGAGAGCCTCTTCCCCAACACTTATATCCTGCCACGTGTGCTGTGCGTACCTGTATATTTGCCTGTCCCTCAGGCCCTCAAGTGCCAGCACATTCGTGCTGGGAAGGGATAAATAGGAAATGTCGAGCTATTGCTGGCCGCAGTGTGGATATTGTAAAGCACAGCATTTTTTAGCAAATAGATAAGATGCTTATACACACTGAGATGCTTGGTAAACTGATGAATTCCTCCCTTCCAAAAAAGGATGTCCTTTTTTTACTTAATCAGGACACAGCTTAGGAAAACGAGGCAAAGGGTATAATGAAAAAGTTTCTATTCCGACTGTTTTCTACACGTGGAAGTAATATGCCTAATTTAACATGTAGGTTGTTTCCAACAAAGATGTTAGTATTAATTTTGATATGAATTGGGGAGAAAGATTATCCTTGCACCTTCTTAATTGCATCTTTCCCAAAAGTGGTGTTATGTTATTTTGTGACACAGTTCTTGCCAGGAGTGAAATAAAATTACTCTCTACTTTTGAAAATAAACTGTCTCCAGCCACCAGAACTTTTGTCCTTCCCACAGGTTTAAAGAAGTGAAACCAGGAGATCCTGGGGAGAAGGCAAGGGTGGAAGAGATACAGGATCATAAAATTTGGCAGAGCAAGTGATTGAGGAGGTTGTCTTTGTTAGTTTGTCAGCATCACAGTTGCAAGTAAAATATGCTTGTAAAATGCAAATTCAAGTAATTTCAAATGAAAATTTAAAAAATGCTTTCCCATTTTTTTTTCTTAGGAGTCTTTCACTTGTTTGTCATTATTTTGTCACTCTCTTGTCTAGGAATCAAAAATACAAAGACTGAGTAATACTGCTTATTCTCATAAATTACTATAAAAATCTGTACAGCACACTCAGTTTAGAGGGAGTTCCTCTTCTTCCCCTTTAAATGAGTCCCTGCCAGCAGCAAGTGTGTTGATATACTGATCTGAAGGACTCAGGCATGATGCCAACTAAAGCAATTTAAATGACATGGTTAATAGTGTCTCTACTGTCCTTATCACACAGTAGCTGTCTTTAATAAACTCAGTAACTTCCAAATGATAATCACGGATGACAAACTAACTGTAGTCCTAGCTCTCATGTTCAGATGAACTCCCTTTTGCTCTGGTGGATTATATGAAATATGAAATGCGAATTACAGACGGACTGTAGAAATTTGCAAAATATGCTTCCCTCCTCTAAGTTTGTGATCTCTTTCAGACAAATAAGACCCAAATAGATTATCTGAAAAAAATTCTAAAGTTAGTGTTCCCATGGATTGCATTGCTATCAGTGTAATGTTTAAAAGTTTTTCTATAGTAATAATTGTAGGCGGGACACTGCATCCTTCAAATGAATCCTTATCAAACAGTTCAGAAGAGGAAATAATTTTACATAAATTAGGTAAGCCAGTATAATATGTCTAACAAATCAAAACACTCTGTAACTCTTGTAAAGCGTTTTGGATGGAAGTGAAGATTGATCCATCAATTTCAATTTGACATAAGTAACCTTTAAAAAACAGCAAATACAATTTCAGAAGTATGCACACTGGTAAACAGCTGTTTCACAATGGGAGTTTTAAATTTCTTTGAGTACCTCTGGTACTCATACTGCCTTTTTCCTTTGTCAAATTAAAGGATTACAATGTAATATATAACCACAGAAGAACAGAGTAGTACAATTGACTTAACTGCAAATTGCATGTATGATTGCTTAGTTGTTTTTCTTTTTTTTGAAAGGTTTGATCCTAAAATATTGCTAGATCTCATCTTCCTGATTTTCAAACCTGCTAAATTTTGCCAAAAGCTGTAGAAATGCTCATGTTCTCGGCAGATGTGAAGAGCTCACTAAAGCACCTAAGAATAATGTGTTTCATGTCTTGTGACTGTGATTGAAATAGTGCTGTGTGCTTAACTGATAAGTTTGGAAATGCTCTTCTTGATGGTCAAGATTGTGTTTTTGAAAATGAATACATGAATGCAGACTGTCCTCACAGTTTTTATTTCTTGCGGCTTTGTTTGCAAAATTCATTCCTTTGAGACTAGTGAAAAATAACAAGATTCTACCCGTATCTTAAAAGTAACAGTAGATAAGAAATAGTACTTTCCTAAAAGCCTTGTACAAATGAAGAAGTCTAACAGATTTTTTTTTTTACTTTGTGTTACCAATCATATTATAGTCATAATGAAAGTTAAACAATATAAGTATTAGATTTTGTCAAAGTGAAAGACCCGACCTGAGATAGTACCGAAATGTTCCCATGAAATGCCTATGGCCCAAAAAATGGGGCAAAGAAGGGAATGTGGCCTTTATGTATATATTCGCTGTATAATAGATATGTTAACTTCAATCACTCCTTGGCACTATGGATCTACCCTATTAATTAAAACTAAATATTTGCTTATTCCAACTAACATTTGAAAAGCTATTTGATGATGTGAAGGCACGGTATTTCTAGAAATACTTTTTAATAGGTAGTGGGTCACTCTTTTTTGGATGATCTGACATTATGATAGTGGCTTTGCGATACTCAGAATGTGAATTTAAAAGTGATTTCATTGTTAAGCATTATAATTTATGACTTTTTTTTTTTCTGCAGCCTTCCTCAAACCTGATAGCTTTTTCAGTTCCACAGTTGGCCTCATGTTGCACTTTTCTCTTTGCTTTGAAGGCTGGGCGGAAGTCTTGTCAGGGTTTGCAGTTGTACTACTCCGTGTAGGGCTGGGTGCCTGTGCTTAAAACCATATGGGTGTTACTCTTCTAGAATTGTTGCCACCATGATTCCACCTTCTTATTAAACCCAATGCTAAAAATCACTTCATTAACAATGTATCACATTAAAACCCACATGCTAAGCATCATATACTTGAAAAATTATATTGTGAAAGATAAGGTCTCAAAGACGTGGGGTTTTCTGGGTGTTTTTTGGTTTTTTGTTTGTTTGGTTGGGTTTTTTTTGGGGGGGGGGAGTTGTTGTTTGTTTTGGGTTTTGGTTGGGATTTTTTGATTCTTCTTTTTTGATTGTTTTTTGTTTGTTTGGGTTTTTTTGGTGAAAACTTGGCACATTAAATGCACAGAAGAAGTGTTCTGGTTCAGAAAGGTTTACAAATGTAGTATGTCAGAACCATTTCTCTCTAAAACACCTTTCTCTTTTATTCTCCCTTGTTTGCCACATTCATCACTTAAGACCTGAAGTTGCTAACATGCATAATAAGCACCATCTTATGACTGATGAATGCCACTGAAGTAATTGGAATAATTTTTAGTAAAGCAGTGCCCTGTGTTTGCAGAATGGACTAGCCCTTGTCTTTTAAGCTCTGCAGGGCAGGGACTTGTCTTTGAAGTATTTTCTGTAAAATGCCTGGCATGTCTGTGTGTGCCAAAAAATGATAAGTAATAATAAACAGTAGTTGACAATTTATGCAGACTTCTCTTTTTATTTTTTAATTATTATTATAATTTCGGAATTTGCCTATAGGGTGCTTTCTAGCAAAAAGAAAAATGCCGGAGTGTCTTCCAGCTGGGGCAAGAAGTGCTCTGATGGCAAGAGAAACTTTTAATCAAAATAGAATGCACATTTAATCGATAATATCTTCTGTAAAGCCATCGGGCTAAAACATCAACTGTCATAAATCAGTGTATCTCCACTGAAGTCTGTAGAGTGACTTACGCCAGATGATATGAGTGTCCTTTTTGGCTTAAACAGTTTTCCTTTAATCTTTTTACCGCTTAAACTTTTACTATGATCTGCCTACATTCCAGAAGCATAGAAGGACAATGGGATAACGTTTCCTTACTTTCCTGCTTCTTTTAAGCCTTTGGAGGCTTTTCTTTTGCGTGATGGCGCATGCTTTATTAGTTATATATGCTCTAGTCTCCTTTTCAAGCCTGTGAAGGTAGCTGCCCTCCTCAAAATCACACTTGTCATTATGTTCAGAAAAACTCCAGTCTCATCTAGCTTGCCAGATGCAGGTGTATTGTAAATAGCTTCCCGATCATTCTGTATATGTAGTTAAAGGTTTCTAAACACTGGTATTAGTAACACTGTTATTAACAATATCTACCATGAAGCAGTTTAGAAACACTGCTCCCCACATTTCTTTCCCTGAATAATTTTATTGTGTCTGCCGAGGGTCCTAATATTTTAGTTTCTAACAGCATAATTCATACGAAGTATTTGAAAATGCTGAGTGTGTACGTCTTGTGTGGTGGGACGACTCCAATGATATTCTGGTAGTAGAGAACAGAGAAATAGAAATTATTTTCTTTTTCTTCCGAGCCTCTAACAAATATTTTTGAAGGCAGTGCTAATAAACTAATTCTTGTTAGATGTGGCAAAACTGTATTTGAGTAGAGAGTCACTCATTTTCAAATGTTCAAGCTAAATTTTGTTGTTTCCCATTGAACTATAAAGCAATTTTTAGAATTTCAGCATAAGTATTTTTTACTAAACTTGCTTTGTTAAGTAATGTAGAAAAGTAATCACATTTCTTAGAAGACTGCCCAAAATTGATGGTTTTGAAGAAAGATGGGATACTTGTGAGTGTGTGTGAGATTTGAAAGCAAATCATAAATCCTCAAACACATAAGCACACAGGCACACTCTGAGGAGAATGGTATTAACTGCCTAATCATACATTTTTGCTCAAACTTCTTCTCACTCTATGTCCAGTTTTCCTGATCTTTCTAAACTAATAATATCTTCACTGAAAAAGAGAGTAATAAGATGAAAATGTTGTGCCCAGGTGGTGTCCTGCAGAAGGTCACATTCGTAGTCTGTAGAGCCTGATAGAGAGTGGATTCTGCAAGTGGAAATGAATATTCTCCATTTCCTTTGAATTGACTGGAAAGTTACTTTCCTCTTTCCAGCTTGCCAGTTCTTCCATAGCTATAAAGGATTATAGTAACCAAACCTTTCACCAACATTTTATTAAAGCAGGAAATATATGTAATTGCAACATTTCAAGTAACTCAATAAAGACAGAAAACCAATAATGTATGCAATAATTTTAGTTTTTACAGGCGCTTGGATGTCTATTTCCTTTTCATTTGTAGTTAGGAAAAATTTTGGATGGAAAAGGGCAAGAGTAGATGCCAAAAAAGTAAAACACGTTTCAGAGCCTGGCTTGATTTTGTTTTATATCGGTGATACTGTCTCTGCAGAAGGTGAAAATACTCTAACAAAACTCTAAACTGGACTGTAAGGCTGTAAGAGTGAGCCATTTTCAAAAATGTGTGTCTCTTCAGTATACTTCCACCCTGTACAAGAAGGCGTGTTTTCACTCTTGTTTTTGTACCTATTTTATTGTCAGAAACACTTTGCAGGTCTTAAATTAGTCCTAGTGGGACATCAGCTCCAGTTGAGCTTTGACAGTTAATAGCAGCTGAATATCTGATATAATACTGATTTGAGAGCCTGGTCCTGCTAATATAAGATTGTTAGATTTCATAGATAGCATGTTATAGTAAGAAAAATTGAACTTCTAGATATTCATCCAAGAATTTCTTAAAAGTATAAATTTATAAGATGCTTTCATATGACAGGGAAGTCCTGTTATTTCACTGGTTTTAGTGGTTTTCTTAAACTTTTGTATGTATTTACAAACTGTAGCTAATGATGAAGAATTGAATGCCATAAACTTGCATCATAGATTGCTATGTCTAATGGTGTTTTTAGGGTTGCAAATACTTCACTGGAATTTAATTTTTAGCTAAAATAAAATAATTTCCCTGATCAGATTTCTTTGCATATTTTCAAGTTGGGGTTTTTTCCTACCTTTTCAATCAAATTGCAGGAGTATACAAAAGACAAGAGGTGAATGCTGGGAAGTGATTTAGAGAAAATAAAAAACCCTGAAAATTATTTTCTAAGCGAAGATCAATAATACTAGAAGTTATTGGTTTTGTGTAAGCTTTGTCTCTAAAGAGCAAAACACCCCCAAATGTTTTTTTTTTCTTTTAAAGTTTTATAAATTTTGTAAAACGGTGGAAGGAATTATATATTGTATATTGCTTTTATCTTGTAGTGAGGATTTTTTAAGGCTAGGTCTAAGAAAATTTTATATACCAACCTAAACGATTCTATAATTCTCTATTAACTACAGATCCCTCCCGGCCAGTCACAAAAACTCTGCATGATGCCGAATCATGTAAGGTTTTTGTTTATAAGCAATTTGAGTAATATATTGGACACACTACACTGAATAGCAGAACAGTGAAAAGTTTGGTGGATCGGGAGTTTTATCCTTCCACCCTTGTTCTGCAGTGGTTTTGGGCAAGTTAACTGTCCAGTTATATGAATCTGCAGCGGGAGGGGAACACATGGGACGGTTCAGACAGAAAGTTGTTCGCGTGGGAGTGTTTGCAAGATCAGAGCCTTGTACTGCAAGTTGGCTCTCATGATTTCAAAATGAAAGCATATTAACCTATAAGCTTAAAAATAGTTACTCTTAATTTAAATATGATTGACTGACTCCTAAAGTCTTCTAAATGCTTTTCTACTGTGACTTCCTATGCTGTTATCTGTTCAAGAATGAAATAAATCTATCCCAGCAAAATTTAAAAAAAAAATATCCGATCAAAGCAATTGTTAGAAATTACACTATTTGATAAGATCAGCTGCTGAAAATAAAGGGGGAAATGAGATCTGACAGAGGTAAAACCAGGTAAATAGCTTTCAGCTCTGCTTTTGTTATTCAAGAAGAAAGAGAAACAATAGGTGCTGTTTAGAGTCAGGAGCTGCCCTTATAACCTCTGCTGCTCTTAAAATGCCTGAAGGTTATTGCATGGTTCATGGTGGCTTTTATGCTTGCAGTTCAACTTTTAATTTTCTAACAAAAGGAGATGCAGTACTAGCCTGCTGATAAACACTTTGCAGAGCAATGAGAGAGAAAAATGGAAAAATTCCTCACACTTTTTTCCTCCTTTCCAGTTACTGAAGCATAAGGTCATATTTTTAACAGAAGAGCACTTCCTCCTATGTTAAGCTGTCAAAGCTGGAGACTGAATTTTAAAAAGTAGGAACATTATTTCTGTGTGGATGGGATGTGCTTTTGCATTCACTAGCCTCAGCCCAAACAGATGATTTGTTGCATGCTGCTATGGGGAGTGATCCAAACATCCACAGGGGCTGTATCTATTTCAACAAGATTTTTAATTCTTGCTGCACTGGGCAAAACTTTCTTGGGCAAAACTGAGTTGACTTAGCCTTAAAATCAGCCTTCTCAGCATCAAAACTCCAGCTGCCTAGCCCACAAGTGTTCCCACTGAGTGTGAGAAGCATCCTTTCTCTGCTAGCTGTAAAGCAGTGTATAGTGTAAGAAATACAGGCGAACCTCATCCAACACTTTGGCTCTGTCCTCACACGTGCTGCTTGAATTTGTTGGAGTGATCATTGCCGGTGTTTGGAATACCGTGCTTGCTGTGATGCTTTGTACTTGGATACCAGTGCGATCAGAGAGAGAAGGGGTCAACTTCTGAAGGTATTGTTTTCAAGCACAGCTGAAAGTAATGGAATGTAACAGTTTTAGGAATGTACACCTGTGAGTATATAATACGAGGGTATCTGTTTGTGTATTTTCACTGCTGACATTCAGATCAAAGGTCCCCTAGGCGGTGGTGGTGTAAGAAAAAGGGAAAGGGGCCACATGTCTCACCAACTCTGACTTGTTGTGCTGCTTGTTGTTTGCAAGTTTTCACTAGAAAATCAGTCATGAACCCGTTTCAATGAAGTAACTTACTTCTGGGGTTTCACTTACTATATATGAATATGCAGTTCAAAAAGTGGCAGTGAATAAAAGAAAGAATACTGCCACTTAAATATCAAAACTGATGCCTGGTCTTGCATTGGATGGTGCTGGGATATTGTCACAAGCACTTTAAAAAAAACTTCGTGTTTTCAGCAGAGAGTGTCACCTCTGCATGACAGATGCCAAAAAACTGACAGGTGAACTGAGAAACATCTTCAAGCCTTTACAAACACATACCAGCTTAAGCATCTTCAACCCTTTACAACTTTACAGCTAAAACAAAAAGCAGAGAAGGCATCTGTCTCTTGCCCTCCAGCTTGCTTAAAGGTAAAGGAAATGTATTCCAAATGGAGGAGGACCCCCCAGGCCCTGGAAGTTGTTTTATTAATCATCAGTTTCAGCCTTCTCATGAAATAGCTTCTATTTTCTCGCATGGGCAAATTAAAAAGATGATTTCACGTGGGCAAAACAATGACACCTGTTAAATCTTCCTCTGTTGTTAAGCATGGTTAAAAAAAATATTTAGATTTAATTTTAGATATGCAGAATAAATAGAGCTATACTTGCTTTCTTTTTATGCGGGTTATGTGGGATGTGTGCTGGCACATATTTGTGTCATAATAATGTATGCTATTGCTCCTGGCAGTAATTCTCATCTCCTTTAACCGAATTTGCTTAAATCAGAAATACTAACTTTTTTTTTTTAACTATTAAGGCAGAGAGACTTTTGCCATCAATTTTTTGCTTGCTTCCGTGACACATCTGACTTGATTTCTGTATAACAAAGGTGTTTTAGAGGAGAGTCAAAACTATAGATGCTATTTATCATGCTGCTTTTTAACGTTAGGGCTTTTGTCAGCAGCAGAGTATTTCAGGAAGAATTTTCCATGGACTCAAGGAAGCCAGCAGCAGCACTGTGAGAATTTTACATGGAAATCTGAGTGTAGACATGGCCTAAGGGAAACTACTTATGATTCTGGGGGCATGTTTGGCAAGAAGTAGTAAGCCATGGGTGTTGGGTAACTGTGGTCATCAAGAGCTTAGCCGACTGTCCATGCTCAGTGTGCATAGACTTCTCGCAGTCTTTTTTCAACATGTTGTGGAAAGTTACTAGCACTTTGATGATACACATTTTTCTCTTACCCCATGAGCTGTACAGCTCCAGTTTGCTCTGGATGATTTCGTGGGGCACGTTGTTTGCTTTCTGTACTCAGTCCTGGGAAATCAGTACCTTACTAGGCAATAAAGACTGTTGTTTGGATAGTTTGACTTAAGATATTATTTCTGAGATAGAGAGTCAGATGGAGTCCTTATTTTGCTTTATCCAGATTTATTCCAGAGAAAATCACAAGCTGGGTATAATTTGGAAATGTTTGCTTTAGTTGCACAGTTTTCACAGTGTGTTCTCCCAGTCAAAGGGCGGGGAAAATATGCAACAAGGCCTGTGGCAGCATGTCACACAACCCTTGGCCACATGGTTTTGTTTTATTTTTTTTCTGTTGGCAGGCACTAAAGGGGGTGTTAATTCATGGCCTGCTAATTTTGCTTAGGAGGTCTATTCAGCCATCAGCACAAAATGGGTTACCAGCCTTGCCGTTGCCTATGGCAGCTGTGGTGCAACACTAGCACGTGCAGCTATGATCACGAGGCTGGGGTATTGTAATTCCCTCACAATAAATCCTTCAGCCTAGCTTCTCCTTTGCCTGCCCATTGCATCTTTGGAAAGCAGCAGCATGGTTGCTTGTCTGCTGGTGGTACTGCATGTTCGCTGTGCCACCCCTCTGGCTTTTTTTGGGTTAGCAAGCTATGAAGTAGTGACTTGACTTTATGGAGGCAGTGCTGCTATATGCATTTCAAAGCTACATGGTAGGACCTAGTTACCTTAAAGATCTCTTCCTGAAGCTTTGGCCTGAAGGATGTTTGCCTTCAGATGATAACCTATCTAATTTTCCCACCGTTACATGAGCTGTGGTGGTGAAGTGTTTACCTACTGGATCCTGCCCCAGGCCTTCAGCTTTACCTTCAGTCCATCTTTGGTCATTGTTCCAGAAGGTGCAAGTCCACAAGAGCTTAAGCACTCTCTTTTCTTCCAGTTCCTGCCTTTTGCCTCACTGTAGAGCTGGCTCATAGCTGATCCTGTATGACCCACAAAACAGCCCTCAACCTGCAGACTAAACCACAGAAAATCAAGAAGCTTTCTGCAGGGTTATCTCCCTAAACTGTCTTCACAGGAGAGGACAGGTTCCACCACTAGCAGCAAAGATGTAGTGGGAGCAGACAGTTTGAACTATGGGGAATAATAGCACAGCTCTAGCAGCAACACAGTTTAGTTACCTTTAAAGTGTTGTAAAAATGCAGCTCTTTCCTAGAGCTGCAGTTATCACACATATTTCTAAGCAGGAAAGCATTGTCATTGTTTTATCACGTCTGTACACGAGAGAGCAACACAAAATCTAGAGACATTGTTAGGCATCACTGTCAAAGAGACTGGGGACTGGGAAAAGTGTTTTAAATGTTATCAAAATCCTTGCGGTTGCCAGTGCTGAGAGTTGGTCTGTATTGTCATATTATTTTTCTTTATATTTCAAGATAATTTATCAGCATAAGAATTTCCAACTGAGAAACTATACCATTTTAACTTAAATCCAAGGAACAAGGGTGCAGTCTGTCCAGCAAAAAAACGTGGCAATACCGTAGCAGGTATTTTTGAGGCAAGGGATCTGTTTACTGTATTTATGTAAATATTTTTTTCTGGAGAAAATGCCAGTCACTGTACTTCATACTTTAGGTGATTAGCCAGTGAGAGAAAATTAGTTTGTTGGTTCTTATCTTGCTAAAGATGATAGAGCACCTTCTACTTATGGTTTTACCTTTCAAATATCAGAACTTTTTCTTCCCCCCTAAAACAAGGCTAAAGAACTAAAATAGGAGCTGTTGGAGTCTGAAACTGGGAGCGATAAATCTTATTAAATTTATTTTCATATTTTGGTAAAAAGCCAAAGTGTTGAAAAATCGAAACACCAAAACCTGAATGTGCAACATGTGTAACTTAAAAAAAGAACAAGAAAAGTTTGATTAAAATACCTTGCCCTGCCAGTCGCTGAAGTTTTTATCTCTTGATGTACGTGACGTTAAAAGCCAGCAAAAACACCTAGTGAGATGGAGAGTTCAAAGAGAGGTATAAAGGAAAAAAAAAAAGCTAAGCGAGAAAGGTCGATTGTGATACAAAAACAAAGGCAGCAACAAGTGTAATGCCTTCTTTCTTCAGGATAATGTTAAAATGAGTGTAAGTTTCATCCTCGGAGGGACTTTGTGGTGTTATAATGATTCATAGGATAAAGTGATTTTTATGTCTTTTTCGCTCGTATTTCAGTGGGATTTCTCTCAGATAAACAAAGTAACAGGCAGGCAAAGACTCTTTCTGCCTCATTTAAACACCTCACCTTATCAAAACTCCACTTCCCTGAGTGATGGATCTTGGATCTGTATGGGAGAATGAAGTATTCAATTACCTTATTTTCATGTGCTAATGAAGCAGAATGTGGCTTTAGGGGTTTTCTTTTCAGCAAGGTAGCCTGTTTGGTTATGCACATGCCGTCTTCTTATGTTTCCTTCCCCATCCCTGCCTACACTCAAGCCGTGGTCTTAATGGGCAGCAGGGGCTAATCTGTCTGCCTGACAGCAAGCCTTGGCCTTCTACAGCCCAGCGGGAGCAGCCCTGGCCTGTAATTAGCGGAGCCATCAAACCAAACTGTTAGGCTCGAAATTATTTCTTTTGGCACCTCTTGCAACAACTTTATATGTTGAATATCCGTGAAGGATTTTTTGTTGGACTTTTTTTCCCTCACGTCGCTGAGTGTTGATGTGAGCTCAGAAATTCTCAACCTGCACGGCAGCAGGTTTGTACTCTGCGAACTCCAGCTGTCCTTAAATGGGAAATGTACAGCTTTTAAGTGTTTGACATCGTTTGTTCAGCTCAGTTTTAAAATGCAGGTACATTTTTGATTGAGAGTCAGATGGTAAAGAGAAGTATTTTTTACAGCAAAATCATTGTGCTGAGGATACAGGAAAAGCATGTATTCAGCTCACACACTTTTTGGTGCTGTCACACCCTCCTCAAACGTCCTCAGCTTTACTTCCATAGAGATGTACTGGTTTAATGGGTGGAATCATTCATATACTTGATGATAAGCTTTTACTTAGTGCTTGGCTGAAATAGGACCTAAGTGTTCAATGCTTTACATAATAGCTCTTTAGCTACAGTTGTGTGTCCTTTTAGTACCCTATAATGAAAATTAACACATTTTGGGGGTTTTCCTAGCAACTGTATGCTAGGAATTTCTGTGTCAACTTCACCACAATGGATGATGGAGGGAAATAACCATCCAGGAGTTACTCACTGCCAGTTATGAAGCTGAGGAATTGGAAAAAGGCAACAAATTTCCCTTTTTTCCCCTTCCTTTAAAGAATTAAATAAAGAAGCTTTACAAAGTACATTGAAACATACCCAAGTCTGGATAGTTTGTTTGTTTGTTTGTTTGTTTGTTTATTGTGGAGACTTCTGAAGAAAAGAAAGAATCACTTAAGTGGCTGTGATAGGTATAAGAATAGTCACCTTAAATTCTCCTAATAAGTAAAAGGAGGAAGTGTAATAGACACTGAGCAGTAGCATGGATTTTGTCAAGTGCACCATGCTGCTGGGCATTCTGGTTTCTCTTGAAGGAAATGTAGGGGAAAATAAATGTATGAAAACAAAAATTGGATATTTTTTTCTTACAATCTTTCACAAAGGTACTAAAGTTAATGTAGTGGTGAAGTCCTGTCATGAATTACAACGGGTGAAAAAGTTAGGAGATGAGCGATAATAGTCTTCGGCTCTCGACTCCTATTTAAGGGAAGCTTTAAAAAGTGGTATTCTGAGCAGTGTGAGGCAGAGAGGCATCAAGAAGCAGCCCTGATCAGTGAGGTTGCATGGCTAGTGGTTTGAAGTTGTATATGTTAAGGCTGCTGTGGGAAGACGCCTCCAGAAATATGCAAGGAAATTAGGTAACTTAATAACACACATTGTGTCTGAAGTACATCGCAAGGCAGATTGGATCAATGCACTGACATTATCAGTTACCTTTCATGGAAATAAGACCGATAACATTTTCTGCTGTAGCTGTTGAATACGGCTTTTGTGCAAATATCCTAGCCTGTGTTGCTCCCAGGAAATTCACCTCGTGTAAAGGAAATTCCCGGCATGCTTCCCCCCCTCCAGCCTTCCTCCACTTGGAGGGGAATTTCCATGCTTCTCCCTTATCTCTTGCCTATCCTATCTCCAAAATGTGCTGAGGTAAAACAAGGTGTATCTGGGGCTCTGCAGAGCACTGGCTGCCTTTGGCAACCAGAGAAGCCTACTGTGGTCTGAACAAAGTCACAGCAGCTCTTTCATCCCTCAAATTTGGGGAAACAGCCCTGTGCTCTTAGAGTTGTGTAAAGGAAGATTTCATGACTAATAACTTCATCAATATGTGCTGTTGTGGAAAGCAAAGCAATTAACTTGATTGGTTATGAATCTATCTTGTTGTTCTGATTAAGAGTTGAAGAGTTTCCAGCTAAAACTTTTTAAAGATTTTAATTTCTTTAATCATTGTCAAAGCACAGCATCTCAGAGCATCTCTTTCAAAATAAATCAAGTATTTTTAAAATTACTCAGACTTTCCTTGGGACCCCCTGAGATGTTTTTGTTTCACACTGCTTAACATTATCATTCATCTCAAAAAAAGCTTTTTCACTGTGCAGAAAAAACCATCTCCTGCCTTCTTAACTGGTTTTAACACAATTCTCCTCCTCCTCCCCTCCACTTCCTTTTCGATGTCCCTTTCTTGGATCTGAGTAAGTACAGTGTCTGGTACCCCAGCCTGGCTTGAATTTACTGAAGCAAACTAGTCTAGAGTTTTGAAAATAAAATAAAGGGAAACAGTGTAGCAGAATGTTACTGGAAAAAGTAAAGTTTTTAATAGTACTGTACTTGGCAAGAGCAGATACTTAACATGCATTCAGAGCCGGTAGTAAATTAAAATTAATAATAAACTGCGTATCTATTTTACAAAACTGTATTTCTTATAATCAAAAAAAGTTTCTTACTTCTTTAGTTATTTTGGATTTGAGCTTATTTCCCATGTGTTTCTCAGTCGAGAACATCTCACTGAGACGACTGTTTTTTGGCTCCTGTCTCACTTTCTGGTTTTCACACACCAGCACCCTGCTGCACCATTAACGTTGTAAACATTGCAGAGGTCTTTGTTTCCATGAGCATGCTTACTGAAGTTTGTAAACTGGCATGTTTCGGAAAACTCCCCACAAAAAACCCTAAATTTTTCAGTGCTGTTCATTTTAGAATTATGATGATAGAAACCAGAAAAAACATTTTATGGTGGTAGAGGTAATATCTTTTATGTTATTTTATATTGGGAAAAATGTTCAATTCACTGTAAAGTTTAATTGTACTGGGACTGTCTTGTACTGGGATATATAGCTTTGTGTATTTAAATATGCATAATTCCTAGGCATGAATTTTGTGTGAGAAGCAGTTATCTTGTTGAATCTCATCTCACTCTAGAGGGAACTGTGAAAGTTGTACAATCGTACAGTATAATTTTTGTATATAATAGGTGTGTACAGCATACAGAGTATTGAACTGCATTATTCAGTGCCTAACAGTTTATAAGACAATGTGTACTATCACTTCAGAGATGTACAGACTAACCGTCCTCCTCCTATCTGGTTATATTTAGTATAAAATTTATCTCTACTAAGAATTATAAAGCAGCAGTGTCAATAGCCAGGTAAAACCAGGAAGAATTGAGAGAAGAGTAGAAAAAGAGCAAAAGTCATCTCAAGAAGAGAAGCCTCCTCAGCGAATTGATTACAAATCAAAGATTAGCATTTAGATAATGTTGCCTCTTACATATCAATAAACTTATGCAGATCTATAGTGCTGTTGAGTTACATTGTGGCAGTGTAAGCAGACACAGGTCTTGGGGAAACTGAAGGCATTTACAGCTAAACCCATATCACTGCATTATGTCCAACATGCTGTCGTGCATAAGCAATCATAAAGCCACACTTCAGGCTGTAGTGTGTTGGATTTCACTTCAGCTTCTGTGTAATCTTAAGGACCTGAACAAGTAAAACCATGACAGTAGCCTGTTCTTGAGGTGACCAGAATATGGTAAATGTCATAAATCCACATCTGAAATAAGAACTCACACACTCTTTACCAAGCACAGACACAGAAAAAAGGCTCTTTGATGTGGCTCTAGTGTAGTATCAGCTTTGTCTGTAACAAGACCTTTGTGCTTCAAACTTGCTTTGTGTATAAAAGGCTGTACTGTTGAGTGGAACGGCTGATACAGGCTTATCCTTCCTGTCCTCTCCACCCCCACCCACCTTCTGCACCTCTTGGTGATCTCTGTTTTGGCTGGCTGGAGTCTCAACCTGCTAGTTCTCATCCCAGCCCAATCACCTAAAAACCCTGGATAATCCCATCCCAGTGCATAAACCAGAGCAGCCATAACAGCAATAAACAATTACATAGCAGCTGCCTATTGCAGACATACCCCTCCTGGGTAGGTCAATGGACCTCAAATGCTGCTGCCAAGAGAGCAGCACCTCAGGTGGCAAAAGATGGCTTGGTGTCTCCCTCTGCTTCCCAGCACACCTAGCAGTTTCTACACGCATAGCAAGTAATACTTTGCTGAATACCCCTTCTTAATATTAGCATTGCTTTTCACCCCACTACTGCTCATACCCATTTCTGTGCCCGGGACAAGACCCACATAATACATAAGAGTGCCTCTTTCATACTTCCCTCTTATGTGGTCCTCCTTTGCCCTGGCATTTTGTCACCGTAAAGGAGCTTGTTTTGATATACCTGATCTGATAGCATCTGACAGTGACCCTCTTTGAAGCAGATTTATTTACAAATTAGACTACTATCCATGGATATGTGAAGATGGTAAACCTTCCAATATGGCACCACAGAAAATAGATGTGGTAGGAAAATGGTAAAGGATGAAATAACTAAGAGCCTCTAGTGGGGCATCTTACCTGCCCTCCTGCTATACTATTTTTACACTGCAACTGCCTTTTAAGTAGCCTTATGTTTTGTAAAAAATAGATTAGGTATTCTGCTAGGTAAGAAATGTCCTTCCAGTCACATTGCTGTAATTAAGCTGTTACATGGATCATTGGTCCTCATACTTCAGCGATGAAATGGTATTGGCTCGTTGGAGAAGAAATCCTCAGGTCCTGTATAGGTTCTGCACATATTAGGGGAGTCAGTCAGGGATGCTTATGATGAGAGGGTTTTTACTTCCTTCAGAATTCAGGCTGTCCATGAAGATGGCAGAAGATGGGATTTAGCAGTTAGTTAAGGACATGTTCAATTCGATTATTGAAAGTTAAAGGGGTCCCACACATTATCACAGCAGAATAGTCACTATTGTAGCACGTGCATTGGCATGCTTTCTCAGTGTGACTTGGGGTGCTGCGGGACAGAAGGGTTGCCCTGTGAGCCCTGCCTTACCTGATCTCTGCTGCACTCAGAATCAGAATAGACCACAGTGGGGTATCAGGTTTCCACTGGAAAAGCACTTTCAAGGTCTGTGCTTTCAGTTAGGTTGTAATGGTGTTTCAGCTGCCAAGTTACTAATGCGTGGCACAGGTGGTAATAGCTGTTTCTGCTGTCCTGCTTCTTACCTCTCTGTCCCAGAAAGTACTGATATTTCCAGCTCTGCCAATACAGTGCAGGCTGCACTGGTGTATAAAAATCGTTAATGGCTGGCTATGCAGCATAACTGCTAGCATGGCTGTGGTTGGGGAAAATGGATATATTTGGACAGGAAAGAGTTTGAGCACTGAGCAGCCTGTTATGCTTTTGCCATGGGGAGTATGAGAATGAGAAGTGATGGGTAAGGTGTGCCTTGAGTCCCCTCGTCCCATCCCATGAACTCATGGGGCAGAGCTAGCATACCAGGTAGGGCACTCTGCTGGAATGTTGACACCTTTTATTGACCTTCTCTTATTTTTCAAAACATAAGCAGAGTTTTTACCAGGTCATAAACAATACACTGTAAAGAGTTATCATATGTAATTGCAGCTGCCAGAATGAAAAAAGTTGTATTCGTGAGGCTGATGAGAGTGTATTTAGAAGGGAGTGAGTTGGTTTGGGTTTTGGTGTTGTGATGTTTACATGCTACCTTACAAAACTCAGTGCAGTGCTTGAGCTCCCAGTGTAAGTGAATGAAAATTCAATTTTCCTAGGAATGTCATCATACAGGGGTGTGTAAGTCAGAACTGACAGCTCGAGATACCTGTGTTGCCCAGATTCCCATCACTCTGCATGGCTGTGAGCAGAGTAACACAGGCCTCCCCTGTGTCATTTGCTCAGCAAATGGAGAGAGAAGACACCAGTGGAAAAGGTGACCCCTGTGGTTCCTGCGTTGGCACGGGGCAGCAGGTGCGCTCCTAGTGACTGCCTGCCCACAGCTGAGGCTGTGAGCTGTTACACATACCAAAACAGGACAGGTGGAGGGATTTCAGAAAGCAGTCTCCTGATTTGTGTCCTCCAGACTTCTCCTACCCCTGATGAGGTCTGCATTAAGGAAAACAGGGTTGTTTATCAGGTCTCAGGTTGTACTTGTCAGCCAACCAGTTGGTTTTTCACAAATATTCCTCAGAGAGCAATATGTAATATATGGTGAAGCAGTGTTTATTGCTTGTTTGTTTTTAAATAACCCCATTAAGGCCATTATTAATTGTAAAGAGGCTATTAATCAAAGCAGATTCATATCTCCTGGCAAATTAATCCACCCTGTAATCTATTACTTTTAGTTAGATGGTTTAATACCTTTTTGTGTCAGAACATTAGTTGCATCACATGTTCATGTCACAAATCGGTTTGTTCAGTTCTGGATTTGTTGTATAGGCACTTCAGATCACAGCTCACATGTAGGACTACTCCTTTAGGTATTGTCCCGGGAATTGCTCCTTCATGTATCAGAAATGCATCTTTTCTCTTACCTAGGTAAGGAACAAAGGAGGAGCTGATCAAATTCGCTCATCACTGTTAGCCATAAGACAGCCGTGACCTTGTTTGTTTTGAGCTAATTTTCAGATGAAGAAAGCATTGACATTTCTTTCCCCTTCTTTTAGATTGATGGGTGGAAGCAGTCCTTGGGATTTGGCTATTTTCAAAACAAAATATTTGACCTGAAAGGTAATATTTATAGCAGGCAGCTAATAGAAAACATACTTGCCCTCTCTCTGTGTCTCTAATGTGTATGTGTGTATGAGCACTTTGGGTTCCCTTCTGGGCCTGACCTCTGCTGCACGCAGTGCAGCTTCATTGACTTCACCTTCCATTCCCTTCTGATAAATGAATCACTGGAAACAGTGGGGCTCGGTATGCGGGGAAGCAGGGTGCAGGAAGTTCACGGCAGTCCCTTGCCATTCTGATCCTCTGCAAATGTCCTTCCTGCTGGAGTGATGGATGATGTGGGGCTTCTGCGTCAGTCACTTGTGAACTCTGAAGGTCACGGGGGACAGTGTATTCTCCCTTTGGAAAGAGACCTGCAGGGATGTTGATTTAGTGACATCTAGCAAGGACTGACCCTGTCAGTCAGTGCAATAATGTTGGGAGTGGGGAATGGTGTTAGCATTGGGTCACTGGATCTAAAGCAGGAGGAAACGATAGTTGGACTCCATAAAAGCCCTCCTCTGGGCTGCTGATTGGACCTGGCAGGTGGGAAGGGGCTATTTTGGAAGAGGTATCTGGCTGAAGGAGCAACTGCACTCCCAGCTCTCTTGCTGCAGCAAGTGCTTTGCATTTAAGTGAGGACAGGGCGAGTCCTTCTCCTCTGCTTACAAACAGGCGCTCTTCAGTTTTTTTCCTCGAGGTAAAAATTTCAGCAGGACAGTAGGTCTCTACGGAGCTTAAAAATGCCCATGTAATTAGAAATGGTGCCTGCAGTTTTTTGGGCTCCAGATTCCCATGAAGTTTGGATTTGAACAAATCTGATTTTCTCATGTTTGGACCCCTGTGCATGTCAATAAATCTTGTATTGTTCAGTGAGGATTTGCTGTGGTGGGGGATGGCTCAGTGGGATTCAAGGTAGGCATAGAAAAGGCAGGTACCTATGCCATTAAAATGAATACATATGGACAGAAGCAAACCAGTTGCAAAAGCAGCATTTGGAGTGAGGTGGGAAGAATGGGGCTGAAACAAATACAGTTCTATCTCCCTTGTCAGCCTCTACCTGAGATGCAGTGCTGGTGGGCCTATGTACCACTGAGGCATTTGTAATACTGTAGTCTGGCCATAGCTGCAGATTTAACTGTGTATTTGAAAACACATTCTATTTTTTCCAGCCAAAATTTCTGATACATCAAACAGCAGTGACTTCACAACAGTTCTAAAGCTAGAGACTCAGCATGAAAATCCTGCATTCCACTATCATCATGAAGTTCCAGATTTTGGTTCAGCCATTATGCGTTCGGAAATAGAGATCATACTCTAAGCAAGTTGGAATTTGAGTGAATTTAAGCTGAGTATTTATTAAAGCTCTATTTAGACTGGACTGTGATGAGGCTGGATTGCAGAGCTACAGGCTGTAATCAACACTCAGCAGGAGGTTATTCAGATTAAATACCAACTGTCTTGGAATGGTGGGAAAAGTTTCAGACAAAAGTTTTATTTACTGGTTCTTGGACAAAGTTGTGGGCTTGCAGTAATATTTCAGGAATTCTGCTGGACAGATAGCTTTCCTCCTTGAAGAAATGTTCTTTTTGAATTGCAGTGTTCTTGAATTCAGCTACTGCCTTACATATCCTCTGATGAATACAGTTCATATCCAATTTGCTCCCCTCCTTTATCTCCTTACTGTGAGACTGTAATCATCCTTTTGCTTTCTTTTAGTCTGCATTTTTTTTCCAAGAGAAAAACAAGACAAGGAAGAATTTTTTTGGGGGGAGGAGAGGGGTGGGTAGCTTCACAGATTTTTCATTTTTTTTCTCCCTTTTCCCTCTTTTCCATTTTTCATGTTGACTTTCCTTCTCACCTTTCCTTTTCCTGTGTCCTATCTAAAGGCTGGGCTTGCTCCTCCCTTCTCATCTACTCTTTTATTTTTGAAAATAAGAATCATGACTGGTTGTTTTTTCACCTCATCATTTATCTACTTGTCCACACCTGTTTCTTTCACTTTGATTTCCTTCAAGTTTCAGCATGCATTTTCTCTTGTTCTGCCTTTTGCTTTTCATTTCTCCTCTGTCATTATGTCAGATCCCCTGGTCCCCACTCTCCTCCTTTCCAAGCTGCTGGCCCTGGGCTTGCTTTCTCCTGCCCAGCCCTGGCAGAGGACTTTGCAGCCTGGCTGAGTAGCTCCCACTGCTGTTACAGTGCCATTGGTGGACTCATACCTTTCCATTTCTCCCAGCACAGCGGCATTTGGTTTCAGCACTAAATGTTTTGCGTCGTTTTATTTTGGTGTCAGCCCTTTCAATAATTAATGCACATAGGAAGCATTGTAATGACTATGTTGCAGTATTAAGCTTGAACTGCATGAAGCAGGGTCCACTGACTTACTTTCAGAATGAGTGCACAGTGTATAAAAAACACAGAGAGGAAAAATGATACTCATGTAGTTAATGTCCCTGTAAACAGAATGAGTGATTCTGTAAAAAATGTGGCAAGCACCTCCCTGAAATTAACAAAAGCGCATGTTTCCTGTAATACTGCTTCAGGTTTATATGGGGTCTCTTGTCTTTTTCTGGCTTCATCAAGTGAGCAATACAAAATACTGGAAATTGTAGTTAGACTATTAAAGGTCTACAGCCTTTCTCACTTAGTCAAGTAAGTGAGATTTCCTGTTTCTCATTGTCACTTGACTGCCATGGTGAAGGCATTTAGTACAATTGCTAATTTTATCTAGAAGTTATTTCTTCTTTTTTTTTTTTTTTTCCTGAGGCATTCTCAATTGTCACAAAACTTTCCTGAAATTGGTTTTATTAACTGTGTATTTCTTTTGCCTCAGTTTTTTTTGTCTGTATGGAAGCTTGGAGGTTCCAGATGAGACTGTGCCTACCAAAGGAGTCAGTGGAGCTACACACTCCTTGTCAAACAGTAATAGGAAATACATCACTGCACAAAAGGCCTTGGCCATGATGGACTAAAAGCAGCTGCCCTCCAAAATCCCCAGTCACAGTTGTGCACTGTACATCAGAGGGGAACTGATTGGAAGGTGGAGGTCTTGGAAGCACTAGCTAATCAAAAAGAGTCAAATGCTAGAGCACAATAAATAAACTGGCCTCATTGCCAGTGCTTAGCAGATTGATTGAAAGGAGATACAAAGACCAAAGTATTTTGTCTGTAGAGATGCAGTCTGAAAGGCTGATGTGTGAAACGTGGTCCTGCTCACCATTATCTGAGGAAGCCCAGGTGACCTCAGCTGCCAAGCGAACCAACCCTACATGGGAACCGTGCAGGACAGGCTTGGCAGGTGGCATCCACTCACTTGTTAGGCAAAGAAAGTGACACAGACTTTGTACAATAGAGACACTTTACATTACTAATTTAAACAAAATTCAGCAATACAAAAATTATAAACCTTGTTAAAATAAAACTGAAAATACTGAGAGCCTTTGATCAGAATTTACTCAAGCTCAAACTGAAACTATCTTGATTTTCCAGTGTCGCAGTGAAACCAAATACTCATTAAATCACTGTAACAGTATTTAACATCCTCATGTCTTTTTAAGTAGTCTACAGAAGTTTTTGTTTTCAGCAAAATAATTTCACCAAAGTCACATTTGTCATCTGAACCTTGCTAAGTAGGTTAATCAAATTGTAATTTAGTATCTGAACCACAAACACTGTGTCAGTTGTGCAAAGCTCTCTGGGTACGCTTTTGGGCCTTACATACTAACTCCATTTCCATCACAGCCAGCATAGAAATGCTGTAATACTTCAAACGTTAAAGCTCTTAACCAGAAACCATAGGTGAAAAATCTCAAGACACATAGAACAACTTTAATAGTGTCTCCTGCAGACCTTTGCAGTGCTTAAACTGGGACTATTTCTTCCTGCATCTTTCTCATAAAAGCTTTTGGGGAGGCTCCCATATGTAAGCATTTTTATCTTCATATCCTGTCAACAAAGAAACTGGTATTTGCCCTTTGGTTTAAAAATATGTCAACAGATATTGGAAAATTAATATTATTAAAAGGGACAAAATATTAGTAAAAGAAAAGCTTCACAGGTCCTCATCTCACTCCAGTGATGAGGATACTCACTACAGTGATACTCCAGTATCACAAGTAATGAAAGTGCAAAACAGATGTCAGTGAGCTTCTCATCAGTTGTTTTCTGCAGGGTAGAAAGAGTCACTGATCCTTGGCTGATGTTCATTGACTTACACAGCTTCCTCTTTCCAAGGTGCTTCTTGCAGAAGCTATGATCAAAATGGTAAACCATCTCAGACAGTGCTAGATTACAGTGATTTAGGAACGATGCTTGGTGTTGACCAAGCAGTAACCACCACAGGAATGTGTACCATGGCAGCTCTGGCTTCTAAGGAATTTGGTACACATTTTCAGGAGGTCCCTCCATAAGTACAGTTAGTGCACTTCTGTTTGAAAATGTTTAATAAAATTTTAAAGTAGTCTGGAATTTTGTGCTAGGGTCTGTGAGCATCCCTCCTCACGCCCCATCAAAATTCCTGATGAGGAAGGTCACTTGAGGATGTATGCTCTTCTGCTGTTGTAAAATCTTGACTTTCCAGAGAGTTCAGCATAAAACTATAATTAGTATTGTTATTAAAGCAGACAAGCAGCATCTCAAAATTCAAGTACACAGCTTGGTTACTAAAATCATTGCACATCAGCAAAAAAAAAAAATTCTTATCAGTGAATGTATTTTTCTTTTGCTAACCTAAAGAGAAACATTCTTGTTCTTCATATGAACAAGGCAACTATAGTTACCTTCTTTTTTTGGATTTCACCGGAATGTCACACAGTTTATTTTCCAAAATCTAATAAAATGGTTGGGAAAAATTCTTTGAAACTCATTAAATGAACCCTAATATGTATAATTTAAAATGTGGTTTGTCTGATTCTACAAGCTGTTTGCATGCTATCCTATACTGATGGTCTAGCAACTCTTAGATGAGGAAAGAGTGATGAATAACAAAACTGCAGCTTTCACCAGTGTAGGGGTGACTGCCTGAGCAGAGATTTCTGCAGCACCAAGAGAACTCCTGCAAAGGCATAAAGCATTATTGTGGTAGCTTGTAAGTTTAAATAATAACTCTGTAAGTTGAACGTAGGGGTCCCAAATCACTGATTAATACCAATTCCCAGGAGGATATTTTACATCTCAAATGAAAGGAACACTCCAAAATTTTTCTGTGAGTTTCTGTAGATAACATATTGAGGTTGTGTCTGTTTCCTCTCTTACAAATTTGGTCCTAGGTTCTGACTCTGAAGAAATGGCAAAATTGGAATTAGAAAAAGTAGTTTTAACTTGGCCTTGTATAGAAACCAGGAATTTTATTTTCAATCATGAAATTTCAAGGCAAGATCATGAATTAATGCAAATTTTTAAGCTGTCAACATTTCACAGCATGCACAAAAATCACACAAAGGTGATTTATGGCATGTCACTTGCAGCATTGTCAGGAAAGTTTTATGTGGACCTGAATTTGTTTCATGCACTCACAGTAGCTCTGAACAACACAGTCTCCAACTGTCATAAAATAAGAAAATACACATTTCTCTGTCACTGTTAATTTGATACTGAGCTGTGATAGATTTATGAAAGAAGCTATGGGTAAGAATCACTATTTCTATACAAGGTACTGCAGGAAATATCTGAGAAATGTTGTTAACACACTTTGGATCAAAATACGGTTTCAATATATTGCACAAAGAAAGCATTTTTTTCTTTTCTTTTTTTTTTCCCCCCTTCTATATTAGGGGGAATGTAAGTAAGGCAAATATAACTACTGCAAACATTCAGTAGGATTGCCCATGGCAGCAAAGCAAAGTATACTCATTTGTCAGACAGGCAATTTAGAGAGATAGCAGGATTCATAACTGTTTTGTTTGTTTGCTTGCTCATAAATGGTTTATTTTAGGCTGGTTTTAGGTTGGCTGTGTGCAAAGGGCATCAAGCCATGTTCTGAGGCAATTCTGCTTTGTTACATTTGGAAAAAAATTGTTTGGATTATAGTTTTCCCACAAATTATTAACAGGCACAAATGGTGTTTGATTTAACTTGCTTTTTATTTACATAATGATCAATGATAGGACAATGCCTGAATTAGTTTGGAAATCATACAACTGTTTTTATTTGACCTGGTTTCTACATTTGGATGAGATTCCTTTTCCTGCATATAAATATCCATAAAAACATGTCGAAAATTTCAAGTCTCACCTAGTTATTCACTCTGTTGTGGCTACTGCTATCTTTATGAGTTTAATTCTCAAACACTTATGTACCAGTGTTCCACTTGATGGCTTGTTAACACACATTGTACAAATAAAACTCCCTTCGTTTCACCTGATTTAATGTAATAGTCTTCTTGAAGAATCACAGAAATAAGAGATAGAAAGGTAAACTTGTGCAGATTTTTCACTTGTGTAAGATTGTTCTCTAGTTCCTGATTCTCATCTAATGTTTATTACTTACCAGTTGTCTGTTAATAGATGGCCAGACATTACATGTTATTTTGGTAGAAGGCTCTCTTTGCGCCTGATGTTCAAGCAGTTAGTCATGTTATTATTATCCACAGAACACTATTTTTCCTATGGAAAGACTGGTAGCCATGCTGTTTATAAGCTGGCTACTAAGAAGGCGTAAAACCCCATACAGTTCTGACTGTTCCTCTATACATGGAAAGTACAAAATAATTTAAGAACTGTGTTTCTCTTTTTTACTCAGGCAATGTTCCGAGTAAGATTTCAGCAGAATTTCTTTTGTGATGCAGCAAAAAAACCCAAACCTGTCCAAGGACTCCACTGTTTGTCCTCTTTCTCTTTTTCACATTTTGTGAACAGACATTGCCTTTACCCAAATTAACCTCTTCCGAGTTTTGCTTTTTTCCCCTAGTATTTGGATAAAGCTTCTCTCTGGGTGGGGTGAAAAGTGAACTCTCCCAACATACAGTACAAATTAGATCTTTTTAAAAACAAAGACTTCTCTTAAGAATAGCTGTATTTTATTTCTGACAAAAGAAGGGAAAACACAAGTGTGCTCAGTAAATCAAGAAGTCAAATGTGTGTAATCTGATGCCAAGTGTAAACATGTATGGACTTTACAAGGCTTGCCGACACTAGATACTCTGATTTTCTTTCATTTGAAAAAGTGCTTTTGAGTATTCACAGTAGTGTTTGCAAGAGGCAGTCAAAATTGCAAAGTGAATAAGAGCAGGTCTATGCAACAGCTTGTGTTGAATCAAGACACTTTTAGTTTTTTTATGAACACAGTATTTTCTGCTTGGAGTAGCTAATATAAATGTGGTAGATGTAGCTAGCTCCATATGCACTGGGACATTTTGGCCTGGCTTTTTGGCAGAAAGTTTGTTAAGTGAATACCATAAAAAGCTGCTAAAGAGTCAAAATACAGTCTCTCACATCCTAGCAAAACTGTTTGATTTCAATGGAGGTTAAACACATAACTACCTCAGGATATTGGCCATAAAGACCACCTGAATACCTTGCCAGCACTGAAGGGCCTGAACATTTTTCTGTGTCCATTGAAGAAAAATGTGAGTACAGAAGTTAGTGATTTAATTAATAAAGATCTTGTCTTTTCTTCACTACTATTCTGTCAGGCTGCTGCTGTAACAAATCATGGTATTACTCCATATGTGCTGCTGTAAAAGTACTGCTGTAAAACTGTAAATTTTCAGGCTGCTTAGCATTTGTACTGAATAGTTCAAGCTGTGTTAATTATATATCTGTAAGCACTCTGGTACTAGTGTCGGTTGGGTAGATCCCAGAGGTCTGTCAAGAATTTCTTCACATAATTTTAACGTTAACAGTATTTTCTTAGCTGGGTATTTATTTTAAACATATCACACGGGTTTATAAGCACTAAAAAAATCATGTTTGCAGTTAGTGAGTGGGACTTCTGTTCTTCCGCCTTATCTCTAATTACACCCTGTGACTGTGAGAAAGGGTGTTTCATTTTTGCTTGTTCATGCTTTAGAACAGTTACCAGATTGCTTTATAGGGAGGCAAATGTAATGACTTTAGCCTTTTACATTTCTTCTGAAGATGGTGAGGCACGTTCACTTTATTTCTAGTAAAGAGAGAGAGATACTGATGAAAATGCAGTTATAGGAGGTTTTCAATGCTGAGAGACAGCATGCCACACAGTGGATGCTCTGAGCCTCTGATGTTCCAGCGGGAAGGGCACATCAAAGATCAGGGAGATGCTACATCACCTTTCTTCCCCCCTCCCTCACTTGTTGTTGGCTGAGAACTGGTTCAGCTACCACGCAAGCTACAGCAGCCATAGGACCAGTCCAGCCTAAACACTTGACCCTTCTGAAAAATTAGGCACCAGAAGCCAACTGGAAGAATGCATTACTTGCAGTTCTGGAGAAGTACAGTGCCCAGGGAACTGCAGTGGTAGCTCATGATCACCATACTAAGCCAATGATCCTAGTGTTGGACATTCTCTTCATAGGCCTGTAGGCGGAAAGGACAGGAAGATGCTGAGTTCACACCACCCAGGAGACACCCCGTGGCAGGCAAATTCCCACCTGCCTCACTCTGGACACGTGAAGCAACTGCAGTACTAGACAAGTCCCCAGCTCTAAAAATCTCTTGGGAGCACAGTGGGACTAATTCCCTCTCCATAACCACCCCTGAGCACAGTTGCTTCAGTAGGTTGTTGTTGCTCTACAGGAAAGACTGACAGAAAGGGATGGGATAGTGTGCTGCTGCCTGCCCTGCTTCTGACATAAAATCTGAAGGACACCTTCTAAAGGATCTAGAAAAGCCTAGATGGATTCATACAGTGCTTCTCTTCCCCTCCCATCCTCCCTCAAGCTTTTTCCATGTAAAATAACAGAGAACTGACTCCTCAAAGTCACTTGGATGAATATAAATGCTTGAAAGTGTCACGTAGCCCTTGGAATAATTCCAGATAAACTCCAGATTATTTGGAAAAGTTGGTCCTTAAATGCACAAATATTGGTCTGGATCCAAAGCTGTGAAATCAGCAGGGACACTCTCATTACAGAGGGCTTTGGAAACAGCCCATTGGTGGCTATGACCAGAATGATGATCTGTTATAATAAATAATTTTTAGATTCATGTATTATTGATGCCTGCAAAGTTTTGGTAAGAGGAGAAAGGAAAGAACAACCTTCCAGTGAAATCCCCTTTTCTTTTCCAAACTCTTTGAAACTATAATTTATGACTCTTATTATTCTACTTCGAATGCAGTACCTTTTCTCTCTTTTTACAAAGATTAGAGATATATGTAACCAATTAGAGTGAAGAGTGAATTAGCTGTGCCAAGGACTTGCTTTTAATTTCCTTTTTTGTTTGTTTTCTTAACAGCTCACGTTTTTTTATTATCCAAATCCACAGGTCATCCTAGGTAGTTTAAATACCCAGGACATAGAGAAAGAGTCAGAATGAACAGCAGAGACTGAAAGAAAAATTCAAAGTAGTCCTAATTACTGTGTTATGTGTTGAGTTCTTCAATGTGCTTTTGCAGAACAGAAGCTTGAAACTGCGTGTTAGTATCATTTGCTTTGCATTCTTTTTTTTTTAATCATTTGGGTTAGGTGTTTTTTACTCAGAACAGCAGACACAGTGCACTTGCCTTGTTAGAAAACCACAGGCTTCACCAGAAGTGAGTTGCTAAATGTAGTTAAGAGCAAAGCATTTGTCTAGTGGTGGGATAAAGGAGTTTATTATGACTTAGGCTATTAAGGCAAAATTTTTTATCTACAGAAAAAGTGAAGAAAAAAATTTAAATCAGTTAAAAGAATATGGGTTTTTAGATTATCACTTGTAATATTATCAAACCCTAGCTTTCGAGAACTGTAAGTCAGGTCATGAAGTTGGCTTAAAAATCACAGGTTATGAAAATAGTATTTTGAGTTCTGGGTTTGGTGCTAATAGATTTTGGTTTCAAGCTTCTGTCACCAAGATTAGACACTTAATTTCTTTCTTTCCTGAAGGCTGAGATTCACACAAAATCCCATGTTTTTTTAAATACAAGGCTTTAAGAAAAGCCTGTCTTGTAAGATTCACGGTAGAATTCTTAAGAGCCCACAGCACTGGTCTTGCATAAAATACAGGCTGACAGTAGATAAGCAGGTTTTCCCAACTAACTTTAGGAAATATAATCTGTTCCTCACCTTATCTGATAGATATCATCTTAACATCCTTAAATGTTTTGCTCATAAACACTTCAGGAGCACCTGTTATGCTTAACTGGAGAAAGCAGGGGGCAAGAGGATACAAAGTAGCCCTGTCTGTCTCTCAGCAACTTTAAATAGTTGCCTTTTCCCAGAAGCCATGCAGAGGGTGGAGGGGTGACAGGTTTTCCAAATGCCGAGTCCAGAAACTGAAGAGATATCAAATTTTTCACAGGCAATAGTGCATCTGAGAAATTGATGCACTGGCAGAAGAGCAGCACAGGATGCTCTAGTGGATTTCGTTGACTGGCCTGCTGGGATTAAAAGCACGGCTGTATAGTGTTTAAGTATTTCAGGGTGATTAATCAAATTGCACTCTTCTGTTAGCTTACAGCAAAGACAGTAACGTTCTGGAAACAGGACCAGCTTTACAAATAAGCTCTACAGTCTTCTATCTTAGTCCAAATTGTGGGACTGCAGGATCTCACACATGAGCTCTGGTTGCTCATTCTGGAGGAAGTAAAAAGGCAGAAGAGAAAACATGATCCGTATTTCTGCCCTTAATTTTGAAAAGGGATAACTGTTTCAATTAGAAAATAGTTATAGCTGGGGTTGGAATACCTTGAATAAGATGAGGTTGTCTTGAGTCCCAAGTCAAGGAGGTTTGGCAGTCCTGAAGAAGACGCACTGAAGTGATCTGAATGGCTGGGCTGTGCACTTCCTGGTTCATCAGTTTTTTGTAGCTGATGCAGGAGAATAGCACAACACTGTGCAAAGGGGACATACTAATTCCTGATGTATGGGAAGCAAAAAGCCTCTTAGGTCCCCTTTGACTGAGAAAATCCATACTTGGCCCCACTTGTGCAAGTTACTGCCTCTGGTTTGAAAAAGAAAGTTTGAAGCATTGTGCTTTGCTTTTGGGGTTTGGCTTTTTTTTTTTTTTTTTTTTTTGTGAGTGTGTGTTTACACTTTTGAGAAGGCCCTTTTAATGCTGAATGCCCAGAGTCTACATGCTGTCATATACAAAGGTTTATGTGGTTTCTTTAATACTCTCCATTTTCTGAAACAGAATTACTTGCTTTCCAACTTCATAATGGAACAGTAGTATGTATATATATATATATATGTGTGTGTGTGCGTAGATGTGTTCACTTACAGTAAATATTGAAATAGGGGAGACCTAGGAAGGATAAAGGAAGAGTCAAAATGAATCTCAGAGAAAGATAAGTGGTGAAAATGGGTAAACAGAAAATTCCACATCTGTGGGAAAACATGGAAGAACTAAACCACAAATAGGAGAGGACACAGCCAAATCTAAACAAGGAACTGCAGCAGCAAGCTGCACAAAATGTGATTTTAAAGAACAGTGTTCACAACAGATACATGTCGCTGCTGAAGATGAAGTATGTGAGCCTCACTTTCCTGCTTCCCCATCCCCAGTACCTCCATGGAAAACTCAGCCTCTCCTGTCCACCTTATTTGTTCAGTAGTGGACTTCATACGACTGATTCAGTTCTCATTAAACTGATTTACTGGGCTCACTGGCTCTGCTCAGCTTCAGTTTATTCCTACTTTGTTTAAAATTCGGGAAGTGTTGGGGGAGGGGACAGGACACTAATGGCTGTTCTTGTGTAAGTGGAGTGGTAGCTGATTTATTGCAAAGGTTATAAAGGAAAAGAATTAAGTGTGTTCCATTCTATTTGGCAAATCCATCCTGCACAATGTCCAACAAAACCCTGAGAGCACTGGTTTTTACTGAAAAGAAAAAAAAAAAGAAAAAAAAAAGGAGGAAGGCTGTGCATGTGTGTGGAGGGGGGATGCTCCAACAAGATGTGCTCTTCTTCTTTCGAGCATTAATTAAGACAGTAAATCACAAGCAACATGAAACAACTGTATTTGATGGAACGTGGACAGTTCTGGAGTTCTGCTGTGCTTGCGCCATCAGTTTGAATACCTACACTGAAACACTAATGGGAGAGCAAACTTCAAAGAGAAATTCTGGCATGAAGAAGCAGTCTGCAGGACCATTACATGGATAAAGTTGTAAAATAGACTCCTCCGTGCAAACTGGGAAGGAGGTGGAATGAAAGCTTGAAAGGTTTATAGGTACCCAGGCTTCTTTTCTTTTCAGGCACAAACTCAGTCCCACATTAATTGGGTCTTGTCTTAAAATAGGCTTGTGTACTTGTGTTTTGAATAAAAGAGGGGATAGTAGGGTGAGGGCAAAAAAAATTGTACCTGAATAATAAAAAGCTCAGTTAATAGTATTTAAAATTAATTTTCCTTTTCTGATAAATAGTTGAGGGAGTTCTTTTGTTAACATCATAGGCAGTGATGGGTCACCCTCCCCATGTTTATAAAATTTAACGCCTAAATCTGTTCCAATCACATAGTTTTATCTTCAGCAGTATATCAGTTATAGCAACTCACCCAGTAATTCCTGCACAGTTGTCACATCCTAAATGAATATGCTAAAGCTTGTTTTTAGGAAGCCATCTAATCTTGTTTTAAAGGCATTAGTAATGCGGACAACCCCCATGTCAGGTTACTCAGTTATTTATTTAAAATAAAACTTAATCTTTAAAATTCTGCTTTTATTTCTCTTTGACTTCATCTAGTTACAGTTTCTTGATACTGTGTCTGTACTGGGCTGAAGTGGAGCTGCTCTAATGCAGTTGAGAAGATGATTTTCACCCATTGTGGAATACAGTGCATTTGTTTTTCGTTTTCCTTTGGTGTAAAATGACTGGATGCAAGGAACATTTTGATGGAAAATGGTCTATTCTTAAGAGTTAATTCACAAGCAACTTATTTCCCAGCACAACATTTTTATATAATTATAAGTAGACTGCTGTCCAACTACTTGTCCAGGATTCCTCAAAGCGTTTTTGGTTTACCAAATGTGGTTTGAGATGTAATTAATAACATGGAGGATTCCAAAGTTGCTGAAGAGGTTAATTTTCCTTCTTGTAGAATATGATATTGTAATAGACATGCTCGGTTTAGACATGTGAGATGGAAAAAATAATTGTAAGGAATAACTTTGAAAAAAAAATAGTCTGGAGTTATTTATATTTAGTACATAGGAGTTGGGAGCCCTGTTTGCAGCAGTAGTTCACATCCTTATCATAAAACTGCTTCTTCCACTGACCCTATTGATTTTATGCCATTGAAGGATAACCATCTGACGTCATGACACTGCTCTGAAGACTATTCATTAATATAAGTACATTATTTCTATATTTAAATATAGTATGAATGTCCATGCAATGAGCAGGAAAAAGGAATTTGTTGTATTACAGGAATGTGCATGCTAGAGGGTTTATGGAATGAGAATTTGAGTGCCTTAAACCAAAGGTACGGTTCAGAGTAATTGGACTTGTCGTAACTTGTAGAAAGAGACAAATTATCTGTATGCTACTTATGCTGACAAGGAAAGTACTTGATGTAAAGCACAGTATGTCCATGACTTTGCCACTGTGCTAGTACTTCAAAACAGTACCTCTCCTTTCCTTAATGACAGAAAAAAACCACATTAGTTGACCTTCTGTGACATTTAAGACAGCATCTTTTTTCTTAATTGGGAACCAGGATTGTGCTGCCTTAGCCTGCAGTGCCTTTCAGAGGTACTCAGATGGTCTTCAACAAAAATAAATGCATGTTGTTAAAAAGGGTTGCACCATAGCATAGTCATGTGTGGCTTACACTTGCATGTAAGGCTTATGCTTGTATGTCCAGGTGTAAATAAAGGGTGCAGAGTCTTGAACTATACCTGTGTTGGAAAAAAAGTCTCATCACAAAGTCTGAGATAACAGTGAACACCTCTGTTACTTCCCCACTGTTCTGTCTCTACCAAAAAAAAAAAAAAAAAAAAAAAGCATAAATGAGCACTGTGTTAATAATTCTTTTTTAAGAAAGATATTTCAGTGTTATTACACAAGTTCATATAAAAGGCACATTCTCAACTTGCCACTGATTTCCATGGACCTAAACCAATGTTTCTTACACCCAACCTGAGTGGCTGCATTCTGCTGCTAAGGATATCATGTGCAGCCACCACGGAAAAGCATACTTTCCTTATTCAGTTGCCTTTCTGGCAGTGCTGTGGCTGGTTTAGATTGGCTATGACTAAATAGGTGGTCCAAGAAAAACCATGTGTAAAAACCTCTGACCTGAAATGACTGGTAGATGTGAAGGATCTGTCCCAGGCTCCTTAAAACAAGCATACTATAACTTTGGTTCCCTACTTGCCCTGGTGTACGTATTCCTGTCAATTTTTGGATCATCTGGGAAGAATACCCTATCCATAGCAGAATACCTATCCACAGCCCAGGGTTTCATTTTAATTCACAGCTAATTTCTATGTATGGAAAACAGTCAAACATTTCTGAATGAGAGGTGATAAAGAAAAACAAGAACCAAGGGAGCTTGTCCATTTCTTGTTGACTTCAGATCAAGATCCAGTGTGTTCCTGGGAAATACGGTCCACCTAAATTAAGTCCAAGGAGTTACCAGCCAAGTGAAACACATAGGCTAGTGTTACGTAAATGAACGGGCTTTCTGCCCATGCTGGCTGAATCTCTGATAGCAGAACAGCTGAGCAAATGCCCTTTAACACCATTTGTTATCGAAGTTGTTGCTGTTCCACAGTGATTGTCTGTACACCCAGGTAAATGTTCTTTGGGTCTCATCTTGTGGCAAGCACATCGACTTGGAAGAGACAACATCCAAATGGAATTTCCTGGTCTCCCGTTGTCTCCAGTATGATTCTGGGCAGAGAACCGGGGTGGCATATTTTTCACCCAGCTTCACATGCCCACATTTGAGTCAGTTCTCTCAGAGCTTCCTTTACTGTACATAGAGAAAACCAGCCAACATTTACAACACATTTATCAATCTCTTTCAGACATCAGCAACGGGGAAGTTTACGTTTAGTCAGATGAAACCGACACTTAGCACCAGACTTTAAAGTGTGTTAAGATGTCTGATGATGCAGATACACACTGAATATGTGAAAACTGGGTGTAGATCAAACTAGGCTGTTCTCTTTTCCCTGAGGAGAAAAAATACCTTTAACAATCAGTCTCTGAGCCTCTGGGCTAGTGACGCTGGCCTACTGGGCATAGGAGCCTTAGGTGCTTGGTATCTACACTTCTAACTGGTGTGGATGGTTGCTAGCAGTTTTGGCCTGACTCAACCAGCATTCTTTTGACAATTCCTGGGCACAGTTGGGGTGTTAAAGATAGACTAGGCGTCGTTTCTGGTAGGTGACTTGGATGCAGTCCTGTGACAGAGGCTCAGAGATGCTGGTACGTGTGACACAGGCCTTTCTGTGTGAGAAGTCTTCAGTGCTGTAGAATGGTTGCAGCCATGTCTGTAGCCTGTGTGTCCCTGCTCCTTGTTTATTAAATCACGGCCATAGTGTTCTCTGCCTCGAAATTGTTTATAAGTGTAAGTTAAAGGTTGTGGAAGAGCTCCCAGCCAGGGTAGTTTACAGCCAGAGCAGTTCCTTGGTCTGTTTCGTACACAGCTATACAAATGCTTGCGTCTTTATCACTGGGGAAGACCGGGGTGGGGGAAGGTAAACGTGTCAGCCGGTAGAAAGAGGGGCGTGGCAGCAACTGCTTTAAACCAGCATTGCTGCCAGAAACTTGTTCTTCAAATGACCCCCTGTCGACTTCACCTGCCAATCCATGATCGTTTGCATAGTTCAGTATATTGGCTTCAGGGAGCCCCAGAACAAAGGCTTCCCTTAAAAAAACTCAGACCTTACTCAGATAAAACTCCCACTCATGCCCCAGGGAGTTTTGCATGACGAAGGATTACAGGATGGTGTCTCAGCTTTGCAGTGTATACTGCCTGTAGCTGCTTTTTAGTTTTGTGGATGAGTAAAGGCTGTGCCCATTTAGTAGGAAACTTGTTTTCCGTTTGCTCACACTCAGTTTGCTGAAAACTTTTTTTATCATCCTCTCTGTAGGTTAGAGGTGGGGCTTTTGAGGAACCTACAGGTGAGGAGAAAGGGTGCCCACCAGAAGTAGGTGCCTTGAGAGAACGTGGGGAAGGAGATGGCTTTGAAGATCTCAGCAGGTAACTGGTGGCATTTGAGATTCATAAGTTGCCCACACTCCTCCCCACGTGGGCCCCAAGGTTTCAGAAGTGAGGAGCTGCTCAGCCCCGCCAGGACTGCTGTTAAGCCCGAGCTCATCTTGTGAGTCTGTTCAGTGTTTGGGGATCCTGAGGTGCTTTTCCCCCCTCATCCTGTGTGGCAGGTATGCTGCATCATGTCTTTAGTTTCTCTGATTCTGCGATTACTCATTGTTATTTTGTGTGAGCAAAGCCGGCAGATGTTACAATACCTTCCCCGTCAGCATGTTCTGCAGTTTCTGTTTCATTGGATGAAGCAGTAAAGCAGTCACTTCAGGGCCAGAGAACTGGGCCTCATTTCGTCAGCTGGAAGGTGACTAGTTAAAATCTAACCAGCAGTCTCACACCCAGTGGTTGACAGGAACAGTCTTTGAAGACTATTAATAAAAATTCCCTGCTCTGTCATATAATGGAAATGAGTATGCTTCAACAGCCATCCGCTCTAATCTGTTAGCCAGCCCTTAGCAGCTTACCAAGTCTGTATTTAACCTATTTCCCTAATGGCAATTAAGAAATGTTTTCATTTCCCAGGGAGAGGATTGCCAGTGAAATCCCCCTCTTCCCCCCCAATCCCCATCCTGTGGCTCCGTTCTCTCCCTCCTCTTCCCCACACCCCGGCTCCTTCTTCCTTAGCCCAAGGCATCCAAAGCATTCCCCGTGTGTTTGGGTAGCATGCAGTGAGGAAGAAATGATTAAGCAGCTGAATGTTTGAAATCCAGCTAAATGCACCGATTATTATCTGCTTAGGGCTTTCTTATCTTGAACTGTGTGGTGCTTAATGGTAGGCCCATTGTTTTCAGCTCAAAGGTATTAATGAAGGAATCAGGGCAGCAGGCTGATGTCATAGGTGGCTGAAAGGTGACTTGTGCACTGATTTCCCTTACTCCACCCCTTCACAAGTCCCTTCCAACTAGTTCAGAAGAAGGGTTAGTATTTTTAGAGTGGAGGGGAAAAAAAAAAGAAGGAAACAGCTAGGTTGCATTTATGTGTCTGGTAAAAGGATTGCAGAGGCTCCTAAATATCCTGCTTAAAAGATGTACTCTCTGAGCTGCTGCTCTACTTTCTCACTTCATAAAGACTCGGAACTGTTGGCACAGGTCTCAACGTGAAAGCGGTCAGCCGGCCCTTGTTCACACCTGCCCTAGGCACTGGCCGGCAGACTACACTTGATATCCTGACCTATATCCAAGGTGAGGTTTCCACTTAGTGTTTTCAATTCGAAGAAAAGAAAGAGCTGTGTGTAAGACACTGCCACTAAGGGCGGCTTCTTGAGGTGGGTGAGCCCCTAAGATATGATGCAAGATTGAAGGAAGTGCTTTTCTGGTCAAGTTATCAGTTGTACTTTTCATCACTTTTCCGAGTCATCTTTTTTTTTCTCGAATGTACGTAATTATTAGATGCAAAGTGGTGTATGTTGTCTGAAGAGAGACTCCTGTCCCTGGGGTAGGATATCGGGAGTGTATTCAGTGTTCTATTACACAACACAAGCAGCAAAAGAGGTAGATTCAGAATAGATTAGATTTCATTGTCATTGCTTGTATTTTAATCATACACTTATTTCTGCAATGCTTTTTGTGGCAGATTTAATCTGACATGCCTTCCCTTTTTGTCACAGACATGAAAACACATTTCTTTCTTTGCCTTAAAGTGTTACTCTACACAGTAGAACTTTGGCAATATGCTGCCTGCAAAAATGGTAAACACAAATAACACTTTATCAAGGTGGTTTTTTTATGGACCCAGCGAAGAATTTGAAGAAAGATGTGTTACCAGGAACTGACTTGTGGAGCTTTTGTGATTTATGAAACAATAAAAGAATAACAGCTTTTAACCAGTGGTGTCATAAGGCAGCAGGTAAAGAGTTCCTGTGTGCATACATATCCAAGCAGGTCTCAGACAAGAGTGAAAAATAATGCCTTTTTTTTTATTTGAATGAGGCAATATTTTTGCGTAATATGTAATTTAATCAGAGTCTTTGTGGGTACAGTTATAATGTCTTTGCTGATATGTGATTTGTAAGATAGGATTTCTGTCTTAACCTAAATAAATGAGTGAAGAGTTTACTCCTCTTTCTTATTTTTAATTGTTTATTTTTCTCAATTTCGGTTTAGTTTTGGTCTGATGTACAGGTAGTAGCTTTCGCTGTTCAATGGAGTATTTTGTGCCTGTTGAAGGAGCTGTCTAAATAGTCCACTAGCACAGGCTAGACCTCAGAAGAGAAAGCAGAGGCCGAAGAAGAGTGGCACTGAATACCCATACATGCATCAAAGCCAGCTGCTGTCTTAAGATTTACTTAACAGCAAATCATCAAACACAAAAATGCTCCCCTCAATTCTTTTTTTCCCGAGGGAAAAAGAACTGCATAGCACTAGATTGATTTCTTATTTTGATTTTTTTTTTCCTTTTTGATTTACTAGCTCATGGTTGGGTTTGGGTTTTTTTGTTTCAGGTTCTTTTGTTAGTGGAAATTAAATCAGCTACCGTTCTGAGTGGAAAAAAGGAGAACTTTTAAAAAATGTTAGCTGATATGCACCAAAAGGGTTGAGCGAACTGACCAGCACTTCTAGTCCCGTCCTCTCCCATCCACCTTCCCGTTTCTGTAAATTCAGCAGTAAAAACCTATTGAAATGTGAGATCACCAAACTGAAGCAATCAGTCTGAAATGATTAAAGAAGATGACTATTCTTTCCTTCAGATTACCAAAAGTCATCTTGTTCAGAGTTCCTTATCTTCGAGATGCTATTTCACAACTGTTTCTTTCTAAGTGTGTATTTCCTGTTAAAATCCGAGGGCTTTACATTTTAGGTGAACTTGTATGCAGAAACCATCACGAGTAGTTATAAGAATTGGGGTCTGTCTTCCTCTTAAAATTGTGTTGAATGTTTTAAAGGAAAAAGTGTTTGTTTATTTCTTTAGAAATTTAGCAGTTATGTGTCAGGGTGAAATTTTGTTTGCTGAACTTATCTTAAACCTCGGGAGGGGAGGAAGGTTCCATTTAAAGGTCAAAGCATTTCAAGATTTCAGTTCAGTATATTTTTTACCTTTAAAGTTTTCCCTTACCCCACCCAGACTCAGACCTTAGAAACTTTCAGATGCCTTACGTGTTCATCTTGTATTGAAAGTTTTGAAACAGCTCTACATTAAATGCCAGAATAGTTAAATATTCACGTACATATTGTTATCATCCACTGTGCACAAACACTTCTCTGGTAAGAAATTCGATGTTTGAGGTTAGGGGAGAATGCTGGAGCTGACAAAATTCAGATGCTAATGATAATTAATTTATGTGGTGGCAAAGATAGGTGCACTGCCAGGTGCTTTACAGGCAGATAAGATCTGGTTTCTGCTTCAACGAGTTTACAATCGGAGGCCCCAGTTTTGCAAATAGTTATGCACATGAGTTTTGCCACCGAGTGAAGTGACACTACTCATGCATGTGAAGTTACTCACCTGTAGTGAGCATATCTGTGTACAGTTTCACCTACATTAGCTTTTCAATTGATTGTGTGGTGAGTCAGTAATTGTTCAGGATAATAATTGAAGTTATTTAATAAGCTCTGCGAGTCAGAAGTTAAACAAAAAATACAGGAGTCACTTTTCCTTAAGGGAACAGAAAAACAAGATTTTTCTGTGAAGTTTTTCAAGATGCAAACAATCCACGTTAGATCTGGCACTTTCGTGTCACATTGGCTTAAATTATGTTTATTTGATTACAAATCACAGAGGAGAAATCACGCAATGATTGGAAGGGAAAAGTGTTATTCCCCTTCTTCATTTGTCGTGATGCTGATCTTGGGGGCCATGTTAAAAGTGTTTCCAGTGAAATTACTTTCAAGTCTGGGAAAATGTAATCAGCAGAGGCCTTGGTAGCTGTAAATTTGTGGCAGCAGTCCCTAATTCATCTTGTAATTCTGTGACAGGCTCTGAATTGCCCGTATTTAGCCAGGGATCACCTCAGTGGACAGTTAATGAAAGAGCAGAGGGAACTTGAAGGTCAGTCACACTGAATTCTTTTTTCTTCCTGGATGTGTCTTTTTTATTGCAACCTATGTTTCTTTGTATAATTTATTAAAGAAAACCCCTTTTTTGTTTCTGTCAAAGGAAAATCTGATGCTTCTTTCCTTGAAGAATTTATAAAATAGCCCAAAATGTCTCAAAATAGATGTTTCTGTTGAAACTGCTGCATACAATTACACTCTAGCCAATTTCAATTTCTTGTCTGAGTGTGGTTGTGAGAATAAAACAGCAACAGATGCTGCAACCAGGTATGTTTTTGAGAATGGAATTTGTAAATTGACATGTAAATCTAATCTCAGTACAATAAGAAGACTTTAGTTATTGGCTCAAGCTCACAATAAATGAATTTGAACTTCAGAAATAACACCAGCAAATGCATTTGGGTCTGCTGGATTCAGACTAATCAGCAGATAAGCTGCAATAATATTTGTTTGTTGAAACAGTGTAGTAAATGGGGCTGACTTGGCAAAACACAAGACTTTCTTGTGACATATATAGTATAAGAGATATGTTGAAAAAAATCAAAAAAATAAAAACAAAGAGGGGTCATGGAATAAAAATTATACTTCTTTTTCTTCTTTCTTCATTAGTAAAGCTAGTGCCCGTTAACACTATTTTCTCTTTTTCAGGATCTTTTCTTTCTTTGAAGAACATCAGCTTTACCTCTTGTTCTATCTCGTTCAACCTGTCTCTCAGAGTACCTTGTGTCTGAATCTTCTCTCTCTAGCTTATGCCTCCAAACCTTTTTCCTCCTTTTTCTGTCCTTTTTATATTTATTGCCTTTTTTCCCCTCTCCTTTATTTTGACTTCCATTCCAAATACATTATCTTGCCATCTCAGAATTCCCTTTCCCTGTTCAGCCAGTGTCAGAAAAAAAATGTATGGGGCTCGCCATCATTTGACACTTCAAAATCAAGTATTTTGAGTGACCACTCTGGCTCCAGGCAAAAAAGAGGTGTTGGTAGATGAAGTAGTGTATCTTCAGCACCTGAGCTCCTTTCAGTCACAAGATCACTGCTAATTCCTCTCAGGTTGAATTCAAAATCCTTTGCTACTCTTGGGAAGATTCATTTGCTATTAAACTCAACCTACAAAGTAGGGAGAAACAGGAGATAGGGAAAGTGAGTAGAGAAGTTCACTTTCTGCCTGGTATACAAGGGAAAATTAAAAAAATATTTAGAGGTGAGTTTATTTTTCAAAGTGCATTTGGTTTAAACTAGCTGTAAGAATTAACTCCACTTTAACGGTTACCATCTATTCAAGTAAGTTGTTACTATAAGTAGAGTACAATGAGCTTTTCTATTTGTGAACTTGGGATTCCATGTCACTTTTTAATAGGCTTCTAAAGCACATACCCTTTTGACTAGCTCTGATGCAGCAGTGGTCATCACTAGCTGCAGGACCTGCTGCTTCGCATGCACTATCTGTGCCTGTTTCGGTGCTGGGACATCTCTTGTGGACATTGTGACTGTGACCACTTGTCATTTACCAGCACCAAGGGATTTCCAGCTCCAGTTGGTGCTAGGGAAAGCAAGGTGATGCTTTCTAACTCCATTGGGCTGTGTCTGTACAGATGCAAGGCGGATTTGCCCATATAAAACCCTTTGAAAAGGATGCCAATACAGTCTTAGTCAAGTCTCATGGAACAGCAATGTTATCGGTTCTTGCACAAACCAATGTGGGGAACAATGTGTCCTCTCTTACTGTTAGCAACACCACATTTCTACATGTGCTGAGTTTCCAGTATTTGTAAAGAAGCCACTCTGAGAAGGTTGACTGGAAGTGATCAGGATTGTTTCGCATCTCAATTTCGCGTATTTCTTTTGAAATCAGGATAAGTGGTCGTATATTAGATGCTGAATTTGGCAGTAATAAAATTCCTTGAAGGAGGACATTAAAATCTTCTGTTTGTAGAAGAGTATTGTTAATTTAATGTAATTGGGTGTCAAAAGCCATCATATGCTATGTGTTTATAAAGTACTTTTATCAATGGTGTAAAAAATCCAATAACAACCCAAGAAACTTCTCATTATGAAAGGAGAAAAATATTAGTGCTTTTCCTGACACTGTTTGGATTCCTCTGTGGAACACTAATCAAGTCCATTCAGAAAGGTCTTAATCAATTTAATTAAAATCTGTCAGATCAAACTGATTAGCCTGACATCCAGCCTGGCGGGAGGAAGGAGGCTGGTACATGCATTGTAACTGTGTTGAGGTGGCCTTGACTGCAATCAGAGATGTGTGGCTGCTGTGGTGATCAAAGCCATCTTTCATTGTCCTCAGGATAAACATTAGGGCTCCTCCAGGCAAGTGAACTGGTTTCTTTTTGTTAAAAAATATTTTATACCTCCACAGCCCTGGCAGCTCAGGAGGGGACAGCAGGTACCTGGCTCTGCGTGTGATTGAAGGGGAGTGCCAGGTGACGTTTTCTACCCTTCTGACAATGGGCATACAGATTAAACATTTCTCATCCCTTCACCATCCTCTGTTTTAGCTGTTGGCCATGACTACTGCTGCATGGGTAGGAGTGAGACAAAGGCCCTGTTGACAGGGTGACTGTGCATGTTGATGCTGTGGGTGTTGCTGCAGCAGAGCCTTCCACGGAGTGGTGTGTCCACATGGGGCGTCTTTCTTTTGAGGACTGAACTGAAGTGGGAGATGAAAAACTACACCCTCTGCTATCTGGCTGTGCTTATCCAAAATATGAGGAACTACCTCAACCATGTAGGCTTCTTAATCCTGCAGCTGTGAATAATGATGTGTGGTTTCTATGGCAATCATCAGGGCAGCCAATGCAATCTGTGTCTCTCACCCTTTCCACTTCCCCTACCCCACACATGTACTTACAGAGTACCTCTCATCTTCAAAGATTTTAATAAACATTTTTATCCATCGTTATAGTGGGATGGATCCATCAAAAGGGTAATAGCTAGTAAATACTCAGTTTTTTGGGCCCCAATCCTGCAGACGCTTAGGCATATGTTTTAGCTTTATCTGCCATAATTCAGGCTTCAGTGGAACCATTCACAGTGGGTGAAGCTAAGCGTATGTGTAAGATAGAAATCACAAAGATTAAATAGTATTCCTGTTAGCTAGAAGTCAAAAACTAGATGAAAACAGTGACTCCAACTACAAAGGAAATGCAGTTCCTGAAGGAAGAGCAGGAGCATCAGCAGCAGCTGACATGAAAGACTTGCCAACAGAAACCTGTCAGTGACACGTGTTTGGTCTTTATTTGTGAGAAGGACACTTCTCCTGGCAAAATGTCAACAGGCCAGTTTCTCTGAGGGTGGAATTCATCTGGGGCATCCAGTTCCACTTGTGTGGGCGCACACCTAGTGAAAGCATCTTTCTACATCATCTGGAGATGCTTTTCCTGACTCTTACCTTCCCAGTACTTTCTGGCCATGTCAGTTGAATTGATACCAATACCCTTGAAATGGGCAAGGTAGTTTTAGTTTGAACAGTGAGCCTGAAGTAAAAAGGTTATGTTTCATCAGTTTAGGATCTTAAAGTTGGAGAAAGATGCTTCAGGGAATGATTTAGGGTGATAAGGGTATGGCAGACAAAGAGATAAGAAAATAAACCACTAGCCAATATATTTGTCTTTTTTTTTTTCTGAAATGTTTTTCCTTTTCTGCTATCTAAGCCCAAGCTTAGATGTGTAGACACATTTTCCCCTACTTGCCAAAGACTTCTTTGATCCTGATCTTGTATTATCTTCACACTGACCAAAGGAACCACCCATGATGAGACCTTTTGGCAAGAGAATGTATTACACAGCCTACACGTGGTCTCATCTGTTGATGATGACCAAACTCAAGCAGTTTTTCCTAGTGGAGTACCAGAGCCTATCTTGTTTTTCCTCCATGCATTTATTACTGAGTCCCTCCCCTGACATCTTCCCAATTTCTCCATTAATTTTCTCTTCGGTAATGCAAAACTGAATTCTCTTCAACTGTGTTCATTCTGCTCTAATTTTTTTTTTTGTAATCATCAGGTACATAGCTTGAAGAACTTAAAGGTTCCAGTCATGGAACTGAGACCAAGCAATAGGTTCAACTCATTGCTATAATGCATGCTGTAGAATATAAACAGGCAATAAGAATGAATTTTTGAAAATATATTTTTAGTAATATACTGTAAAATTTGTCTCTTCCAATGAAACAACAGTAATAGGTGTACGTATTACTTGAATCAAAGTGATCTTTATTTTTTACTTCATCTTTTGCATTCAGCTAACCTAATATTTTCAAGGACTGGACATTATTGATCTATTTTTTTTCTTTTCTTCCTGGCTCCTAGGTCACAGTTTAGGCCCTAGTTCAGCAAAGTACTTAAGAAGAGGCTTATCTTTAAGCACATGTTCAAGTCTCAGCAGAGTAAATGAGAATTAAGCAAATACTTAAGTACTTTACTGAATAGGGATAGAATTAAGCATGTAGTTGAATGTTTTGCTGAATCAGGGCCTTAAAATTAAAAATTAATCTTATTTGTGCTACGAAGATTGAAAAGCTACGCACTAGATTTGGATCCTGAATTAATATAACCCAGGAAAAGGGTAACACCAACTGTCACAAGAAGAGAGGTGTATAGGTGCAAAAACGGGGTAGAGCTGAGGTTGTTAAAATGGTGGCTAGGACTCGGGGAGATGTGCACTCGGTTCCTATGTCTGTTTCAGGCTAAATTACTGGAGATCGACATTCCTTTGTGTTTTAATGCTGACACTAGTGAGCCCTGGCATGCATAAAACGTTCTATGACGTTAATACCTGCCATGCTAAGTCTGAAGTTGCAGGAGAAGAGTCTTAATCTTTCTAAGTCTCCACACATACGTTATTTGTCCTGTGAAGTGAAGGTAATGCCAATTCCCATCTTTCACTTTGTGTCTCCCTTCTCTATCTGATTACAAATTCTTTGAGCTGGCGAGATTTCTTTCTAACATTTACATGATGCTTGTGGCTTCTAGATGGTTTTGTAATTAAAGTCTATAATAATAAATCTTGTGCTTTGGGTTTGACAAAATAATCTGTGTGGTGTGACAAAGTATCATTGCAGCTGCAGTTTTTTTCAAGATTTAGGTTAATAGAAAATAATGGCAGCACTAAGTAGTTTTCTGACCTGCATAAGTAACTTGTGAAACTCTCTAAAAAAAAGATTTGAAAAGTATGGTAACTTTCCACTATTTTTTAGGAAGACAGCTGCTGTTTTCAGCCTCTAGAGTTGAGCAGCTTATGGATGGATGTATGGGAATGTTTGCATGGACTGGGTTTAGGCATGTCTGTTAAATCTACAAACACCTAGTATGAATTTTTAGTGCCTGTGAATTCCTTCTGAGCAGTTTTTGGTATCAGTAATAAGCATTTGAGTTGTTTAAGTGAGGTATTTGACAACTATCATTTCTACAAACACGGAGCTTTCGCCCACGGCTGACTCAGTGCCCGTCAGTGTGCATCGTGATGTTCTGTGTTGGGGCAGTTGGTGTTACCCTGTAGCAAGGCTTAGAGGAGACTGATTGACCCAAGTGCTTCTCTTAAACTAAATTTCATACAAGGATATCTTAACAAGTGTGCATAGTGAGTGTAATACGATCTGTATGGGTGCTAGCTAATGGTTAACCGGCTCTGTTGAACCTGTGTTTCTTAAACAAATGCTATCAGTGTGAGATGAGTTGTCTTATTTCTGCAGACAGGCTAGTTCAGGTTGGAGACTAAACCTTTCTACTTAGAAGACAGCAGGAGGGCTTTCACTGTCTGCTCAAGCAGGGAAGGGAAGGAAGGCATCACATTACTAGAACTGCTGTTTTCAAATAAAGACAGGAGGGATGAGGGTAGTAGGGTCTCTGAGTATGTTCTGAAGTTTGTAGAGTGGCTGACCTCAACTCAGCTGTTATTTTGATTTTTTAACTGACTTCGGTGCTTGATGCAGTGTAGAGCTTCTCAGGATAGTTGGCGTAGCTTTGTTTTAACGCTTTGAGAAAGGGGAGAGAAATAGGCAAGATCATGCTTTATGCAGGAGGTTACAGTGTGGAGATACTCTGTACAGAGTATGAAGGGGCAAGATAGTGCTGAAACTTTGAGCTTTCTGTACAAGGCAAAAACCTAATAGATCAGGTGAGTCAAAACTGTGGAACTTGCTTGCATGCTGGGGGCTTTGAAAACTTTGTGAAAATTGCTTGTTATAAGGCATATGGGATAACAGTCTTCTTTTCTGAACTTGAAGGCAAAAATTTACATTTTCTTTATGTGAGAGACCTCTCACCCAAGCACAGTTCTTGCAATGATAGCATTGTATGGTCATCTTCATTAGTCATCTTGACTTATAAAATGGGTTGTATCTTAAATCTGAGCAGTTATTGAACTGTTTAAAAAACGCTGGTTCTGGATGAGTTGTAATTGGGGTATTTTTTGATTAGTTGGTTGGTTTGGTTTGGGTTTTTTTAATGCCAAACACAAATGCTCTATGTATTTAAAATAAGAAATGTAAGCTTCGGTTGAGCATAAGCAAATTATTTATTCCTACAGGTAGAAACCCAGAACTCAGCATTGATAGCTTTAAAAGCATATCTAGAGCAAATCCAGTGTTTTGTTTTTTCACAGTTATGGGCGGAGTAAGTTGGTATTTCATTTTTTTGATCCTGAGGATATATTCATATATTCATATAGGAGATATATTCATTACATCAGAAATTGTCTCTTTCTGGTTATTTTTTCAGACTAACTTTTTCTCCCTTGATGAATGAAGTGATCCACCTCTACAAACAAATAAGATTGCTAGCTTTGAATAAAGTAATAGATTTTTAACTGTATAGCATCTGCTCACAATAGAAGCCTCTGTTCAGAACAGAAGTTTAGAACTTGATGCATTTAAGGTATTTTTATTGACCAGATAAAAAATTCTTTGTTAAAGTATTGTTAGGCATTCAGTTCCTTCTTCATTTAGGTTATCCTTGCACTGGTGTGCAAGTATGTTTAATTCAATTGAGTTTTCTGTGACTTATACTATTAAACACATGACAAGAAACAAAATGATGAAAGAATTCAAAGATAATTCTTTCTCTTCTAGTTTTATGTTGTTAATAGTAAACGACACTTCCTAGTTAACATGACATGAAAGTCTCTGGAATACGTAATGATTATTTTAAGAACCTTTCATTCACAGAAAAAATACATACTTCTAATTTTTTATTTAGTTTTTTACAATTACTATCAAAGAACAAAACCTTTATTTGTAGCTTAAGTTATTTTGTTTAAATAATTTTCTCTTGACAGAGGATGGTTTCATGTGATAACTGAGTTGATTTACAATAGAGAATGAAAGAAAGGTTAACATATTTTAAACAGATCAATGAAATAATGGCAGGCCTGGAACACAGACGATATTGTTTTGTAAATTCTTCAGTCATTTTTTTCTTAGGCAGAAAAATCACACTTGTGCCATTTCTATGAATTATTCTATAAACTCAAAAAAGTTTAAGATTATAAATCAAAATTTTGAAGCAAATCAGAAATTAGGAATCTGGAATGAGAGGCTAGATTTTGTTAAATGCTTTAGCAATTTTTCTTTTAAGAACAGCAAAGTTATAAATTTTTATCTCCTTAATACCTTTCTGGATTAAAGTTATAAAGTCTAAAATTACTTTATGAATGCAAGTTTCAGGGGTGGTGGTTGTTTTTTTGTTTTTTCACGAACATCCATTTCATGGAGACTTCATGAGTTCCAGTGCATCTTCCAAATATTGACAGTGTCGGGGCTGGATGGAAAGTTCAGGCCAAATCTTGAACCTCCTCTTGTTGGTTCTACAGACTGTCTGGAGTCCAAAGGTTACGAACTGCTTGTAAACTAGCTCCAGAATAAAAGCCTGTGCCAGGACATCAGTGCTGGTATTGTGTCCTCTATTCTTTTCCTAATTTGCAGTTTCTCCCCACCCTGCCCCCGTGGATTGTCAATGGCCTGAATTGCTTCAGTCTGTTTAATTCAGTGAGGCTGTGCTAATCGGTGTCGCCTGAAAGCCTACCCTGAGACCCCGAGACTTCAGAGATGTTAATTCGCTTAGTACTACAAAACTAAAAAAAAAAAAAAAAAAAAAAAAAAAAAAAAAGAATAGTTCGACATTGTCCGCTCCGGTGGATTCTGTAGCAGCCAACACAACAGCCAGTACACACATTTTAATGGTTCCGACTTAACAGCACTATTTTCTTTAACGTTGAGCACCACGCACAAACGCGAGGTAATTGATGTCATTTTTTAGCCTAAAGGGTCTCTCTGCAGTATTTTTTTTTCTATGTGGGATCTGGCAACATAAAGATTAAAATTTGCATTCAAATTTATTGTGTAAGATTGACCCAGTTATTAGAGTCAACGGAAATCTTCCCGCGAACCCGATTTTAAAGAGTTTGCTTTGCTTAGCTGTGCAAGACGTGCATATTAAATCAAATAAGACTATTCATGTCCTTAAACCTGAAGCAGTTACACGACGCTGAACATACAGGTTTCCCATAGCGGATGTAGACCCGTCTGGTACATACCTGGAGGAGAATCTTCAAGCTTGAGTTAGGTGTGAGGCTCTCCAGGTAGCTCAGTGGGAGAACACAGTACTCGGGAGAGGAATCCCAGGAGCCAGCAAGCTCAGCCAGGGGCATCCTGAATTTAGTTCAGTGATTTGTGCATTTTTGCAAAGTGGAGGATAGGGCATAGTCCAACACAATCCTTCCCCAGTAAATGGAATTGCCTGTCTGTTCTTTGGATATCCTTTGAGAATCCAGGCTTGACCTCTCAGGCAGAAGTACAGAATGGTAGATTTCTTCAATGTTATTTAAAAATTGGTTCTAAATGATCATTTCTGCCTAAAGTCCTTTTCCAAAGGAATACTTCTGCTAGAGAGACAGGGAGCGATCACTTACAGCTTTCCACAGGCAAATTGTATGTATTTTATTCCCAACTGTGATAAATTTAGCTTAGTTTTAGTTCACAAAGAAAACTTCAGCAGAGAAATGTAATTTCTTCTCATTGTCTAAAGATAACAAATAGTACTTATCTCCTTTGTCTAGTTGTTTTTCAGACATGAAATTCCTGGTAAATTGATCTAATTAATATAAACATTTTTAAAACTCACACATTTTCCCCCTGCATCATCGTGTGTTTTTTAGTTAGTATCAGAATATGTAGTATCAGTGGTTCATCAAAGGTCCAATGAAGGCAACTTACGTGAGTCTTATTGATCGTCACTGATCAAGTTAAACGTGCTGCTTTATTCAGGAGAAATCAGTGGTTGTGGGTTTTTTTTTTGGTGTTTTTTTTTTTTTTTTTGTAAAATACCTTTTACCAAAACTTTTTTGTATCAGAATTTTTTAATGCTTTAGTGGCATATACCTGATGAGTATACTCTAAATACCCTTTGTAGCCAGCAGTAATCTTAATGATAAATAATTTTACAATGTTTCAAATGTTCTTAACTATTGGTGATATAATTCCAAATTTTGTGTGTTAAATATTTTCAAGAAATAGGTTTGCTGACTTTTAATCTGCAGGTCTGTTTCGTACAGCATGCAGTTTCCAGGTACTCGGTATCTCTTGTGCTACGTAACCCCTCTCATGTGAACGGCTATCTAATCTTGTGGTAGGTGAGAAGCTGTAATTTGTGGGGCTTCTTATCGAAATACAGAAAACTGATGTGGAAAGATGTAGATTAAGATGTATTTTGCCCGCACAATATTAATCCTGTTTTTAAAAATAGATGGCACTGAACGAATAATCTCTAGAGCTATTAAAACATTGCAGGTTGCATGGTTCAAAGGCAAGCTCTGCAGAGGGAAGCTCCACAGGGCAGCAGCGCCCCTCACTCCTGGGAGCCGAGTGTCCCTGCCGTGCTCACCAAGATCTGATCGTCCAGTGATGCAAGAGTTTGCTAATTAAACAGTTGACAGAGGTGTTTGGGGCAGAACCTGTGGACATTTAACCAATTGAACAATTTATTGCTGTAATTGAAGGGGTTAGCTGGTGTTTATTAACTAGCCTTCCTGTCACGTTCCAATGGCTGGGCTAACCCTTGGTCCCTGACTTGTTTTCAAGTGTCCCACCGTAGTGTTGGCTCTGCAGTGTCACTCTTCAGGCTGCTACTTCAAGGCCAGAACTTCATTTATCTGTCTTTTGCAAATTCAGCAACATGACTGGGCATTTTTTTCCTTGCTGTAGCAACTGTTTTATTACAAACAAAACACTGTCCCTTTAGAGCAAAAAGGAGATTTTATCTTCGACAAAAAATAAATTTGGATTATTAGGAAATTTCAGCAAACTGTTTCTGGTTTGAACAGGGTTTCTGGTTTTGTAATCTCAGCATAGTGATTGTTTTCCTTTTACGATCATGGTCACCTCTGCTGTCTCTATCATCACTGGAGCGGGTTTGGGGCTGGGGTAAAGGCATCATTGCAGTAGCGTGCAGCAGGTCTTCCAGTCAAACCGCTGAGGCACGCGCAGTTTGGGACACAAATCTTTTCAAGGAAACAATGAGTCCTGATGGTGATAACAGGCTGCTTCTCCCCCTTACCCATGAAAGCTTCTATAACTAGAACTAATTGGCCGTTCTTAAAGTGCAATTAGCAGGGATATTAATCTAGGCCTGACAGGTGTGAAAATGTGTTCTTTGAGTCTATTCAAAAGACACTCTCTCTGATCACCCGTAGGAGAAGCCTGAAGCAATTGTGCCTATAAACTTGCAAGGCTTTAGTTTGCTGGAATAGAACAGCCCACATTTAATAATCTCATTTGAGTCAGATGACATTAACTCCACAGAAATGGATGGAAGGGAGTTCACTTAATACTGACATAATAGTTGGTATCACTTCCATCATCAGGAAGGGAAATGCCTGCTTCCGCCTTCATTTGGGTACACGAAGAAAAGGGAGGACTTAAAAAAAAAAGATGTTTTAATGAGAAAGCTGGGACTGAATTATTTTGCATTAAGGATCATTAGGTGTTCCCCCTCAGTTTACCTCTAGTGCAGTTTAATAATCTCCATTTGTAATCCTTGTTGCTTTTCTCATTTAGTTGTTTTTCATCCCATTAGGCACAGCATAGAGCAGAGACATTAAAAAGTGTTGCCAACAAGGGTGGCTCATCTCATCAGCTATGGAGGTTTTAAACAGTACTAATGTAACAATTGGTGATGGAGTTTCAGGACTCAGGAAGGATACATCACTACTAGTTCAGCTTTTTTACAGCTCGTGTAAACAGGCACAGCTCAGCAGAGCTGCACTGGTTTATCCATGTCCGAAGACACTTAATATAACCAGTAGACTCACTGTGGGATGCTGAAAGGGTTCTAGCTGAACCTGCAGATGGCTGCTTGTGCTAGTGGGCTTCAGGCTTGGAACTAAATGAGGAAATTTGTATTTCTCATTTTAATTAAAAGGGGTATTCACAATCTTAAGACTGAAAGACAAACCTTAACCTGAGACATGCATCTGTTTTGCATAAGATAAATGCGTTATAAGAGTGAGAAATTGCTTGAAGATGGGTCTTGATACTGAAAATAGCATGATTTCATGGGCATGCACATACATGTATACTCCTCAGTCAGCTACAATTTTTTTCAAAAGTGGTAAATTTATGATATAGGTTCTGCTCTGAAAAAATGTCTGCATAATGTTTTACTAGCTCACTGTTCTGGAAGTTTCTGAATGCCTAGACCACAGTGATATTTCTTAGAAATGCCTTAGAAGACTTTGAAAAGATGAATTTAGAAGAGTTGCTCAGCCCAGTCTTCTGACGGGAAAGGCAACTTTGTTAAAAAAAAAGTTGTTCTACTAATGAATGAGGCCCGTTTTACCAAGGCTGGGATTTCTTTGCCTCACTGCTCTGAGGGAAAAGCCCCTCTCAAAGTAATTTTGACCTGAACTTGCTTGGGGCAGTTCTGTTGTTCTAAGAAAATCTTTAGCTGAAAAAACTCAAGAAATAGCTCCTTGCTGTTTACCCTACAACACATTTATAGAGCATAACCACATCATTTCCCAACCTTGGCAAAGTAGGAAAGCGAGAAAGATCATGCTTGCATAATGGAACAAGGTTCAGCAGCCTTCAAGAGTAGGAGCAGTGGCTGAGGTAGCCTTAGAAACGGTGTATGTCCCTGGACTTAAATTTGTGTGCCTTTCTGAGCTGTAGAGCTTATTACCTTAGCTGCTAATGTATCTGCATTGCTATCTTGATACTGCGATGCCCCTCAAGACACTACGCTTTTCCATAGCCAGCAGGCTTGGAGCTGGCTCTGCAGGCTTTGAACATGCTGCATGGTGTAGACATGCTCTTTTGCATCTTCTCTAAAAACAGCTCTGCATTTTCTAACCTGATGCCATCGAAATTGATCTTGATTAAACACAGATGATCAACATAGCAAAGTTTATAATTTCTTTGGAACCCATTGCCCTTCTATCAAAACATCTCAATTTTCCAGGTGATTTATAGGTTTAGTATTCAATTCCTGGTTTAGAAGGGCAAGGCAGTCTTTTTCCTGGTTACCCTACATAGTGCAAAACACCCAAGAGGAAGGAGGGTCTTGTGATTGAGACAAAACACTATGATTCAGGACTTGTGGGTTCAGCTCCTATCCCTGCTCTCTGCTTGCAGTTAAACCTTGGGGAAGTCATTAGATCTCTTCCTCTTACATGAAATCTCTGATTCTTTCTGTCTTTTCTATTGAGCTGAGAGGTTCTTGTCACCAGCTGCCACATTTGTTTACCTTCCTTACCATTGTTATCCACTAATGCAAACTAGACAGCCAGCCTTCTGACATTTGGGGAGGAAGGTTAACGTATTAGAGTTTTGGGGTCTGTTCTTAGAATGGAGAACATGATCCCATCCCCAAATCTGCTACCAGGACTCCTGCTCACTTTTTCATCTCCCCGCAACAGCTTCATTTCTCTCCATCTCTCCTGTACCCTCAGAAGCAGAGAGGAAGATAAGGGCTAGCTTTCCCCCTCCCTACTGTGAAAACAAAATATATCAGTCCTCTCTTAACCAGACGTGGGAACAAGATTACTCAAATTGATGTCAACTGAATATGAGTTACGCAGTTTTGCAAGTTGATGACTAAAACTGTTGGAATTACTCAGAGCTAAATGATTTGTTTTAGCTGGAAATTGGAGAACCTCTTGTTGTTTACACCACTGTTCATAGTGGAAGGGATAAGTCCTGCTGCTTCACATCTTCACTCTTTTTATAGACAAAAAGAGTGCACAATGAGGAGGTTTGTTCATACTTGCTTAACCTCAAATGGTTTGGATAATTACATTCTTTATACCTCGGTTGTATTTTCATTCCTATTCAGAGTTTTCATTACCAAGTTATTTTGTGGCTACCCAGAGTGACATTTAGTAATTGCATTGAGATGTTTCTCTTTTAGATTTCTAAACTATAATGATGCAGTAAACCCTGCTTTTACTCAAGAGTTACCTGAGCAAAAAATGCAGCAATTAAAATAATGGCTAAATAAGCACTGATGTGGTATTTATTGATGGAAAATTGCAGCTCTTTGCTGCACAGCTGGTAAGAAACAAGAGAATGAATAATAGCTACCACTGTCCCAAGTCTGAAAAGTCAGAGGAAATGGCAGCAAGAAAAAGCAAATGAAGATGGATGAAATCCCAGGAAGGTGAAGGGAGACATCCTCCATGCTGGACAGGGCTGGGCGGCTGACTCCTGGGTCACCTCAGCTGTTGCTTTTCGAAGTGGTGTTTTGAAAGGGCGCTGTTTGGGAGAAGAGCTTCCTGGCCACCACTGCCACACACCACTTGCGGACGCTGCCTGTGGGTCAGTGGGAGGTCACCACCAGTTAACTCAACACCTCCAGCAAGGAGAAAGCTCTTGGGGAGTAACTTTTTTACTATCAGTGTCTAACCTGCGCTGAGAGAACTTGCAGATGCTTAACTTGCCCCTTTGCTTTGTCCTGAAGTAGGTTTTTGTGGCATCATTGGCACTGCCAACTACCATCTCTAGCCTTGTCTAGTGCAGCAGGTTCAGCATTGGTTTCTATAGCCTGGTGGTTGGGTTTTCTCCTGTCAAGTCCCTCTCTCTGTGCTGTGGCCAGGGCTGAGCTGCCCTTCAGTACCTCACTAGCACCTTGGCAAAGCTGCCACAGACCAAGAGAGACCTCAAAGTCTGCAGAGGCAGCAGCATCACGTGCAGGCTTGCGTCCCCCCAGAGCATGTGTGGCTGCCTCCTGGGCTTGCTATGTGCTCGGGGCACACCTCATGGGCCAGCAAAACCTAAACCAAAGTCAGGCCCATTGCCTGACATGGTTAAATGCCAAAGAGAGCCCAAAGGCAGCTCTTACACCTCTGCCTGTAGCCTGAATGTTGTCAGTGATGGCATCAAGGGTGAACATCAAAAGAGGATAAACTGAATGTGAAAGTGGATGGTGTTTGCTTATGAAATGTAAAATCTGAATATGTTCACCAAACTGCCTCAAGTCTGTAGCTCCAGAAGCAGAGCAGTTGCATTTAAATCACTGTGTTTTGAAAAAGATCAAACATGTAAATAAATGGCACAAGTAATGCAGGAGCCCATTTTTTATTATATACATAGAGGTACATGAGAAATCAATGTATTTTACATTGCTCCCATGTTTTTACTTCTGGCAGCAGTTACAGAGCCCTACTCACAGGTGCAGGTGTTCCCTGGCTGTTAGTTCCCTGGTGGGGCTTTCCCAAGTATCCATGCAGATTTTGGGCAAAAGTCTGGAAAAGGTAAAATGCTGAGAGAAGAGGATCGAACTCTGCAAACTCTCTGCAGGTTTCAGGCTGTTCTGTTCTTGTCCATAAAAGAATTTCTTAGGCGTATATTTTATGTGTGTAGGTACATCAGTAAATGCATAAAAATACATACATCTGTTTTCAATAAAAGTGTTTCATGTTCTAAACATCTTCCAGATCTTAAAAATCTTAGGCTTCACATTTTCTCGAACAGGCTTGTTCAGGGAAACGAAAGAGAGTGCTTGACAAGATTATGGTGTTGCTTCTATACGTTTCCTTTATTCTTGTGGCTAAAAGGAAATTACAATGTGTTGTTAAGTCAAAACGTGGTCTGTGGAGCTGAACCAAAAAACTTTTAAATGGAATAAAATTCCCTTTCTGATAAAAGGGAAAACTACACAGCAGAGAGACAGGATATCTTTAATTTAAATAGTGGGTCTAGGTATATTAATTTGAGTTCAAAGCATCTTTCAAAGGGTATGATGCCCACATTTTTAATTTTACCTAATACTGAGCATCTGGTGTGGACTGGTTTGTGGTACTGAGAGCAAAAGGAAATACATTACTCATAGATGAAAGGAGTGAGGGGGAATCACTGTCCTAACTAAAAATAGCCTTTTTTCCACCAGTTAATATCAGCTGGAGGTTTGATTAAATAGTAATTGTCTAGAAAAGGACAATAATTGAGTGTGACTGTTTCCTTTCAGGGGCCAGGCCCAGGTGGTGAAAGTTAAGTATTGTCCTTCAGATAAGGTCCTGAAAGCAGTTTTCCTGAATGTCCACCGAGCCCTTCTGCAAAATGTCCTTTCTGGGTGCTGAGCTGCAGACAGACAAAATCCAGGCCTTTTCTCAGGGCAGCAGCAGTTTTCAGGGATGTAGCACTGGAGGATTTTATGGCTGCACTGCAGATACAAGCTGGCTCACCTCTTTGGCTGGAACTCTAACCCAGAGGTGCAGAGATCACAAGAGACAAATGTCTTGAATTAAGAAATGGGGTTGACATCTATAAACGTCAGAGCACATCTAGTAGGCAACGTGTAATAAGACTATAACATTATAACTAATATGGAGATTGGAAAACTATCTGAAAAAAAAGTGGCTTCTGTTCAGATCTGCACATTCAAAACCAAAATACACCAGATTAATGTTTTTTTTGTTCCTCCCCTCCTCCTTTATTTATTGATCTGAATCCCAATGGTCTTTTCCTAAAAATCAGTCTGTTTTTTTCAGTAAGAGGTTAGTAACACGTTGCTTAGCTTTATTCGACTCCATAGCGAAGAAATGTGTGTTTCTGTGAGGTTAACTATATTTCCCTCTAGATCCCTCTAGGTTATTCTCTCTGAATGACCCTTTTATGCTTCATAATGTTAACACTTACCATTTGTCTAGGACTTTATGCATCATGAATATCTAAGCATTATTTAATTAACCTTTGCAAGTGTCCAGTGAGACAGAGAGCCATGAGATACAGCCAGACAGGAAATACTTTTTCTGCCCTGCAGAAGTTTTGAAATTGCTACTTATTCCAAGCTGAATGGACTCAAAACTTTGGCGAGCTTTTCATGGAGGAAAAGTGGAGGAGGAGAGAGCGTGAGAGACACAGTGGCTTGCTGCAGAATAACCAAAAGTTACAGAGTGCTCCCTGGGGAAGGAGCATTCATGGTTGAAAGTCATTTCAACCTTTTATCCTGCTTGGTGAAGTTTTGGGACTTCAGCCTTCTGCCTCCATATGCTGAATTAGGACTATAATGACTGAGCCAGCCATGAGTCAGGCCAGCTCTGCTGGGTAGTCTGGGGACAAACACTTGGAGACAAGGCCACCATGGCCTTCTAGTGAGAGTAGCTCCCAAAAGCTTTGCTGGCTGTAGCTCAGACTGTCTTTTCTTTTGCGCTTCGCATAAGTGCTCTCACTGCAAGGTGAGGCTGAACTCTCATCCAGACAAAAAAACCACTTGAAAAATAGCACACGTGTTCTACCAGGAAGCCCGGATTTTGGCCATGCATCATTTTCCAGGAGAAGCTGACCCCTTGGGTTGGTAAGGGTAGTTGCTCCGAGACACAGCAGAAATTGATACTATATTCAGTCTGAGAATTCTTTATTCTATGGTTTGAACCACTAGACCACGATTTTTCTGAAATAGGTAAGGATATTCGCATTTTTATATAGGGAAACAGAGGCACAGAAAGGGTACAAGGTGTGCCAGAAGCCACATAAGAGGCCTGCGGAAGAGCTAAGAACAGAACCCAGGTTTCCTGATACCAGTACCTGTGATTCAGCCACAGCACACTGTGAGGGCAGGACAGGAAGGGGCAAAGAGATAAAAAATTAATTTCTTCTGAAAGTGAAAACTCTTCTTGCTTCAGTTTGTGTTTTCTATTATATGCAGATCATTGCTACATCCCTATAATCTAATTTTTCTTTACCAGTTGGGTTTAACAATGAATGTTGCACTGGCACCTACCCCTGGAAACTCTTGGCCCTCTGCTAACCACAGATTGGTAGGCTAAAATGAGAGATTGCCCACTGAGAATATAATCCTGGTCTGCAGGGGGCACAGAGATTTCTTCCCCTCTGGGAAGCATCCAGTGGTTTACAGTAGCAGGAGCCTGAAACTCCACATTTAGTACTGCACACCATGCAGAAAGTTAAATGAACTTTGAAGAGGGGAAGAGTGGTCTTTAACTGAGAAGAAGAGTGACAAGTTTGCTTGTGGAAACTTTAAACATGTAGAAAATACATCTGAAATTTTAAAGGGTATGTTAACTATGAGTTCAGGAAAGCAGATATTTTCCTGTCTTCCTTCCTTGCAAATATAGTGGAAAACCAATATAATTCTGTTCACATTTATTAATGTGTTTTAATAGAAAAAAAAAGGGTCAATAAGTCCTCTGAAAACAGACTAAAATGAAGGAAGATGATAGTTCATGGCTTCCATATTTTGAGCCTGTGACTTCCAAAATCAAAAGCCTAGTAATCCTAATGGATTGACTTCCAAATTTCCTTGGATTTGTATTGCTGGACTTGTCTCTCTCTAGGGCTTAGCTGGATCCCTGCAGATAGATTTTTAGGTTTATATGCTGTAATTCCACTTAGTCCAGCTGTAAACTTGTGGTGGCTGAATTAATATATTATAGGGGGAAAAAAAGAAAAAAAAAGAGTATACCTACAAACCCTCTAGTTTGTATATCAAATCCTGAGGGGGAAAAACTGGGCATTTCAATTAGTTGGTTGTGTGGCCTGATTGAAGAACAGCCCCGTGGCTAACAAAGCTTTGTCTGTAGTATCAGCTTGCTCCTCATCCACCAGGACAAATAGAGTGGTTGGTCATTAACGGGCTAGCCATCGGGTAGGGGTTTTGTTCTTAAATGGGGGCTTTGTCTTATCCCTGCTGTTTAAGCCCTCTCCAAGCACTCCTCACCTGTCATATCTGTCATACATTTAATTCATCACGCTCTCTGGTCAAAAGCTACACTGATAGTATCAAAAGAAGAGGAGGGGGCTTCTTATAACTTTAGCGATCAAAGGAGATTACCAAGCAAATAAGATTTTAATGAAGACGGCAGGTTGGGAAAGGAGAATTTACTGCATTGCAAATCACTAACACATAAACGTTCATTTTATCTGTATAGTATTTGAAAGTGGAATCCCAAACTATTACAGAAGGAAGGATGGATACATGTGTTGGTGCCTGGTTTTAATTAAAAACACAGAGGGAGGAGATGTAGGGGGAAAAAAAGAGCTCTTTTATTTCACTTTAAAGGTCATATTTTTATTCTGTAAATATGATGAGCGGACTGTGTTTAAACACAAGTTTGTTTTAATGATGACAAATACATCAAGCAATTTGCCACTGAACTGATATTGTCAGGCCAATGCTCTCTGTTATTTGACCTAAGTTTCAAAACATCAATCACAACACTGAAATACACTTGGCCTCACTGTATCTATTCAAGAGGCAAAGTAGGCAGGCCATTCCAGTCAGATTGACTGAAATCCACATGTTCCTGGGATAGTACATGATGGAGGCCAGAGCTAACAGAAATGCATCTTCTGTGTCACTGAGTGTTTTATGGGAAGGCAGCCCTGTGCCAGGTGAGTGGAGAAAACTAAACACCTTCCCTTACATGTTCACATGGAGAAGAATGTGCTGCCCTGTGGTGCTTTGTCATGGAATGCGAGCCTGCAGCATCTGCATCTTAATTCACTATTACCTTCTATTAAACCCAGAGTCTTTTCACAGGGGAATTTTTCCTTTGGGACTGTCAGTCCAGAACACTCTATTTTCTGATAATGTGGTAAAAACTGATAGGGAATTATCTGTTGCAGTTCCTAATGCTACTCAAATGCTGTGTACTGCTGGCATGCAGTACTCAAATGGTGCACAACCAGTCATTTGGAGATTAATTTAGCAGCAAAGATGCTCTACTGGAAACATAAAGGTTATGGAGCAGATCATCTTGAGTACCATCAAGTGACATGTACAAGAGAACTAGGAGATCAGGCCCACCCAGCACAGATTTATTGCTTGACTAATGTGGTCTCCTTATGGCAAGGTGACCTGCTTGGTGGATGAAGGAAAGGCTCTGGATGTTGTCTACCTGGACTTCAGTAAAGCCTTTGATACTGTCTTCCACAGCAATCTTCTGGAGAAACTGGCTGCTTATGGCTTGGACAGGTGCACTTTTTTCTGGGTAAAAACCTGTCTGGATGTCCAGGCCCAGAGAGTGGTGGTGAAGGGAGTTACATACATCTGGCAGCCAGTCAGTGGAGTTCCCCGGTTCAGTACTGGGGGCAGTTCTATTTAAATTCTTTACTGACAACCTGGACACGAGGTTCAAGTTCACTCATTGTCAGTTCACAGACAACACTGAGTTGGGCAGGAGTTGATCTGCTGGAGAATAGGAAGGCTCTGCAGAGGGATAGGGACAGGACAGGCTGGGTCAATGCACCAAGGCCAATTGTATGAGGTTCAACAAGGTGAAGTGCCTGGTCCTGCACATGGGTCACAACAACACCCTGCAGCACTACAGGCTGGGGGAAGAATGACTGGAAAGATGCCTGGTAGAGAAGGACTCAGAGTGCTGGTCAGCAGTGGCTGAACATATGCCAGCAGTGTGCCCAGGTGGCCAAGAAGGCCAGTGGCATCCTGGCTTGTATCAGCAACAGTGTTGCCAGCAGTGATCATCCCCCTGTACTCCGTACTTAGGAGTCCACACCTCAAATCCTGTGTTCAGTTCTGGACACCTCATTCCAAGAAAGACATTGAGGTGTGGAGCAAGTCCAGAGAAGAGCATCAAGGTGGTGAAGGGTCTGGAGCACAAGTCTTATGAGGGAGATAAGGTGGTTTAGCCTGGAGAAAAGGAGGCTCAGGAAGGACTTTCGACTAGAGGAAAAAGCCTCAAGTTGCACGAAGGGAGTTTCTGACTGCGTATATTAGGAAAAATTTCTTCTCTTAAAGGGTTGTCAAGCAGTGGAACAGGCTGCCCAGGGAAGTGGTAGAGTGCCCATTTCTGGAGGAGGTATTTAAAAGCCATGTAGATGGTGGCACTTAGGAACATGGTTTAGCGGTGGACTTGGCAGTGCTGGGCCTAATGATCTTTAAGGCCTATGATCTTAAAGGTCTTTTGCAACTGAAACAATTCTATGAACTTATAAATCAATGCTTCAGGCACTGGTGGGCATCTGCGCAGTGTCTGGAGCCAAATCTACCCTGTTGGCAGCAGAACTAGGCAGCTTTATTTTTGCAGTTTTTCCTCGTGGTGGAAAGAAAGCTTTTGCAGTTGCTGAAGCCTTTGATAAAAGAAGGGGTAGTTTGTATTATTAGCACGGATGTTAACATCTTTACTTCAAAGACATGGGGGAAGTGGCTGCCTAGCTTTCTTTAAACTGAATTTAAAATGTGGAGTCCAGGAAGGAGCTCACAAAACCATGTCTGAACTTGTCAGCCTCTACGGGTTTGGGTGGAAAACTCCAGTTCTCACTTTCCGCTGAGTAATACTGAGAGCTCATTATTTGTGTGGTTTTCAACCTGGCTATGAATTATGAATGATTTATTTAAGAAGTGATAAACTATCAGTCTGCCCTTAAGCTAAGAGGAGGTCCCTGCAGCTTTGGTATTTTACATTCAGCAAGGAGATGGTCTTCAGCACTCTTCTGACAGTAGAGTCAATATCTTGTATTTTCATTTGAGGGCAAGTATCCACCCCTTAAGTTGCTTTTCTGTAGCCCACAGGATCTCCTGATAGGCAAGGCCCAATGAACTAGTTTTACTGAAAGAGAGATGGAAATGCCCATGAAGTCTGTCATCTGGTGGCATGAATTTAGCTGAACCACAGTCAGACCCAGATTTATTTGCAAGCAAAAATGGGATAAAGATACAGCCAGGACTACTTCAGAAACTCTGCTTGAATCTTGCTTTGAGTAAACATGTCAACAAGTAGCTTCTAAACTGATTTGCTTTAATCAATAGTGATAAAAACTGTGTGTGAATAGGGTCTGTATTTATTTGATGCTGTGGTGAGATGGTAGCAGCAGGGCTCTCCCAGTGCTCCCACCAGCTCAGTGGATGGGTGTTAGTGGCAGTGCGAGTTGTTCTGCAAAACTCTGCCCTGTAAATAGGGTTCGCATGTGTGCCAGACACAAACATTTGCTTTTACTGTTGGTTAAGGACCTCCACGCTTTTATTCATCTGGAAACTGTGGGGGTTTTCTCTTTTCTTTTTTTTTCCTCTCCTTAAGTTAAGGTGGCAGAGGCTAACTTAAAATATAGTCTTTCCTTTCACAAATTAGAAATTCTGAGAAGGTGCTTGAGTTACTTGAGGTATAGACCTACCACCTCTGCTAACATGTTCTGATCATAGATTTTAATAGGTATTTGCAAGTCTAAAGTACTTAGGTAAAGAAGTGTTTTTTAAGATAAGTCCACATGACAGCATATAAAAGTCAAATGACAGAGAGAGCAATTCATGGGTTATTGTCACAAAACTAACCTTTCAAATGAGCTCCTAAAATACTCTGTGACTGAAGTTTCACTTAAGGAATTTACTTTTAAACTGCTTACTCCAAGTTGTCTACAGAAAACTTCAAAAACTTTTTTTTGTTGTTGTCAGGAAAAGAAAGAAAAATAGCATGGGGATTTTTTTCTGTGTTAAAGCAAATGCTTTTAAAACATATCACCCTATACCTGACTGGAATTAAAAAAAAAATTACCTTCAGAAGCTGGGCATCAGTTTTCTTCGACAGCGCAGAAGCCACCATGCTAACACTTAGAACTGCAACACATCAACTGCTCTTATAGCTCATACTTATTCTCTGCATCAAAGCTCTGGTGAGGGGGAGTAAAAACAGAGAGTGAGAGAGCGAAGGAGTCAAGCTCTTCAGAGCCTCTAATGACGCGTGCCAAACACGTGGAAGGTAAATCCCCTAATTCAGTCTATTCTTTCAGCATTCCCTGGCGGGCGGCCAAGCTAAATATTTCTGCTGGATAAAAAATGCACCCTCCTATGCGGCACTTTCTTAACAGGATGGCTCTCCAGCTTTAGCGGAGGGGGCTTCTCTGGGGGAAAGCCAACATGTGTGTTCTCTTATCTATTTATTTATTTTATTAAAAAGGGGCTTTATGGGCTGTGATTGGATTAACTTAGTGAACCCTGGAGGAAGAGGAAAAACAAATTGGGAAGCTGGTTTAGCACCCCCACCTTTTTGTCATCTTCTTTTGGGATTTCCTGGCTGGCTGCCACCTTGAGCCTGTTGAATGTTCTTTAGATCAATCAATTAAAAAGGCTTTAATATTTGGGTGATTGGAACGCAACATATGGGCTGCTGGTGCGGATGTCATGTGGTGCGTGGAGTTAATTGAAATGATTAATAGAGGTGTTAGTTTCTTCAAGACTAATTGAAGAAAGAATATAATTGGAAGCATGGACTAACCATTATTGTTGACTTTTTTTAACATATTGCATCCCTTAAACATTTGTACATGTTTATAAGCATGCAGATGGACTTTGTTTAGATTTCTTCAATGTGGTGATTTGCAAGATCACATCAACTGTACAAAAGTCAAATCTATTTTTATGTAAATTAATCAGAAAAAAAATTTCCCTGTGTCTTGCCTGTTTTCAGTAACCAGTACATACACCGAATTTCTGGCCCCTGTTTGTCTTTACATCCTTGTTAGATTTAAACCAATTGATCCGTTCTCACTGTTATCTGTGGGGTTACAGCACCCATGCACAGAAACTGATCATGAGCCTTTGAAGGTCTGTTAGTGCCCTCTTCTCTCTGTGCAGTGAGTTGTAATAGCACTGTGCGTTTGTGCCAGGTATTTCAGAGAAATAGCGTCTCGATCATACTGCCCCACACTTTGTCAGCTTGACCATATTTCAAAGGAATCCAGTTATCTATATAAAGGACTGGCAGAAGTTTCAATTTGAGAGTCAGAAAGAAATGTGAAATGAAAGAAATTCTGAGGATTTAACTCAGACCAGTTCTTTTGGCCTCTCTACCTTCTTTAAGAATAATACATACTTCTTTCGGGACTAGTAGCCTGGGAGTTTTTATCAAAATTGTTAACCTATTGTGAAATACAAAAATGTAAGCCATGAACTAGCTGCAGAGGACATCTGGCAGCAAAGAGAGTGTATGAAGGATGCGTCCCTGAAAGTTATCCTGCTGTACAATGGGGCTCTCAGGTTAGAAATGGGGAAACAGAGAAAACACGACCATCTCTCATCTGCAGTCAGTCGGTATGGGCTGGCTGCCTGAGCGCTGTGCGAGGAGAAGCAGTGTTGCATCCTGCTTGCTGCTGGGCTGTGGTTATGAGCGCCGTAGCAAACTTTTAGCTGGGGATTTCTTAAAACTGAAGAAATAACTGGCTTAAATAACTTGTGAGGGCAAGTGGTGAGCTGCGGGAGAAGAAAATCAGGCAAGATGACGATGAAGTGTTGATCCAAAAGGTAAGTCAGTTTAGATAGATAAGCTACTTTTTGAAGTACCTTTTTTGACACCAGCCTGCTTTTTGCCTGCTTTTTGGTAATATGGGAAAACCTTATGCATAATTTTAACATTCTGGAAGAGAACTGTCTTCCTGGAAGGAACATACACATTGTCTCTATTTGTTTTCCTTCGCACATGTGGTGTGCATATAGCTTATACATTTGTGCATCTTTTTCAGTAGTCAGAAAGGTTATTCTGCAGCCCAGAATAAACTGAACAGAGAAGTGGTAGATAAGTTTAGAAACGGTTTGTTGTTGGCGTAGAAGAAAAGAGTATAGGATGGTTTTAATATTTTAGAGTCTTCCCACACAGATTTCCAGTGATGCTTTGAAGGCAACTGTGTGTCTGTAAAGACTTTGAGCCTCCCCGGAAGATGTGGCCTGAGTTGTGTACAGATCTGAGCAAAGCGTTTGTAGAGAGGAAGTGGCTGTCCTGTACTGGGGGCAGAGAGGAAGGGAAGACATTAGGTCTGATTGCAAGCTTCCCTTGCTCCTTGTTGTCTGATTTGTGTGCACATAGTTCTAATAGTTTTAGATGAGAGGGGTATACTGGGACAGACTGGTACAAATTAATCTTTCAAAAAAAATTCTTTTATTATAATTATTTGGTGATGAGATTAGTCATTTTATGATCTGGTTTTATTACAGTAAGATACTGCAATTACACAGTCACTTGTTTATTTTTTTAATGTTAACAGTGATGAAAAATAGGAGTCTCAGCATTCCTCTGTCTCCATTACCCATTAGGATTTAATATATTAAAAGGAGCAAATTATGTAAACTTGTTGGAACAGAGGCATCCTCTCTGTCTTTATCAAACCTTGCCATGTTGTATAATGAATATGATTCTGGTGCATTGGTCTGGGTCACTGAAAGAGGAACAGCGGTCCAAGGAAAAAGGGTTTAAAGCCATGGACGTGCTTTGTATAAGACTTGTGCGTGATGGAAATATTCTCATTCTCATACAAAGGAGAATGTTCAGTAAAGGAGAATGTTCATCCACCTAATATTAATCTCAGGAAACTGATATCTAGTATAAGCAATGCTGGTAGCATCACCTGTTGCTAAGACAGAGAGACCATTTGCATTAGGAGATCCCACTTTTAGGTGCTCATAATTCTACCAAATTCTAAATGTGTGGCTCAACTCTGTCTTGCATTTTCCTTTCTTCTGGCTAAATCTATTCTGTCATTTCCAAGAACTTGGCTATGACAAAAATTGTATTGCTAACATTAAGAATGTGACAACTTTTCTTTTGAAAAGTAATTTCCATCATGATAGCCCCCATTTTTTGGACCAGAAGCTAGAATGACAGGTTCAGTGGCTCAGTGAAGGACAGCATATGTGGTAGGGGAGGGTGGTGACTGTCATTGTCTGGGATGCTCAAATACCATCCCCTCTGCCAGGAGCATTTCCCAGTTCATGGATCTCCACATGCGCTTCATTTGCATTGGGTCTTTGATAGAGGCTCAACACACTCCCCTCCTGTCCTCACCTCCATCTCTGATTCTCACACCCAGGAGAACTGCTTTTGAGCTAGAAGCCAAGATAGAGGATTGGCAGAGTAGCCTTCCTAGGAGCTGTAGGAGGGCATCAAGACTTGCTTCAATGAGCGAACGATGTAGGGTTTGGAATGGAGCACCCGAACTGAGAGCAGAGGAGTGCATGTTTGGTGCGTGCCTACTGCAAACCATCCTGAGGCCAGAGAGTTATCAAAAGGAACTGTCTTTAAAAGCCTATGGACCAGAGCTGAACCTGGAGGGGATTATGAAGGAGGAGAGACTATGCCCAGAGATCAGGGAAACTGAGAGTAAGGTTGGTACAGGACCGAGGGATTTATCCTTATGGGTTATTGTAGACAAAGACGAGCAAGCTCAGTGTTAAAAGCGGGTGGGATGTAAGCCAGCTCTGATCCAAAAGCTGCCTGACTGCATTAGCACGGTGCTAAGCCCAAGCTAATATATCCGGCTTCTCACCAGGGCTTATTAGCTCGGGCTCAGTGCCATACTAACATAGTCACAGGAGTTCCAGTAGGCTTGACACCATGTCTGCTCTACCTGTGAACTGGGCTCACTGCTACGTGCCTGCAGAGGAACACCAGGAGATGCCTGGAGACTTGACTGCACCACACTGCTGTGCAGGCTGTGGAGGCCAGGCCTGCTGGTCAGCAGGAAAGGGCACATGGGGATAGAGAGCATGCCATGTTTGCTTAGATGAGGACAGGAAAAAAGTGCAGTGCAGATGAGGAACCAGGAGGGACTGAAACTGGCTTGATGAGAAGACTTGGCACACAGGAGCCTGGGTGTGGGAGTGGAAGATGGGAGTGACTGGAAAGGGAAGTTACAAGAGGGGTCAGGAGTAAAAAGCTGAGGACTTGCTGGCCCAGGAAACCAATAAGAAGTCTGAGACGAGGTCTGGGAGAAGGAAGAACAAACTCCACATCAAACCTGGCATGAAATCAAGATGCCTGAAAGCAGTCATTCCTCTGCTTCCAGCAGGTCTCCTGGGGAAACTCACCAACAGAAGTGTCCTATCCCTTACAGTGTTTGTGCTGACCTTGCCAAAAACAACCATATGGTTGCTCTGAGCCAGGTCTGCCAACTTCTCTGCAGAAGTCTGCCTGTGGCAGATCATAATATCCTAGCTCTGTTGCTGATCTGTTTGGGCATCAGTGTAGTGGCAGGTCATGCCGTGTCTACTTCTTCTATTTACAGTTTCAAAAATCAGCATAAAAACTGTAGAAAAACATTACTAAAATTGCAAACTCAAGTTCTCCAGACTTAAGGTTGTTTGCCTAACCCCAATTTGATCCTCTTATGCATTATGATACAGTCTTTAATTACTCCTTTAATTACTGTTAACTGGTTACTTGCCTCATTCAGGCATAAGACAAGCTTGCTAGGGGAGATGAATTGGGGTGGCGTAATGTTATCTTTAAGACACCTCTTTCCCCCATCTCATTTGCTGCAGCATAAGGAAGTAAGATGACCATGGTAGAAAAAAATGCTGCTCTTCTCAGAGCAGGTGAGCTCTGCTCTGAAGCACTAGGTATTATTTCTTCCGTAATTCTGTATAATATTCATGCCAATTCACCTCAGCAAAGTCTTTCACAGGTGGGCAATAATTCTGACATCTTCCTGGGTGCCTGATGTGAAGTCCTGCAAAATACAGAGCCATCACAGATGCCAGGAAGAGAAATGCTTTGAACGTAGAAAGTAATGTGCTGTGCTCAGTAAATTGGCTGTTCCACATCCCAAAATTAATGTATGCTTTTGATGTTAATGTCATTGTGTCTCCATACCCCTTCTGCAGAGAGAGAATAGCAATAATACCGTCATCAACATATGGGGGAGGTATTGTGAAAATCAGATTAGTCATTATTTGATGTTTGTGAGGCGTTCTAGTGCTGCTGTTCTGATGAGCAAAGCGGAAAAATACAAGACAAAATTGGTTGTCTTCATTTGAATGGTCTGTAGTTAAAGTAAGGCACTGGGCCTTTCAAGGAGAAAGGAGAGAGAAAAAATCTGGAAAAACGACTCTTTTAATCATTGCTCTTCTTTCTGAACACCAAATGAAGTGGAAAAAAAGATAGTGCATCATATGCCAGGAGTGCAGAAATGAGTTTCTTAACGCAATTCTAGATCTCCTGGCATCTCCTACCAATTGAAAGAGTGCCTGAGTTTGCACCATAATAGGTCTCCATTTACTGACATTTTGGAGCTTTTGTCTCACTGCAAAGCTTGGGGGTTTTTATGTGAGACTGTTGTCTTGCAAATCTGACGATTTGCTGTAGGTTTTTACAGAACTTTGACTCAGTTTCAGGGAAGGAGGAATGAAGAAGCAGAAGAGTGAACTTCTGGAGGCTGAAACCCTCCTTTCCCTGGGTTTGAGCAATCTGTGCTCTTATGAAACCTTTTGAAATCTCATTTGCTGATGTCTTTCTGACCCCCAAAATTATTCTTGTGCAAATGTTGACACCCAGCAGAGATGAAATCATTGACTTGGGAAAACATATCAAGCTTATCAGAAACTGCAGGATTTCAACAATACACTAGCAACATCAGCCTTTCCTTTTTTTTTCCTTGTATTTTTTAAAAATTGTCTGTGGTTGGCAGATGGCATTGTGAATCAGGTTGTACATAACTGAGGGAGCAGAATGTTTTTTTCAGTTCATACAAACCAAAATCCATGTCACCTATCAAACTGGTTTTATTTTCTGGTCTTCTGTGTGCTTGATATGTTTACCAATTTTGACAGTTTTCATTACACACTCACAGAGCGTATAAGCAGAACAAGAACTAGATATGTTTCTCAATTGAATTCAGGCTGTCTGTAAATTTTCTCTGTGTATTTTACACATAGTTCACTTAAATCAAAGGACATCAAAGTTTCTCCACTGACCACTTAACTCGGTTAGTTCTCAATTGTTTTTCTGATGATTCTGACACTAAATTTCTGTGATTTGATTGCTGAAGGAAAGGGATTTAAAAGTGGATGGACAAACTATCAGAAAAATGTTGAGGCTTTGGTCTCCTGTATCATGCCATTAGACACCAGGCAGAACAAAAGGAACAATTACAATCTGTTTATTTGGACATCTGTAGAGCCAAAAGATGCATTAAAACTTGCTTTCACATCTCGGATGTTTAGGATCACAGAGTAATTCCACAAAGAAAACTGCTTCTAAGGACTTTGCATAGGAGAAGGGAGCTGCCCTATAATAAACTTGCAAAAAAATCAAAATAGTCTTGTTGGTTCAAAAGCGTCAATTTTGAGCTCTGCTGCTCAAAAGTGAATTTTGGTTTTTTATGTTTTAAATTAAAGGCGTGTCTGAATGTTCATTAGCCCTACGATAAAAGGAGTAGAAATAGGTACAAAATGGCTCTTGTGCAATCTTGTAATTTACCTTTATTTTAAACTGGCTTACACATCTTAATATATTATGACAATCAGAATTATCAGGCCACCAGGAGGAGAGGAGTTTGTTTTGTTAATTGCTCTTGTTAAGCCTAATTACAGAACGGGGTGGAGTGGATGTGAGGGGAGGGAGGAATCTGCTAGCAAGAGGAAATTCTAAAATCCTCGGAGCAGTTCCAGACAGTGTGTGTTGAGGAGCGAGAGCGCGGGTGTGGTGTGGTGTGCATGAGCATGCATGTGTGCGTGTAAAGGTGTGAGAGTGAATGACAGACTTTCCATATGGACTAAAATCCTGAGATGCATAAGCTGGAGGTGGGGAACCTGTGCTGTGTGGACACATGAAGGTACAGCTGAACAAAGAACTGTGCTGTAATTTTCTTTATGAACTAACTCCTTTTTTTTTTTTTTTTTTGAAAGGGGGGGGGCTGGGACATGATGCAAATTACTTACTTTGCTGTTAATTTTTGAGGTTTATGTTAGATAGAGTGTTAAAATGGTTTGCTGATATGTTGCGCCATTCTTTGATATTACAGGTTGCCACACGGCTCTGGGTTGGTATCCTAAAGCCCTTTGAAACTTTTCCCTTCTTCCCGGTGATCTTAGCAGAGATGTACCGCTGACAGACTGTGTTATTCGTTTATACTTCCCAATGGAAAGCAAAGAGCCCTTCTGCCCTGCATTATTCCAGTTTGTTTATGTGCCCCACATTACGCTGTTGGCGACTTACTGTGCCTGACCTGCATTGTCAGCCCCCTCCGTTGCCTCGGGAGCCTCCGGCACAGAAGTTTCTGATAAGGCAGTTTCGAACAAGCCAGACGAAAAGTGAATGATTCTATAACAAATCTGTGCTCTTCTCCGGGGTATGTTACCTGACCTGTTTGCTGCCAAGGTGGTTTTATTGTTTTGGCTACTGGGTGGAGGGAGGAGACTAGAACAGCAGACGAGTCACGCTTTTGTTTTGCTTAATTATAACGTACACTTTAAATAAAACCTTTTAGTGCCATGAATTAAATGGCATTGCAATCCTGCACAAGAAGAAAAATGCTACTGCTGTTGTAGCTGACAGCTGAGTGGTTAGATGGCCAGCGTGGGTCTGAGGCTTAGAAGCCCTTTCTTTGCTGGCTGGAGATACTGCTGGGTAAATGTGTTTACTTTTTCCTTAGTATTTATACTAGTTAATGTGTCGCACTAGATAAATCTACTTCCTGAGTCCATCTTTCAGCTTGCTCTCTTCCCTTCCAATTGACAAATGGTTTGAGTTTGACACCGTTTTATCAGTTGAGCCCCTGCTGGGTGCTGCATGCCTGCTTGTTTCTGCTTTACCACGAAAAGTGAATTATCTGCAATATTTTGCTACCATCTAAATAGCAGTTGGCAGGCTTTTCTATGTGAACTGATTTAGCTTTCAGCAAGGGGAGGCTGTTGTCTTTCGCTGTAAAGCCCTGTTGTTGCTCTCCAGGAAAACAAAAGATCCCGGCGCTTTCTGCACCACAATCTGCTGCTGTCCCACTTTCAAGGAGGTGTTTTGTTTGTTGCGGCAGCTTCCTATCTTAAAATGATAAATTGAGCGGACATGTGTGCTGTTTTAAACCACTCTCTCCAGGGTTTTGTGTTCACTTAGGATAAAATGCATGATTTTGTGGTAGGCTCTGGTTTAAACTTGATTTAAATTTGGTTTAAAGATTACAAAGCAAAAGGGAAAGCATCAACATTTCAGCAGTAGTAGTCTGAAGAGGAATAGCTGTCAGAAGAAGAACTCTACTGACTTAACCTCAAGTGGGTTACAAATGCATTAGGGATTCATTAATATTAATAGTGGAATAGACATTTCCTGCTTTTGTTTGACATCTTCCACGCTCTTTTTTTTTTTTACGAGCAACTTGAAATGCAGTTTTAACACTTATTCAAGTTACTACAAGGATGATAAGCTAAAGTTAAACAGAAGGAGACCTCTGGGTGTGTGGGGTTGGTCTCTAGGAGTCCTGGAATTTGGTGCTGTGCCTTAGAGAAAAATTGTGGTAAACTCTTGGGTTAGGCTTTCAGGGCAGTTTGCAAAATGGACCTGCTAGGTACTACTGCAACCAGAATAAACTGTTGTCAAAACAAATTGTTCTATGAGGGTGACAGGAAGGTCACTATCAAAATGGCATATAAAGGTTATTAGCTGTGTAGATTTCTAAGGTGGAGACGGTAGTGGCTTGTTCACAAGTTCAGGGCTGAAAAAAGAAAATCCAAACCGTTCTTGAGTGTCCAAATATTTTTGATGTTGGCTGAACAGTTCAGTTTGAAAAATAAATAGATTCAAGGTAATTTTTACTTGTTTTCCATCTTCTAAATCCTGTGCTGCACATTTTCATGCTTCTGTTCTGTCATCAGCAGGCTTCCAATATTTCCAAGAAAATAAAAAGGAAATTTGAGAAAAACAGCAAATATCTTTGAGACATAAAGTAAAACCAAGAACGTTGTCAGCACCAAGAGGAAATATGTAATTGCAATGATCGTTTTTCAGCATCACAATTTCACCCACTGAGCCCTTTAACTAAGAGAATTTGTGACAGTGAAATGAGGCAGGGACTTGTTTTTTATAGAAAACACAGTTAGGAGTCTTAGTCCATAAAATGTCAAAAAGAAAACAGGTAAGCCCCCCCCAAAGACCTAGTCTGGCAGGTCTAATGATGCAGCAGCTACAAATGCAGAAGTGCACGTGAGTTTGGCAGCTCTTACTGATAGGGCAATTTGAATTGTCAGTGTGTGTCTGCTCTACTTGTTGAGCCTAATGAAAAGTACTGTTTAATCACTGGTGTGCCAAATTGACCATGATTAGCTGTTATTGCAGATTAGCGCATTGTCTGGGGCTCCAGAATTATTGATCCGGGTGCTGTGCTCTGGTGTTTTCTGTGCCCTCTATCGTAACCTCTTCTTAATGCTTAGGGGAGAGAAGCAGGAAAGGAGAGTAGGAGGGAAGAAGTCCAGATGGGAAGAAAACAGGTCCTGAAAAGACCACATAGGAACTAGGTCAGGTACTCTGGAGATTAAAGAAGCATGCTTCATCCCTGGACGCAGGAGGCAGGGACAAGTAGCATACAATTACGAGGAATTAGAACGGCAACAAGTAGTGCAGATTTATCAGCTTTAATTGTCTATTGTCAGGACAGAGCCCTTCTTGTAGATCAGGCACTGCCAATGCTTTAATACCTCTAATGGACTCTCTATTGTGGGATTATCTCTCCTAAAGACAATGTATTTCTTAAAACTAGTTGTTTTGGGAAAGAGAGGAAAAAAAAGAAGAAAAAAAAAAGTAGCTGCAGCCCTCTTTTTTTTTTTTCTTTTTCTTCTCTGATTTGTCACATTCTGCAGGAAGTACTTGAGACCCCAGTGTTGCTCTTCTGTCAGCAGCGCTATTCCTTCAGGGGAACTGATAGATACCTATTGAACATTAACCCCCTTTGCTCCACCTTCCCCAACGGGCTCCTCCAGAAACAATAGCTGGTTGATAAAGAGCAGATAAGCAAGGACACCGGGCTTAAGAATCTCTCTGCTATCTTTATTTTAAAAGCTTTCCTGGGTTTTGCAAAGTAAACATTACAACATTTAAAGAAGGATAAGGTGTCAACTATTTAATGAGAAGTTGTGTTTAATAGCACAGGAATTCTTCCCTCCCCCACCCAACACATAGGTATGAAAAGACTGTTATTTCACCACCCTGAGGTAGGAGAGGTGAAGAAATGACAACTGTACTCTTAGAAGATTAAAAAGTGGTCCTTTGGACCAACCCTACCAGATTCCCTAATTAGCTCTAAACATACAGTCACTATTTTGAATCCTTTGGTCCTAGATGCACGGTAGTCACATTGCTAGATCTGTGATAATCTGTGGGTAAATATTTTCATTTCCACCACATGCACTTTGTCATAGTGTGTAGCTGTTGTTTTTGTTAATCTGTTTTGAAACGCACTCTGCGGCCAGCTCTTTGTCTGAGAAAAGTGGCGTGGTTCCACCCATGGATCTCACCCTCCTTCTGCTGTGTTCATCAGCTCCAGGAGACTGGTAAACCCAGAGAGTATCTGAAATGAAAACGGAATTGCATAGGGGCAGAATCTGAAGTTTCACTATTGTTCATATCACTGTGTCTTACCAGGCAGGTTTAACAGAGAATACCCCAAAAAGTGTCATGACTGCCAAGCAGGGAAGAGACATGAAAGTGTAAATTATGCAGTTAATTCTAAGGTGGCTTCATTATTTCAGCTTGTGAGCTTGTTGTAGGCCCGATACCTGAAATATTCACAGGAGTGAGCCTTCTAATGTATGTATACCACCCTATACCTCTTCTGCGACAATTTAGAAATCAGCCTATGTTAAATGAAAGTTTTCCAAAACACACCCTTTTTTTGTCACCAGTAAGGTTGGAAAGTGGTTGAAATGGTTTGGCCTGTTGTCATAAATTTTGCCTCAGACTCAGTTGCAGTGGTAGAATATTCAAAAATCCACATTTGGGATTTGAAAGGTTGATTTTTGTGCTCAGGTTTTCTTGTCCAATACGAACTTAGGTTCATAGAAACATGCAAAGACAATAAAAGTGTTGTTCTATGGGCTTCTGGTTGTCATTCTTACCTTTCCCAAGATCACCATTGCTCAGAAGTGTGATGGGAAGGCTGATGGTAGACAAGAAGGTCCTGTGGTCCACCTTCTCACAGAGCCTTCTTGCCCTCTTGATAGCAGGCCCATACAGCCTTGTCTCCTTCTCAAAGTCAAGCCTCAATGAGAGGAAATGGCTGAAGCTTAGTTCTTGCTTCTGTGCTGGGAGAATGTTTTTATTCAGTTGGAGGAGGATTGTTCTGGTTTATTCGTGTGTCATCTGAGCAGTATTTTAATAAGGCCTAGCTGGAAACAAAAAGGGATATGGTATTTTAGTTTGACTCCTTTTTTCTCTTTTTAAGGAAAATTTCTTGAGAGGATAAAACAACAGAAACCAAAAGTGATGTTAAGGCTTGCACTAGACAGTAGCTGAGAGTGCAGCCAAAAGATCGGCTCTTGGTAGTGCTCAGCTGAGACAAAAATAAACATTTGGCATTTGGAAGTGCTACGAGGCAATGACCAGGGTGCTCTGTAATTAAAAGCAGTCCCTGAAAGCTGCATGTGTTAATTCAAAAGCCTCCTCGTTACACCACACACCACCCCAAATGCCCTTGTAAAAACCTTCATGTAGATTCAAGAGCAATTTTAATTTCTCTCCTTATAGGCAATAGCATGCTAAAGTTGTCTAGGGCATACAAAGCCTCTGAGATCATATCTGAAACCTGTAGGCACTGTTTTGCAAAGGACAGGCCAGTCTGTGAGAAGACAGCTGTAACTTTTCCTGTTGCACAGTCACTAGAGTGTGCTGGGTCTCTCTCTCCCTTGAATCTGACAGCAACCACGTTTTCAAAAATGTGGCCCCAAAACGTGAGTGTATATCAGAACTTGAAAGCAAGTTCTTCTTAGAGTTTTATTTCTCAGTTGGCTTTTAAAAGATGTGCAGTCGTGCAACTACATGGTGTACCTTCTCCAAGTAATGACCACAACTGGTCCCCAAATGTTTACCAGCACAAGGATGCCTACATGCAGGAAGTGGGAAATGGGGGTGGGTCTGGTAGTTACCCTTGATGTGGTCAATCTGCCACTGACCTTGTTTGGGGAAGGGGAAGGGGAGGATGTGAAAATGAGACTCTTCTTTAATCTCTTGTGTGCATTTTATCTCCCCTCCAACTTTCTAAAGAAATTTCATCTATTAGAGCCAGCTCCCTTCCCTCCTTCTTCCCCTTACAGCAGGCAGGGAGAACAGCAGCAGTGGCAGCTGAGGCTGAGTTGCGCAGGCTCGTTGTTGAGCTGAAGTGGTGATAGCATCAAAGGAAATGGATGGGGATTTCTGAGATCAGAGCTGTTAGGGCCATTCATGATTTGTTGCCAGGCTGAAAGCTGCTGGAGAGAGAGCTGCCTGAGAAATGCTGATTAATACAGTAATTGAGGTTTTCTCTGAGCGAGAAGGAAAAAATAAAATATGACTAAAAATGATCTTTTTGAAATGAACAACGTTTTGAGATTGCACATTCCAGACAATAGCAGCTGCTGGTACAAACGATTTCTATAAAAGAGCAGCGAACTTCTGGTTGAACAGGGTGTCTTTTTATGTTTCTCTCTTAAGGAGGAAGGTCAGAAGGTCAGTCTATATATTTCTTTAATGGCAGAGTTTCCTTTGTGTTTCTTACTTTAGTACGCATTCTTAACAATTTGTTTCTGTCTCTTTTTCTTGATAAACTTAGTTTTATTCCAGATCAGGCACTATTAGGCTAGACCTGCGCAGCACTGAAACCCCTTCTCCTGCGCTATGGTAGTTCTGGGCTCAGCTTCACTGAGGCACCTGGAGTTAATTTCAGGATAGCCTCGGAGTGTGCCTCAGAGTTATCTGAAGTCCATAGGCTTCACAGGCTGTGCTCGCCTCCTCAGGCTCCAGGGAAAGAGCTGCACTGACCTGGGATAGTGGCATCCTCCTGTCCTGAGGAACATTTTACTTCATCTGATCTGATCTAATCTCTTCTTCCTCTTGTTTTCCAGCCCAAAAGCGTTCTCAGTTCCTTGAAAAGCAGATTTGCTTTTTTCTTGCTCTGCTTCACGTTAAGAAGATCAGTCCCTGAAGGAAACACATCAACCCTTTCTTCTTGCCCCCCCCTCCCCTTTTTTGTTTTTCTTTCAAGCTAACAGGGAAGTGAAAAGCTCTGAAACAGCTGCCTCTCGGAGAGAGACTTTTTTTTGGTAAAATAATCACCTTCAGTATGACTACATTGTTTTTCTGTTCTATGCAGTGTGACTCAGCATCAGTTAATTAACCCAATCAAGTAGGCCGGATTTCTCTCCTTTAATGAATGGTTCTTCCTACTTCAGAGCCTTCCTAGACCTCATTTTGGATGTGCCTTCGTTTTACTGGGTATATCCAATTACACCTATATCCTTCAGCCCAGTGCTCAGGCCACCTCTCTTGTGGAATTACGCTGTGGTGGCAGTTAAGCCAGGACACCGACTTGCCAGCAGTTGCCCTACTTATGTCTGCTGCCACGAGCCCTCCCGTGCTAGTGCATACGGAAGGTCTTTACACAGATATGCTATTCTCAGCATCGCAGGCCGAAAACGGCAAGTAATCCTTTCCACACGTCTTTTTATCAGTGGGAGGAGGATCAGGTTAAGGGAAAGGGGTTTGTGTATGCCTGTCAGAGAGACAGACAGGCACCCGATTGCATAAAACCTGCTTCGCCCCCTCCACCGCCGCTGCTTCTCCCTTTTTCCTGTGAAGAAATACATAACACCCAGATCACCCTAAAATATAAGTGATGTATGTTTAGAAGAAGATGTGAAATTGGTTGACATGTAAAGTGCCTGGAAAGTGATGAGAAATAGGCTTGCAGACGTGAGAAGAAGGAAAAGTAGTAGAGTTGCCTCACAGTGCAACAACTAGTGTTTCGTGCTGGGCTGTGGATGGCTATAAATGGAATTGTGCATCACTGTTCCTCTGAGCCTGAGGATGCCTCACTAAAGAGACAGGACCACTGAAGGAAGTAAGGCATCTGGTTGTTCTGTAATGAGAAGCAGGAATGCTCTTAATAATAAACAAACAGGACATTGTATGCCATCATCACAGGATGTCCTTCCTTCAGCCAGCATGCTGACTTGGATCGGAGGGAAAAAAATTGGGTGCAGGGATCTGCTGATTGCTCTACCAATCCTCCTTCCATCACCAGCATGTTCCTGGATGGTCACTTACACGTTGCGCTGTGCAAGATCTGTGCTCATTTTCTTACCACACTGTGAAAGAGGCAACGGGTTTGGAAATGCTGCCTGCCGTGCCCTGCTGTTGTGAGCTTCCCTGCTGCTGTTGTGAGCTTCCCTGCTGCTGTTGTGAGCTTCCCTGCTGTTATCTAGGGAGACGGGAAGGTTTTCTTTAAGGGAAGAAACAGAAATGTTTTTCCCAGTTCCTTTTACAGGCATTGATTAGAAGGAGACTCAGGAAAGGGATAAAATCAAAACTCTGAAACTCCCAAATGCAACATCTCAAGTGAAATACTATGATTGTTAGGGTTTGGGAGCAGGCACTTTGAATCGAGTTTTAAATCAATATTCCTTGGGAACTTGGGAGTAATTTTAATTGTTATTTTTTATAATGTTCTATCAAGTCAAACTGCAGAAGAATGAAAGCGGGCATGTGTTGAACACCGGAGCTTAAAAATAGCACGAGAAACAGATTTCTAGTAAAAGCTGCCTCAGGTGCGCTCTCCGCGAAGCGCCCGCCCGGCAGACCGCGGCGGCAGGGCAGCGCCGCGGCTCTCCCTGCTGACGTCTGGGTCGAAAGGGAGGGGAAAAAAAATAGTGATGTAAAAACCCAACGCGGGTGGGCTGGGCGGGGGCAGGGGTCGCAGGTAGGGTCCCACCTCCCGCTCTGTGGGGAGAGGGGCCGAGGGAAGGAGGCAGGGAGGGAGGGGCCGGTGCGAGAGAGCGGGCGGGCGGGCGGGCGAGCGGCGGGCGGGCCGGGGCGAGCGGAGCGCGCGGCTGTGGCAGGCGGCCCCCCAGCGTTCCCCAGCGGCAAGAGCAGCAGCACCTGTCTGACAGCGGGGGAGGGAGGAGCAGGAGAGGAGCGGCGGCTGGAGGTGTGAGTCAGTCTCCCGGGGACCCGGCCACTGGAAGGAAGGAGAAATGTTTACTCTGTAGAGATGAGCCAGGTTTGCCGCCGCCGGTGGGCTTCGGTGTGGAAACGCGCGCGGACTCTGCCCCGGTAAGGAGCGCGATGCCGTCCCCCCTTCACACCCGTCTCCACCTCCCCGGCTCCTGCTTCTCGCCCGCCCCGGCGCCCGCGGGACGGAGCAAAAGTTTCCTCGTCGCCTCTCCCGGAGCGAGAGCGCTCCTCTGATCGGCATTAACCCTTTCGCTCCGCCGCGCAGCTCTCGCCACCACCCCCCTCCCTTCCCCCGCGGCCTGAGTTTCGCTGTTAGTCCCCTCTCCCCATACCACACCGAGGGTCCGTCGCTGTCGCACCGCTCGCCCCGACCGCACTCGGGACGGGGCGCGGGGCTGGTCCCGCGGCGGCCGAGGGGGGGCTGCGTGCCGCTACCCCTACCTCAGCCTCTTCGGGCGGCTCGGCCGTGCCTCCCGGCAGGGGCGGTCCCAGGGGAGCTCTGGGGGTCTCCCCCGAGCGCAAGTCAGTCAGACCTTACCCTCTTTCTGGGAAGATCGTGCACTTTCAGTCTTCGCGTTTCGTTTTTCCCGGAGGAGGGGTGTGAATTTCGTAGTTGCTGCGTATTCGAAAAAGGAAAATGAAGAGATTTTACAGTGGATTGAACGTCATTCCCAGCTACAGGCGTAGGCACAGATTTTGGTGAATCTTATGGAAAGAGCCTGACCCTAATACCTGTTCGAGGATAGCTTTGATAACAGTGCTTCTGTCCTGAACAGACCGAGGGGCTGAAGGACTTGCTGGAATTGTCCTGCTAGGCTCATATCTAGTGCTTTGAGGTAGTAATTCTAGTAGGTACCATCAAAATCAAAAGGGATAGAAGAGCTTTTTAAAAAATATTTATTTTATTTGTTTCCCCTGCTCCTTCTCTGTTTTGACCCCCAAAAATGTGCTGTAGTGCTTTGTGCAGGGCTGTTGCTGCTACAGTGATGCTGGCAGGATGTCGGCTTTCTCAGCCTCCCATGCCAAAGGATAAGGGGACGTCAGGAGGAGGCGGGGGGGCCAGGTTGTTTTGAAAGTTGTTTGTGTTGAAAGCCGGTGGGAAAGTTCAGGCTTCCCCATTTGGAAGAGGCAAGGCTGGGTTCCGCTCTTCCAACATGCGCTTTCCATTTTTAGCTTCATTCAGACGCAGACAGCGGCTCCTTTCCTCTTCCTCTCCTTGTTTGTGACACTTTTCTGAGGCAGCTTTTCCACAGGCGACTAAGTGGTCTCGCAGCCATGACCCCACGTTTTCTTCAGCACAGAATATTTTTTTCTCTGAAGCATTAAAGAAAGGGTCTGAAAGAGGTAAAGCGGTTGTCAGCCTAGGGATTTTTTCCTCTGTTTTTGTTCCCTCGTTATTACCAAGGCTGGCATTTTAAGGCGCTGCTTCAGTCAGAGCAGCTTCGTTTACACTGCTTTTTGGCTATTACTCAACTGTACCAAGTATCCTGCATACGCTTTTAAAGTGTCACAGACAACTGTATTAGTCATGCTGTATCGACGGAAACCACAACACTGAAGGACAATGAGGATTAAAGGCTGTTTTCTTTTTTTCCAGGCTGCTACACAGTGTAGCTCGAACACTGTGAGTTTCAAGGATCTGGTGAAAGGGAGAGAGTGGACAATGAAAATGGACATGGAGGATGCTGACATGACTCTGTGGACAGAAGCTGATTTTGAAGAGAAGTGCACATACATTGTAAACGATCACCCGTTGGATCCCAGTGCTGATGGAGGCACCCTAACTCAGGCAGAGGCTTCCTTGCCAAGGAACTTGACTTTCAAATATGCATCTAACTGCAAAGAGGTAAGTGGCAATGCTCTGGGGAAGGTTGGAGTCAGACAAGGCAAATCACAGCGCTTTGGAAAGCGTGTGCCTGTCTTTGATTCTTTAACATAGACAAACACGCGCCCACCCCCCAACAAAAACTGCCCACTAGCTTTTAATATGGGACCCTAATAACTCTTTTAAGAAACTGTGAGCTGGTCATCTGTTGTGTAATATTTTCACTGAAAATTGCAGCCAACCTACCCCTGAAACTGGTTCTGTACCAATTCGCAAACAGTTAAATTTTCACACAATTTGAACAGCATCTGAATAAGCATATTTAAACTGTGGGGTAGTTCTCTGTGCCAATTTCTAGACTGCTGTTTGCCAGGACCATTCATTGCCTCTGGCTCAGAGATTAAAGTGCCTCGGTTGTCCAATAAATAGCTTTAAAAAACATAGAGGGGGAAAAAAACCAAATTCCTGGAAATGTGTTTAATTATTTCTTTTTGTTTTCCCTTTGGTTATGAAATTACTTTATTCTTTTCGTGAGCTTGTTGTATTCCTGACTTCCTAAATTCTTAAAAACTCCAGCGGTCTGGTTAAGGAAGTAATGGTAGGACTGTAGCAAACTTGACAGAAGGGTGGCCATAGCTTAAATTAACTTTTGTTTATCTGGGACAGTATCTTCACTGGTAGCTAGCTGCGTAAGTCTGTCCTATCCTTGTCCCTGGAGTGGGTACATTCTTTGTTGTTGTTTCAGAAGGGCTGGAAAGAAATGAGCCCGGATGAGCAATTTGGTTTTGTGTTTACTCCTTCATATAGAGTAGCTATTATAGCTAGGTGTGATGTTCAGTAGGGTAATAACCCAAAGGACAACCCTTCATTTCTCCTTGTGCTGAGACTTGTGGTATAGCAACTATTACCTGTGCTTCTGCTTTGGCTAAACATACTGACCACAGAGCTGAAAAGAAGAGGTACACTCATCCGTACCTATCAAATATTTCCTTCCAGAGCAGGTACTTGTTTAATCCTGCGTACAGAAATAGGGCCAGACTCCCAGCTGAAGGGTGTTGACACCGTGGAATTTAGCTTGGCAATGCCTAATACAGTACCTAGTAGGTTTGGTAAGAGGTAAAAGCTAAATTCTCTGTAAAATCACTCTTCTCTTCCCATCTGCCCTGCCCTGCCCTGCAGAACTTTGGCAGAGAAAGGTCATGCTCCAGAAAAAAAGTGTGAAACCTTGCTTTGTGTTATGGCATTGTTAGATAGGTCTTACTATCTAACAATGGGCAAGAGGAGGGAAATAAAGCTGTGAGTGTTGTATGATATGAGAGGATTTCTTGGTTGAAGGATGAGCTTGCAGCGCGACAGCTCAGGACGATCCTTGGCAGCCAGCTGGTGACTGGTTGCTGAGGCTGCTTGCTCTCTCTGCCCCTGTTGAGTTGTCCTGTTGCAGCTGCAGACATCTGAAGAGCTTTCAAAATTCCCAGCACTCTGTTTGGAAACACTGAGGTGTAATTTCCTTACTCTCCAGCTTGGATCAGTGAATGAGGGTAGGAGGATTGCTGCCATCTCTATATAAGAGATGGGGGGAGAGAGAAGTTGTTGAAAGATTGTTGGTTCTTCCTTGTAAAATGTGACCTGTGCAGCTCCCTGCTAGTGGGAGTCTGAATATAGGACATCCTCCTTTTGTTCTCCTAAGTTCCCCCCGGTCTTTTATTTGTACTGAATTGCACCTACTGTAAGGAGTAATAGAAACTTTCAAACCCTGACTACCTCTAAGGTAACTCTGGAAGAAAAGGCTGATATGATGCTTTTTTTACCCACCTTCCGTGAAAGCTACTGTCCCCACTGAATGTACGGACAGGTCACTCATTTGCTACTCATCTGAAGGCTGCAGTAGTTGCAGTTGGCATAATCTGCTTGCATTCTAGCAACTTCTGACATGAAACATTGTTTTTCTTTCTGTCTGCCTTCCAAGTTTGATTTTGTTCAGGGGGGTCAGGACTGGATGTGCGTATTGCTCTTGCACATCAGTGTTTATGGGGTCAGTGAGGGAGCCTGATTCTGGTTTTGCCCTCATGGAAAACCACTGGAGTCCTGACAGCTCGGTAGGGTGGGTTTTTGCACTTGCGAAAGGATGAGGTAAGACTTTGGGGGATATGTGCATGCGTGTTTGCCAGTGGGTTTCAAATGTGAGCTGTCTTCTTCGTTAACTTTGGGGAGAGCTATGGCTTCATCTGGCCTAGAGTTTTAAATGCTGAGTCAGTTTATTGTCAAAAAACATATATAATACATCGCTTGTGAAATGCTAATACTGTCATGATTAGATCATGAAAATCCTAGTGTTGTCATGATTAGTATTGTGTCTCCGGTTGGATCAGGAAAAGTACTGCGTGCCTTCTTAGGAGGGAGGAAGTACAACCGCTGTTATTTGGGGAGGGTTGCTTTTTCTGTTTCTTCTCTTCGCATGCTTTGTGGAGCGAGTAGCTCTTCTTTAAAGGTTTATGCAATTTGCGAGGGAGCCCATGACACGTCATCATACTCTTGTTTATTCTTGGATCTTGATCAGGGACTTTTCTGAAGGACACATTTTTTGTTGTGAGTTCACAGAATGTGTCAGCATTTTAAAAAATGAATTACTACTGCTCATAACATTTTAGGCTGTTAGATTTGCATGAAGTCATTTATTTATTTCTGTGCATGAATTATTTATCCTTTCCTTAGTTTTGGCAATTGTCAAAAAATGAAGAAATGCGGTGTTAGGCTTATGTTCTAGAAGACCATATGTGAATGATCTTTTCATGGAGACATTTAAAAACATTGTTTTTCAATAATTTTTCCTTTGGTCTCAGTGCTTAAAGCCCCAAGAGACTTTGATATAAAGTGCCAGTTACTCTGCTGTCTTGAGTATTACTAGTGCCTCATCCTAGTCTGTGATCTTAGGCAGAGCAAAACATGTCTCAGCAAACCACTCATTGCAGTTGCATTTCTATAATAAGGCCATTTCTTAGAGACAGACCCTGAATCAGTGATTTTGGTGAAAGCAGTGATTTTGAGCTGTTACGAAGTGTAACCTTAAACACTCGCTCCCCTCTATTGCTTTTTTTCATTTTATGTGTTGTCACTGAGGAAGCCATCTGAAAGGATTTTATTTTGTGGCATCACTTTTAGAAAACTGGTCACTGAACAAAGGACTAAAAATTATGTAACTGTAGGACTAGTAGTTAAAAAAAAAATAAAATCGGTGTTATTCCAGGACACATGATGGCCTGTCCTGTTTGCATGTGGAGAATACTGCTGTTCTAATGAAGCCAGTAAGAGTTTGTTCGGTGTTTTGGATTTTATTAAGCAGCTCAGTGGTCCCATTGCAAAATACCCTCCCCTTGCAGAGTTAGCAGGAGTCGTTGTTTACTTCAGTACCCTCTCCCCAGACAAGGATGTAGGAGCGTTGATCTTCCGAAGCGCCATCTCAGATGAGATTTGGAACCGGAGCCCGTCCAGCTCATGGCCGGGAGCCGCGGGCAGGCCAGGATGTGCTGACTGGGCCAGGCGGGCCCCGGGCGTGTCCGGCCCCCGGCGCCGCATTAGGACCCTGGTCAGTTCCAGGGCCGCCGGCCCGGGCTCCCGCCGGCCTCGGGCTCCTCGCGCCGGGCCGCCCCGCAGGCGGCTGCGCTGGCCCCGCCGGCC
>NW_020884874.1:7360784-7396292 GCF_003945725.1 Corapipo altera
CCCGCCGGCCCCGCTCGCAGCTGGTCCCGCTCGCAGGCGGCTCCGCGGGCGCGCCCCGGCCCGCTCGGGCAGCGACGAGCGTAGCCTGGCCGCAGCAGCGCCGTGCGGGCTCGGGCTGCCGCCGGGCTGCACCTTCCTGCTGGAAATGCTGCTGTACTGAGAGGAGGGATGCGGCGCAGTGCTGGAAGCTCTGAAGGGAGAGGAGCTGAACGACTCTGCAGAGGAACTTGTGGGCTAAGTCGCGCGTGTCTGCCGTGCGGCGCGGTCCGGGCCCCGCAGGCAGCGCCGGGGCTCCGTTTTTGGGGAGCGCCCGCGGCTCCCGTCAAGGGCTCCCCGCCGAGGGGACACCTGGCGGACAGAGCTCCGAAGTGCCGCTCTGGCACAGCCCTCCGGCAACCCGGGAACGGCTCACCCCGGGCTCCGGACCTGGAGTTCCGCCGCTGTCCTGCCTCCTGGCCCTCGGAAGCTCCCTGCTTCCTGACCTCTTATTAAGCCGTCCCAGCTAAGCTGCGGCGGGGCAGGAGTCCCTTTTGGCTGCGGCAGGGGGGTTGCCGGCAGTCTGGAGCCAGCCTACCTTGGCACTGCTGGCACCCTTCTCCTGGAGAGTGCCCCTTATTGGCCTCTGCAGCTGAGCTTGTAGGGGCACGGTGAAGGCCGAGAATTGCTGACCAGAAAGCCACCCTCAGCTAAAAGTCATCTGGGCAGCTCTAGTCTGGGTTAGCAAAATTTCAGTGTTGGCACACACAGCTGTGCAAGAACATCCTCTGCCAAAACAACTTTCTGATGGGTACAGGCTGAGAAATCATCTTTGTGTTCAGCTACACCGGGGAAGAGGCAAACACTGTCTGTAAGGTGGATATCAAACAGTATCTGCTGTGTCAGAGACTGTTTCAAGTTGACTAGTTCAAGGAGTGATTTCTAGAAATTCTGAGAATTTCAATAAAGTCGTTTTAATTAAGGCCAAGATATTTTTAAAACCATGAAAAAACTCAACCTATCATATAGTAAAACTGGTAGGGTGTGCTCTAGCTTGGTTGTGAACTTTTCTTGAGAGAGCAGATGGATGTAAATGAAGATATATAGGGAAAATGAGAAGAACATCTGCCTTTTTCAGCTCTTTATGAGACAAGTACAAGCAAGACAAAAATAAAACTGAGCCACTGAGCTTGTTTCAGCATATGGTTAGTGTAGGAAAATTTCTGGAAGTCCTTCTTTCCCTTCGGTCCAGATGCACAGATCAATGGAGCATTTAACTACCTCTACTGTTACAGCATACACCCAGCAATCTGTTTGCAGGTGATTACTTGATTCCATGGTTGTCATTTGTCCCCTTTATTTCGACATTTAACATGAAATTATGCTAGGTGTTAGTTGTTTATTGGAATTTTTAATCTTGACCAGTACACAGGCAAGGATTTCTCTGTCTGTCTCTTTCTTATACATTAAGGGTTATACAATAGAAGAAAATGTAGCATGAGAAAATCAGAAGGCTTTGCTAATTTGTGAAGGGCTGTTTCCATAGAGCCCGGGATTTCTACCACCCTTTGCTGAGAAGGACTCTTAAAAGAAAAATAAAAGCTCACTGAAGTGAGCTGTCTGTGGGGTCTGATGACTGCTGCTGATGTGTCTGACTTGGTAAGGACATCGATTCCTTGTGGGGTACAGACAGCAGTAATCACAACTCTCAGTCTTCATCAACAACTTCTGGTGTTCTTGTCTTGCTCTGAAATCCTAGTGAGCAAAAAGACAAGTGGCAAGTTGTGTGAAAGGGATATGTTTAGTTCATTTTGCCATGAAAGTTTGTATATTGCAAAATTAATGAGCTTTTTACCTTCCTTTTTTTCCCACTATCTGAGCAGCAGGATCAATCTTGCAAGGGCTTGGGGGTCTTGGTTTACAAAATTATTGGGTTTTTAACATCATTTGGATACATTAAATTTAAGAAGATTAGTGAGAAACAGAGAGACAAAACCAGTAACTCAGCAGTGTTTTGCAAAGGGTTACTCCAAGGCACGTTCTTCTGAATAATGATGAATTGCTTCCTGATTTGTGGTCAGTGACTTTTTTTGGTATAATTACTGTCAAGAAGGAAGCTGAACAACCAGAGTACATTTCCTAGACCTACCATAGTGGAGCATTTTCTTCAAAACCCTTATGGCTTTTTGACCAAACCCACTTATTATATGTTACTGGAACTGCTGATTCCTTTTTATAAAAGAAGGTGACCTGTGAGTACATGTCCCAAACCTATTTCATATTCTGTTTTGTATGCCACTGTATGCTGGTAAGAGAACTGTAGGTTGTCTTTTTTTTTTTTTGTTTTGTTCTCTATTTATCTATCAGGGTGGGTGTAGAGTGAAGAATGGAGGAGGGTGGAGGGTGGTTTCGTTTTGATCTGGAGGAGCAGTCATTCCAGTTCCTAACTTATTAGAAAAGTGAGTTCTGTAACAGTGAAGTGATTGCTAGATACTGAACATTTTTGTTTGCTGGAACTAGACTTTTGGGGGTTGCCTTTGATAGAAGAAATAACTTCTGAAGATATTTGGTAGTCTCTGCACATTTCACTTACTCTTTCTTCTTGTGAATATATTTCCACAAAATCAATTTTTAAGGTGATATTCATCATTGGTTTCCATATATCTTGGTAAAATGCTAATATCTTACAAAGCTCTTTGTATTGTATCCAACATGACTGTTCATTTATTTCTGTTTTGCTGACCTGTCACTGAAAATTTCTTGTGTTGTCTGCTTTACTTTGTTAAGGGGGACAGGGCAAAAGAGGAAGACCTCTCAGTTTCTGCTGGCAATAAACTGATCCTCTGTTGCTCTTCTTGTAGGTCACTGGAGTTATAAGCAAAGAGTACATCCCAAAAGGAACACGCTTTGGACCCCTGGTAGGAGAGATCTATACCAGCGATACGGTTCCCAAGAATGCAAACAGAAAATACTTTTGGCGGGTAAGCAGGAAAAAATAGCACCATGTTGTTGCAGTAAGCAGATCACTAAATGAGTAGGGCTGAGAAGCTGGGTCACTTCCTGCTGCAGACCCATCTGATGCAGGGGACAACCTCTGTACACTGCCAGGCATGAACAGAGCCAGTGGGTGAATTAAGCTGAGTAAAAGCCTGGCTGTCTTGGATGTAGGGACTGTGTGGGTGGAGAGAGCAGTGGAGATGCACAGCCCTTCTCTCTGTCACTTTGGCTCTCTCTTTCAATACGGATCACTGCTCGGTTCTGTAAAGAAATAGTTCTGCTGCTTGCTGTAATGGTAGGCTATTTTACTTTTCTTCACAGTGGAAGGTCAGTCTAGTTTATGCACGTATCACGTCCTTGATTTTTCCTGCTGTGAAGAAGCTGTGAAAGTAGTGCATAAACTTTTACTCTGCAATTTTGATACATTTTGTGACATTTTTTCGTGGGTTTTGAATAGAACTGCTATAACACAGTGGTGGTGGTGGTCTTCAGTGTATATCATTCAAGTCATAAATTTTTCTAGTCCACCTTAGGATTGTTAGAAGAGCAGCCCAAGGATCTTAGTGAGGGAAAAAGAGACAAACACTAGAGGTGGTGCCTAAATTGTACTCCACAGCATAAGCTGTAAGGGAGCATTAGCCAATTTGTTTTTGCTTGAGCAGTCTGTGCAAGGGAATGTGCTTCCAGTTTATCAGTTGACATAATTCTCAGTTTCCTTACAGACCCACTATTACTTGTTAGAGAATATTCCTTAGCCCCATGTCCTTCCATAGATTTGTTTTGCTGCCTTCTAGACACTTTGTTTGTGCCTAAATCCATGGATTTGGGACTGTGTCCAAGCCTCTGTGCTCAGGTGCTTGCCTGCCTTAGTAACATCCCAACCTCATAACCAGGTGAAACCCAGGCCAAGCACCAGCATTCCCCATATCCCTTTCTTCCTACTTAATTGAATCATTTTGGTTTTCTCAAATCGTCTTTGTGCAATGTAATAAAGCACTGCACAGGCAGTTATTTGCATGACCATTTTTACAAAGCAGGCAACTCTTTCACATTCATAAGGCCACAAAAAGTTTCTTTTTGATGAATTTTTTGGGAGCTTTTGTGCAGTATAGGAAGAATCTGGTACGCTGGCCCTAGTCCTGCCAGTTGTTAATAAGACGAGCACAGAGAAGAGGGACTGCTAAACATCTTGCAGGACTTTATTCGTATATTGCAGCAAGAAAGATGACATCATTCTCATGATGTGATTTTAAGCCTTCATGCGGAGGGATCCTCAGAAAAACTATCCTAGGAACCATCTAAGCATCATTAAATTCCCTGTTATAATCTCTTGATTCGTTCAAGACAGACTGCTGCACTGAAAATTAATTCCTTCCTAGGGGTCTGACACAGGCTTGCATATGCAAAGGAAATTGTGGGAGATAACTTTCCACATGTTATTAAAGGCATCCTGGGCTTGCTGGCAGAAGCAGGAACATCTGCTCTGTGCACGGGGGATGCTTGCCTGTGCCTTGCCCGCGTGAGGGGAGCAGGGCCGCCCAGGGCCCACGTCATTTCTGGGAACCGCGCCGTGACTCAGCACATCTGGTCTCGCCTTCCCCAGAATAAGTGGGAGCCTGGTGGGTGCCTTTGCCAGGGGAGCCGGATCTGTGGCCCTGACGTGGGAGTGGTGGAGGGCTGGTTTGGGAAGTGGCAGCAGGTATCAAGCACCAGAGCCCCGCGTTCCTGGAAGTTTGTGAACGGGGTGAGCAGAGAAACCCGAAGGCTCCTCTTGATGCAGCATAACTCACCCAGCTCCCTTCCATTTTCTCATAACAAACACACCGCAAAATCTCTCGCAAGCTGCTTTGATGAGGCCACATGTATTTCCCCCTTCTCAGTTTACAGGAAGTTACTCTTAAAGAAAGTGATTCTGGTGTTTGCGGCCGGCGTTAAAGGGCCAGGCTGCCTCGCCCCTCTGTGACTGTGGCTCTTGGGGAGCAGAGGAGGGGTCCTGGCTGGCCGGTGGGCACTCGCGGGGCGTGCTGCCTGGCCAGGTAGGTGCGAAAGAGAGCAATGTGAACACAAAGGCAGAAACACCCTCTGGAGTGTTTTCCCCGTAAGATAAGCTCTGTCTCCCCTTTGGAAAGGCATTTCCTGTTCAGTGAGGTGCATCTCTGGTGCAGGCTGCTCTCGCTTCAAGGTCTGTCTTTTGCCTGGTCATCTGTTTTGTGAAACCCGGGAACCCCATTTCATCCAGCACAGAGCTAGTTCCGTCCAAAAGTAAGCAATGTGTCTTTAACAAACATGTCTGCTGGATTTTCCTTGATTTTTTTTCTTTAAAGTAGTTCTCTTATTCTTACAATTTCAAGAAACAGTAACTTCTGTCAGTGATTGGGACTTCTTTCCCCTAAAGCCGCTAAGCAGTTTTTAGATTCATGTTTTCTTTCCCCTATGTGGACAAGTCAGAGCATGTCCCTTGATAAGAAAAGTGACTTCTCATGGGCTGGCCCGTCTCTAGATCTTCGCTAAGTTATGGCCTGTGAATTTCATCTTTGCCTCGCCCAGCCGTTCTACAAAAGGGTTACAGTTCAACTATGAGCAAGTGTTGCTTTAGGACTCTGGTGGGGGGTGGAGAATGTTTGCATAGTTTAAACCTTTGGGTGGAGGTGGTAGGAAACTGCAAGTACAGAGGCCATAGAAAAAGGCGAGAAAGACTGACGTAGCAAGCCAGTCAGTCTTATACACAGGTGACTCAAAGCATTAATGCAACATGTACTCAGACCCGCAGTCATCAGCATCACCCACTTGTTGATCATAGCACCAGGAAAAGGACTTTAAGGTAGACTGTTCACACAGGGAGAGTACTCTGCATTTCAGATTTTGTGTCTTGTTTTCCCATACTACCAGAGACACAGGCTAAGCTGAAATGGAAAAGGTGACTGTGTACTTCTGTTTGAATACCTTTGTAACTCTCAGGATGTCATAGTTGGAAAGGCGGGAACTCAGCTTGGACTCATATTGCAGTGATATCTGCTCATTAAAAAAAAGCTTATTGTTTTCCCCCTGGACTTTGTATGTACATGTTGTGTATAGTGCAGATATATATATTCATAAACACTTCCTCTCTATTCCAGATCTATTCAAGTGGTGAGCTTCACCACTTCATTGATGGATTTAACGAGGACAAGAGCAACTGGATGCGTTATGTAAACCCTGGCTACTCTGTTCAGGAACAGAACTTGGCTGCTTGTCAGAATGGAATGAACATCTACTTCTATACCATCAAACCCATCCCTGCCAACCAAGAGCTGCTTGTGTGGTATTGCCGAGACTTTGCAGAAAGGCTGCACTATCCCTCCTCCAGAGAGCTGACAATGATGAACCTCAGTAAGTGGATTACAGTATGAGCAAGGAATGCTAGTAATGTCTCTTCTGCCTATACGATCTAATAATAAGTTGTATAATTACACAGCTGCATCACCTGTTGTGTCACAGTAGGTAGCTTGGAGTAGGAAAGGGGAATTAAAAAACCCAACACAACAGAAGGAGTTCCCTGTGCCTGTTCAAATGTAAATAGATTATAAAAAATCTGAGCAGTTGCTGGTTTACAATCTGAGTCTGATCTGATGAAATTCTGGATGGACAACCTGAATATACCCTTTGCCTTCAGAATCACAGCTGTTGGTTCACTCTGACTTTTCAAGTCCAGATCTCACAGTAGGTTGAGCAAAAATCTGTTTTGATAGCATATACTAAAGGTTGTCCAGTCATACTCCCAAAGGGCTACCCTCACTGTACCAGGAAGTGGCGATGTGCCATGACTCTGTCTAGGTGTCTGACAAAATACGTGTTTACTGCATAATGCACTTTGAGCCTTACATCTACACTTATTTATCTTATGGGAGCAAACCTCCTGTGGTCTTCGCATTGGGTTACTTGTTTTTTAAGCTTAGTGCACTTTGTCCCCATTTCTTGGCTTTATATCGCAGCTTTCGTTTTCTGTTCAAAAATAATAACACTGCTAGCAGAGGGAAGAGGTGTTTCCAGGAGTTTATCTCTGTGTTTCTCTGTGGTTTCTGACCATTTCCAGTCTTGGTGCTTTACTCATAGCTTAATCACTGCCTAGCACCTCACCCAGAGCCCCTTGAAGAGAGGGAAAGATTCTTGCTGACTTCTCAATGGACTCTTAGGGCACCTGTCCCACTGCCAGCTGCTCTGAGATAGAGCAGAGCATTCTTTTGTCCTTCTGCCAGTGCCTACACTGAAATTTGAAGGAAAAACCAAACAGGTTTTTTTAATAAAAAGAACTTTTTGCAGTTATTTGGCAACAAGTAAGGGGTTATAAAATATCAGTGTTGCTTTGGAGATCATTAGAGCTAAAATGTCATCCTGTATCATAAAAATGATGTCACCAGATTAATCAAAAGTACATTTGTCCTCTGTGGGTGTCATCCTTTCATCAGTTTTTTGTCTTTCCTTACAAATTAATAGAAGAAAACTTCTTGTCTTTTAATGGCAGTCGGAAGAGAGGGAGGGAATGTCCTATGCAGCTATATTCTCTATTCAAAAACTGTCTCAGTGATTCTCTAATCTTTGCACATATGTCATTTCACCACTCTCCGTGCAGTTTTATTTCCTGATATGATGAACTGTTGGCTTTTCAGTGGGACCTGCAGGTGGGATGAGACAACAGCATTTAGAGTTCCTGTGAATGAGGAATTTGCAAAGATCTAGCTAGGAGGATACACAAATGTGGGATCGGTTTCCTGTGTCTGCTGGTACCTTAGCTTTCCTTGCAGAAGTAGCAAGGAATGTATTCATAAAGTGTTAAAGTGTTTCTTACTGTGTCCAGTTACTCTTACTCAAATGTGGTCAAAATGTGGTGTGTCCGGACACAGCAGAGTAACCCATTTTAGTAAAAGTAGGCTCAATGTGTGGATTTAAAGAAATGGGATCGTGAACCACAGTTGTGTAGTTCAGCCTTAACAATTGCGGTATTTCCAGGTGCTGAAATTGAAATAACCATTCTTCTCTTTTAAGATAACTAAAATTTTATGTTAGCTTCCTTTGCCTAAAGAAAATAGCAGTTCAGTAAAATAAGAAAAAGTTTTCACTTTTTTTTATTTTTCCCCTCATTTTTATGATAGACATATTCAGACCTAAAACCTGCATTTGAGCCAAAAACCCTGCAGGTACCATAAAGATTGAGGTTTTCTAAAGTTTTGGTGCCCTTTTTTGAAAAGTACAGAAAAAAATCTAGAAGTTTCACAAAGATGCTTATTTGCAGAAGACCCTGTAGCAACAGTGCAAGCAGGGGTGGTTTTTCCAGCATTAGTATTGGAACTAGATGAGTTTAAAGTGAATGCCAGCACTGTTTAGTTTTCTTTTTCCCTTCCCTCCCAGGCCAGTTAAATTTAAATTAGTGAGCATTGTGCTGCCTCTACAGCCTCTCTCTCTATCACAAAGCGTGACCAAGGTACTATGAGTAAAGTGCAGAGGGCTTGTCCCCAGATCATTAGCACATGACACCTGCTGCAGATGTGGGGCTTTGGCCCACCAAAACAGTCTTGCTTGAGGAGACCCCCCCACCAGCACCTGCTAGGAAGTCAAGAAAGTCCTCTCCAGATAAAAGGATTGCTAGTAATTTGATGTTTAAAGTGGCATGGCTTCTCTCAAAGGAGCAGGCAAGCATCTCTGCCCCTCCCAGCTCCTGGCTGCTGGTTTTGGCACCCTCTGAGGAAAGGGGAGGGAAAGTTGGGATCCAGGTCCCACAGCAGGCTGAAGTCAGGGCCCCCTCCCACGGGACATGCACTGGTGCAAACATGAGGCAGCCAGAGGCTGTGGTGTGTTGCACTCAGACCTGTCCCTCTGCCCTGTCTAGGGTATGCAGAGCACACTGGTGCCTGCAGGAGGCTTTGGAAGAGCCGTCCGTACCTTGGTTGGCTGCCCAGCCCAGGACAGGCGAGGCCACCTGGGACACACACCTACGGAGACCTTCCAGTCTTACCACGTAAAATACAGGCAGCTGCTTTAAGTGCCTCAGGGGTTTGAGGATCATGATCTTGGAGTTCAGCATCTCAGTTCCTCTTTAAGCACCAGAGCAGGATGGGCCTCTGGGGAAAAATGTATCAGGGAATTTCTCTGGCTTTATTTCCTGTAATTAGTGGCCTCAAAAATGAGAGAACTACCACTTTAGAGCATAAATATATTTACACATCCACATATAACATCTACTTGCCTCTGTAACAGCAAACCTTCAAATTAAAGGTAACTTCCCCAGCGTTAGCTCATTTGTGCCCTGTAGAAGGAAAGCATCCAGATTCAAGACAGCAATTAGGCATGTACTTAGTTGTGGGTTTAACCCTGTCCTCTGTGTTTTCTTGAATTGGGGCCTTTGACCCAGTCCTTCAGACGCTGGAGCACACACCTACCTTCACAGCCATGATTAACTCCAAGTGGAGCTACGTAACTTCGAGTGGATGTTGAAGTGCCTGCAAGGAGTTGCACAATAGTGGTAGAGGAAAGACTCCACATTATCCCAGCGGTAGAAATTCAGTCTCATTTTAATCAATCCCCTTCCCTTTCTTGCCTGTTTTGAGGTCCCTGATGTTTTCTGTCAGGATTTAAGATGTCACCTTCAGATGGTGCCGTTGTCCAGGAAATAGTTCTAAGTATGGGGGCACAAGATTTCCATATTCTGCTGGCAAAAAAATAAATTTTTGGTAATTTGTTAAATGGGCCTAAACTTCATTCAATTGCTCCTTCAGATTGTCTTTTAGTCTGTGATATTTTATATTTGGACTATTTAGCAAACAGACTGAGGAAATTTGCTTCCGGGTTCCCACAAAGTTTAGCATTTCATTCTTACCTCATTATGGGAGGACTATTTTGGGGTGAACGGTGGAGAGGGTAACAGTTAAAAAAAACCCCAACAAAACGCAACAAAATCCAACAAAATCCAAACAATTGCATTGGCTCGGGACGTGACTATTTGATAATAACGTTCATATATTGCAATCATATGATGCAACTTCCTGCTGCTCTGTCATGTTTGTCTCCTCAGTCAAGTGCAGGCAGGTGACATCTTTTGGTCAAGCTTCAGAAAAAAAAAGTTCAAGTTGGGGAAAGAAAATTTGCATATTTACAAAATATTTGGCAATCTTTTTGTTTCATTAACAGGTTTAAGGAGGCATTATTTTAAATGTTTCAGCTTCTATAAAGATTAAATTTTTAATACTTTTTTCTTAAACGCAATTTATTCTTTTCTTCTTCCTACTGGCCCTGACATGCTGGCCGTTAGCTCAGCCCTGCCGCTCGCTTTCCCTTTTGTTTATGGGCAGTTTCACTTTCTGGTTTTGAAGCTTTTCTGTTTGGGTTGAGAGGAAACATCTGCACTTGCTTAAAAAAATGCCTCCTGGAATGTTCAAAAGGGCTCAGGAAAAATTATTTTTAAGTGATATGAAAGGTTTTCTTCACAAAGCCAGAATTTGGGGACTAAAGTTGGACTTAATATGGAGGATTATTTGAAGGCTCCCTTAAAGATCTTCTCTGAGCAAAAAGTTTTCAAAGGCATGCCACCCTGCCTTGGACAGATTCAGAAAACAGATGATCAAATTATGTACTTCTGAATGTTGGTCTCCATTCTCATTTTGAGTGCAAACACTCTTTGTTTTGCCCGCTTCACAACTTCGAGGTTCTCTTACTACTAGTAAAAGAAGTGCTTAATTTAGATCGAAAATGTGAATCGGCATAATTAAGCCTCACCACTCGAAGTGTTCAGTACCATCTCACTCCTGAAATTACTATTGAAATTACTGTCTGCCTACAACCGTTTTTCAAGTTTTTAGAAAAATCCAGATCATTGTTTTTATGAAATCTTTCTCAGGCTACAGCTCAGAGCACAAGAACCGAGAGCAAAACCTACAGCTCTGCAGCAGTCTGTAGCTGGAACACCCACATTGGAGTGACTTCAGGCAGCCCCTCCACTCAAGTTTTGTTAATGCTTAAAAGTAACAGCAGTTTTGTCCTTTTTCTCCTTGCACGCACTCACTAATCTCAGATCTAACTAAATAATCTGTTGACCTCAGAAGTGGATCAGGCTCCTCAAGAGGCACGTCTGGAGGTTTTTTTCTTTCTTTTTTCCCCCTCTCCCCTCAGATCAGTAACTTAAAAATGCAGCTGCACTGTTCTTGTTTTGTCATGAATCTCTTTTCCATGTCTCTCTGACCGCAGAAACTAGACAGATCTTGGAAGAGTATGTGCCTATATTTAGTGGGTAGTGTGTGTGTGTGTGTATATGTATGTGTGTATATGGGGGCGGAGGGGAGAAATGCATTTCAAGAGCAAGAGGGAGACATTCTGATTGGTAAAAACTTAAATCTAAGATCACAAGTTTTAAAAAAAAATCCATTTATAAAAAATATGTCTCTCAAGTGTGGCTCCTCTAAGAGCAACAAGGAAGACTGTAAACCTCTCAATCAGTTTCAGCCCTGGTTTAAATCCACCTTCAGCATAAAACCTAGGAACCTCTCCTTGGCCCACAACATTACCTTCTCTTATTTTACACAGTGCTGACACACTTGTTTATGTTTTGATCTCTCTGGTGTTCCCAAGTGTCCCTTGTGCTCAGGTAATAAGGGAAAAAGCCAAGAGGGGATTTTTGGACCAAAAATAGCTTTCAAACTAAAGAGACTTGTCACAATTAGACTTAAAAAATAATCTTTAAATATCGCAACTTCTGTCTACACATGGAAATTAGTAGGAAGGAAGGCTTTACTGGGAAAATTCAGAAAGGAAGGAAAGAGCAATTATCTTTAGTGAGTCAAGTGGGAACATGGGCTTGTTGCACAAAGAAAGTTTCATTCTCTGCTTGAGCTTCCTTTCTGTCACTCATGGGCTTGCTCCTGTGTGTAAGGCACGTATGTCCCCACCCTCGTGTTTAACCTTGTGACTATAGGAGCTGTTCCTCCAGCTGAAGCAGCCCCAGTTTCTCTATCGCTTTTCCAGCAGCACCAGCACTTCTCCTTCCTCTTCCCCTCCCCCTGGATTTTTTTCTTTAGAAGAAAAAAGTGTCAGTTTGAACTTCCTGCTTGACAGACCCCACTGAGAAACTGATATGGGCCTGATAAGGTGGTATTTATTTATTTTTCCTGCTGCGAGGCTTCACAAGTCACACTTCCCACCCCCCCCATGCAGCTTTCAATACTGCCCAATCTTGATACTTCCCAATGCTGATAGTGTCACTGGAAATGTTTGCTCTTAGACACTGGTGTGGTGAAAGGCAGCTGATAAGAAGACACAGATAATATCCCCAGTGCCATTGTGGAGCTTCTTGAACCTAGTAGGACCTCAGTGTTATGCCCCAAAATCTGGTGGACTTTGAGAAAATCAGTTACCAGTCCACGAGTGCAGACAAAATGACCAAAGAAGGTAGATGATTTTTAAAGCTAGACAACATAAACAATATGCTATTATTTAATTTTTTATACAGCTCTGCATTAAACTTTCAACATTAAGAGAAGTAATCTGTGCATTTATGTGTGCATATGCTTGCTGTACAACACCTTTGAGTTTTATCATAAATATTTTAATTGAATATTCGATTGCATTTTGTCACAGCTTGAAAATACACAAACTGCTCACATATCTCAAACTATATTTGCTTGCTAATGCCATTTGAAAAAGGATGCTACTGTAAAGTGGATTGCTGTGAGTAGGAGCATGCTTTGAAAGCAGCTGTTCTGTTGGATACATTTAATAAATGGCTGTTTCTTTGCCTTATAGGGTAATGTTGCCAAATGATAGATTCCTTCAGGGTAGTGAATAGTGAAGCAAAGAATCCATGTTGAAAACAGCATGGTCATTGCCTGTTCTCATGTTACTTGCTGGGTTCAGATGATCCTGCAGAAATAACTGTTTCTCACCTCAGATAGTGAAGTAAGAGCAGTCAGTCATGGAAGGAGAAAAGTGTCTAAAGGACTGTAATATTTTTGAGTCACATACATACCAGTGTTGATTTGTAACTCCTGATGGAAAGCCGTGCACATAACTAAGCATGATTATGTAGTTTTGTAGTTTTTCCCCATAATAAAATACCTTACAAGTAATCAAGATTTTTTAATTACTAACGTAGATAAAAGCAGACTTCTTTTTCTACTGAAGATGCCTTTCAGTGTACTGTCTACATGGTAGTATGTCCAGATAGCAAGGTCTTTGAATACAAATAAATGGAGTATGTGCTGAACTGAGATGAATGGATGCTAGCTTCTATTTCCTTCTAAATATGTATTTCTTTTTCCTTTTTTTTTCTTATTTTTTTTGCTAAAGTACATTTCAACTTAAGCTGGAGCCAACCAGTCTTGCTTTCTTTTGCTTTGCTTCAGCATTTTTTTTATAAAGTACAGCTGTAAGCAGAGGAGCTTTGCATAGACTGAATGCCACAGAAATCTGCAGTAAATAGTCTGCTTTGTTGTAGATGTTCCTAAGCAGTATATTTAATGAGTAATGATCTGTTTACTGATGGAGAATACCTTCGCTTTGAAGAAGGCTTTCATCCTAGCCAGCCATGGTTTTTTTGGTACTGTAAGTAATTGAACTGGCTGGTGAAGTGACTGCTGCGGTTTGGCAAAAGCTGATTTGTCATGCCTTGTTATTTTACTGAGGAACATTTCTGGGAGTTTGTGTTCTGCAAAGTCTTTCTGTTAAACCTGTATTATGAACAAATGCTCGTTACCACATTTATTAGAAATACTGCTTAAAGACACATTCAACAGCAAAGCTAGTCAAATTTAAGGGGAACGAAAGGTGAAATCAGTTTGCAGAGTGGAGACTAACACTCTGCAAATGCATCATCATCCAGATCTGTATGAACTGTCTGGTATCCCTTAAATTAACAATGCTTTTTATTAACACTTAATACCAGCAGGCATTTCTTCACACAAAAATTAGTCTTTTGGCATGTTAAATGATTGCTCGTCTTTGAGAGTAGCCCTTCCTTCCCACTAAACTTGTAGGAGTTAGATTGTGTTTTGAAAAGAGATAATACCAGTGACATATCTAAGTAATCATTACCTTGTCTTTGTATTTCAGCACAAACCCACATTAATCCAAAGCAGCACAGTGCTGATAAGGATGAGCTTTATCAGAAGAGCATCCCAAAGAAGGAGCACAGTGTGAAAGAAATCCTGAAAATGGAATCCAATCCTCCAAAAGGAAAAGACTTCTTCCAGACCAACATTTCACCAGTTACTCCAGAAAAAGACTTGGATGATTTGCGTAAAAACTATAGCCCGGAGAGGTGTTTCTTCCCTCGAGTTGTCTACCCAATCCGACCTCACATTCCAGAAGACTATCTGAAAGCTTCCTTAGCATATGGGATGGACAGACCCAGCTACATTACTCACTCACCCATCCAGGCATCTACTACACCGAGTCCTTCTGGGAGGAGCAGCCCAGACCAAAGTTTAAAAAGTTCAAGTCCTCACAGCAGTCCAGGGGTCACTGTTTCACCTCTGGCACCTACTTCCCAAGAGCACAGAGAGCCATACTCTTACTTGAATGGATCGTATGGCTCAGAAGGATTAGGGTCTTACCCTGGATACGCAACCCCTGGCCACCTCCCACCTACCTTTCTACCATCCTATAACCCCCACTACCCCAAATTCCTGTTACCTCCATTCAATATGAGCTGTAATAACCTGAGTGCTTTGAACAATATCAATGGCATCAACAATTTCAATCTCTTCCCAAGGATGTATCCTCTTTATGGCAACCTGCTCAGTGGAGGTAGCCTTTCCCACCACATGCTGAACCCCACCACACTCCCCAGTTCATTGCCGAGTGAAGGAGGCCGTCGATTGCTGCAGCCTGATCATCCGAGAGACTTCCTCATACCAGCACCTAACAGTGCCTTCTCTATCACAGGCGCTGCTGCCAGCATGAAGGACAAGCCATGCAGCCCTACCAGTGGGTCACCCACCGCTGGTACAGCAGCCAGTTCGGAACATATAATGCAACCTAAACCTACCTCAGTGGTGTTGGCTGCCACCGGCGGTGAAGAAGCCATGAATCTCATTAAAAGTAAGAGGAATGTGACCGGTTACAAAACTCTCCCATACCCACTTAAGAAGCAAAATGGGAAGATCAAGTATGAATGCAATGTTTGCTCCAAGACCTTTGGCCAACTCTCCAATCTGAAGGTAGGCAGTGGAGAATAAGACATGAATCTCCTGGGAAGGGCTCAGGTTTCTCCCTGTAGTTTTCAAGGAAAAGTGGAGACAGGCCTCCCTTACTTGTTTGGCTGTTTATCTATCTGGGCTTAATACGGCATCCCCCACTCCCCACAAGAAATCATCGTTGTATGTTTTAATGCTGACACCACCCAATTAACTAGATGACATTGTATTTTGGCAATGGGACTCCTCTGCTGACTCTAGGAAACATCTGAAAGTACTTTTGTTATAGTACTGGAAACTGCAAATTGTTAATTGCTTTGTTTCTCCATAGGTGCACCTCAGAGTACACAGTGGAGAGAGACCATTTAAATGCCAGACTTGCAATAAAGGCTTCACACAGTTGGCTCACCTCCAGAAGCACTATCTGGTACACACGGGAGAAAAACCCCATGAGTGTCAGGTATGTAACACACACAGAGACGACTTCCCTTGGAGGCTGAAGGGACGGCAGAGCTTGTGCACATCCCGTACGGTGTTCAGGGAGAGCTGAGTGACAAACCCTTGGCTGCTCAGGGCTGGAGTCCACACCACAGGCATGCACAGCCCTGGTGCAGCAGCATCTGGGAGAGAGCAGGATTGCTTGTAGCCTGCCAGAGCAACATCTGCCTGATACAGTTTTACCATCAGCCACACTCAAAAAAAAATTCATCATTATTTAAGTAAAAAAGGTGGGGATTTTTTTTCCCTTTATGAGAAAGTGTGAAGATATAAAAAGCTGCTGCTTCATCCTGCTGTCTCCTCCTAGGTGTCTGTGATTTAAACCATAAAATCCCCTCCCACTCATTCACTGTTTCTCTGCCACCCCCCACATTAGGTTTGTCACAAGCGGTTCAGCAGCACCAGCAATCTCAAAACCCACCTGCGGCTCCACTCTGGAGAGAAGCCTTACCAGTGCAAGCTCTGCCCAGCCAAATTCACCCAGTTTGTGCACCTAAAGCTGCACAAGCGTCTCCACACCCGGGAACGCCCCCATAAATGCATCCACTGCCACAAGAGCTACATTCACCTCTGCAGCCTCCAGGTCCACCTGAAGGGCAACTGCCCCGTCGCTCCTGCCTCTGGCCTCTCCATGGAGGACCTGAATCGAATCAATGAGGAGATCGAGAAGTTCGACATAAGTGACAATGCTGACAAGTTGGAAGAAGTGGAGGACAATATCGACTTAACATCGATCGTGGAAAAGGATATACTGACCCTGCTCAGGAGAGAAATGGAAGGAGCTAATCTGAAAGTATCTCTACAGAGGAACCTAGGAAATGGGCTTATCTCGTCAGGATGCAACCTTTACGAGTCGTCGGATCTGTCAATTATGAAGTTGCCTCACGGTCATCCACTACCTCTGTTACCTGTAAAGGTCAAGCAAGAAACAGTTGAACCAATGGACCCTTAAGACTTTTTGGCAAAGTGATTTTTTTTATTTATGACTTGGCAAGTCAGGGTGCCTGTAGCAGTTGCTTGTACGTAGTTTCAATGCTGCAAAGCAATCTTGGCTTACAGTAGTTTCCCTACGCTCTCCAGCTGAAAGAAGGAACTCCAAAGTTACTGTTTTCTCAGGGCATAAAAAGGGGCAAAGGACTGTGCATTGCCTCGCCAGTTACTAAAAGACAATCATTTATCCATAACTATTTTTTCAATGATAGTACTTCATAATTTATTATGCAATTAATCATTCTAAAAGCAATAATTAGGAAAATGTTTACAATGACTGGAAAATTCATTGTAATTTTTACTTTAAATGTTTTTATTTTTGTTTTATGGCCATTCTTTGTAGATATGTTTTTCTGCACATCTGTTTTAAGAACCTAAGATTGGGGTTTCAGTAAATGTGTTTTATGTACCAATGTCTTTTAAACAAATGCGGTTTTTCATATTGCCAAAGTTGGACATGTGACATACAGAATCCTAGATCATGTTTGAAAAAAATGCCATGTACTTTTATGTGCAAATCACCCCACTGGGAATAGAAAAGGAAAAAAAATAACCAAATCAACAACCCAGAGTAGCAGCAAGCAGGGAAGAAACTGTTTCCCCTGCCTCTCTGAGGAGAGGAAAAAGATTCTTCTACCTGCAGCTCTACCTGGAACAGACGTGGCACTGACCTGCCATGGACAGTACCACAAGTTTTAGAAAACAGCTCTAGCCCCACACATTGTCATGTAACTTTAAGACCAAAGGAATGCATGAGCTTAACGTGGTTTTTCAAAAATAAAATCTCACATTCTTTTATTTCCAAAAGCAGTTTAAAAGCAAAGAAACAATTATTCTTAATATTCTGCCTGAAATTAGGTTTTTGGCAGATTTTTTTCTTCTGGTTTTTGTTTTGTTTTTGTTTTTTTGGCCAGAGCCTTCCAGGGATAAAAAAAAAAAGACGGTCAGATTCCCTGAGAAAGAAGGGGTTCAGTTTTACTTGTATTTTCCTCTCCCACTTTGCCTGGGTAAAAGTGGGAAACAAAGTCCTTTCCTGGCACATAATTTTTTTTCTTCCTTCCTGTACGACTCAGATTTTTCTCAGTATTTGTGTTTGTACATTTTGTGGTTAATTTAATTAAAGAAGAAAAGGGCATTGCAAAGTTGTTGAACAACAATTACCTCAGTGCTTGTGTCCAGTGGTGCAGACAATGCTGTTTTAACTAAATGCTTTGCTACTTTAGAGAAGAAACCAAAATGTGCACAGGGAAAGATAGAATGCACGTCCTTTTATCTTTTTGTTTTGCTAAGCCCAAAGATGATATGGTGATGTTTGAGGTGTAGCAAAGAATACATGTATATTTATAGATATATTTATACCACTATACTATATATGTATATGTATATATATTTATACCACTTAAGTTGTGAGCCAAACCATGTAATAAAACTTATTTTTCATCTAAGTGTGAAAATCAAATGTTACCCAGTTTTGCATATAACCAGTGACCTCAAAACCAGAAGATTGTACCAAGGCATTCATCACTTGCAAGTACACATGTACAGTTGTCCAGGTGGAGCTGGAACTTGCAAACACCTTACATGAATGACATCATCCACACTGGCGTCCCAGTGAATTCTATGGGAATGACCCTGTTTGTAGGACAGGACTTGTCAGCTCCCTGCTCTCCCCGCAGTCTGCACTGGGGGGGAAGGAGGCTGGTGGTCAGTCAACAGAAAGCCAGAAAATGTAACTGAAAGAACTTGGAAAGAAGCCAAACATGACCCATGTTTGATGTGGTTACAAATCGCAGTAAGGGCAGGAGGGAAGTTAGTTGACACAAGCCCCTCGTCTCATTGTACCCTGCCATTAATGATTTGAAGAATTTAAATCACATAAATACACGTAGCATTATTACACAACTCCCCTCCATGTATCTTTTTTTGTCTGGTTATATTCTTACAAAATTTAAAATAGCCCACCTCAGCAATCCAAGATTCAGTGATCTTTTTCTTTTTTTTTTTCAGCAAACTTCGTTTTAATGGCTTCTGTTAGAAAAACAAACAATCCTGAAATACAAGTCTCTCAACACAGCTTTTGAAGGACTACAGTTCATTACATTTCCACTTCTGCAAATTGTGAGGCTGACATCTTTTAAATGTAGCAATAGTTCATAAATATAGTACTTAATTGTAGGAAAAACCAAAGTATCACTACTCTGTCACTGGACACACACTTTTCCTATTATTGCCTGTAGTGCTTTCTTGTATTTGACACAAATTTTACAAGAATTTATATGCATCAGCTTTAAGAATTGTTACTTCTCTTTACTGTTTCCCCCTTCCCTTAGACGTTTTACATGTGAATGTAGCAACAATCAACAGTGTTTTTGGGGGTTTTTTTTGTCTCTCTTGAGAAAGACTCTGACCAAAGTTAACAGGCTTTTTACTTTGCTAGAACAACAAACTATCATATGTTTACGTATTGGTTTACATCATTATTTATGTGCAAATTGTCAAATGTAAATGAAATATAAGTGTTCATTGCTTTACTGATGCTTCTCTTGTCTTCAATCTCTCTGCACTGAGTGGGTGCATAGCCTAGATGTGGGGCACCATCCCCTCCCGGCCCCAAATATGTGCTATGGCGAGGGCAATGGTATCTCCAGCAATGCTGACTTTTGCCTTTGTGGGTTCTGATTTTCCATGATGGAAAGTTGTAAACAGCAATGCCAGAGCCAAATACCCATGCCTTCGTGTTTTACAACTCTTTCCTCAGTTTCAGGCAGTACCTGTAAAAAAACCCAACAAAACAAATAAACAAAAACCAACCACAACAACAAAAACGACCAAAAAAACCCCAAAATTTTCAGTGTTTCAGTGGAAATATTTGAATGCTATCTGCCGTGCAGATATGTGACCAGGGTTCTCATTTACATTTTTCCAAATGATTGTCATTTCTGGCCTGAAACCCTAACCACTGGGACCACAATGACACACTCAAAATGTCAGTGTGAGACCACTTAGTCCTGTCTCAGCATGGTGGGAACTGCATTCAAAACAAACGTGGATCTGTTGTAAGTGCTCACAAAGGAGATGTGAATACATACTAAATTCGGGAGAAGGTCAAGTGTCTGTCCCCTTCCCCACCTCAGCCCAAAAGTAACAGCAGGCCAGGATGCCCCAGAAAGCTAATTCAACATTTGCTACTTCCATCACTTACTAAGAGATCTAAACCAGAAAGGCCATGTGCTGCCCTGCCCTACCTGAATGTTAAAGAAATAATGTTCCTGCGCATATTGAGACACTCAGCACCGTATGATGTTTTAAAAGTATTTCACTGTCCTCTTAAAAAAATTCATTTAAACATCTGTCTCAAGAATTTGAAATACTGCCAACACTGAACTGTGGAGTTAAGAAAACCAGAGCACTATTGTCATAAACGTGCCAAATGCAGCATGTTATATTCCCATATTCGACAGAGCTATTGCTGTAATAATTTAAAAAAAAAAACATAGGATAACCATTACCGCCATAAATCATACTTCATTACTTGGCAAAGCATTACATTGCACTGGAGAGTTATGTCCTGGGGACACTTGTAAGCTTTAGAAGATGTTTAATAAAACACATTACATAAAAAGACAATGCACGTTATAGATCACAGCCTCGCAAGGCCGAGCCCGGCAGCTGCTGTCTTGGTTTCTGGCAGCCCCCAAGCTGCTTGGAAGCTGCTGAAGGCGTGTGCTCCAACCAGCAATACAGCGGGTTTCAGCCACGGCAACACCACCACCACCAGGTCGGCGAACCGCAACAGCGTTAGCAAGGTGCAGGGGGGAAAAGCTCATTGACTTGGGTGCTGCCACAAAATGCAGTCCTGGGAGACCATGTACCCCTAGCACAGAGGCATTGGCAGCCTGTGGGCAGGCAGGATTGAAGCCCATCTTGCTGCCGTCAGTGTGAAAATGTTGGGGGATCAAGCATGTTGGGCAACGTGGCCTTGCCAGCTGAGCTGCTTTGCCACAGGATAGGATGAATTACAGCTGAGACAGACTAAAACACAGATGTAAGGAGGATCTTGTCCTTCTGGCTGGTTTATAAAGCCCGGTGTCTCTCAGTTGGGTATTGGGAGAGACACCACAAATTCCCAGTGTGGGCAATTATGGCCTTGAGGTCGAAAATGAAAAACGTGACTCACTGAGGGGGTATGACCCTTTGGGTTCAAATCAGTGGCTGCCAGTACACGGCTGCGTCTCAACACGTGCGCGTGGGATGCGGCCCAAAAGCTTTGCTGTCATTCAGAGGTGTTATGTTTGACTGAGGGAAATAGTTGTGGCTGTAATTAAAGGTAGCCAGGAAACACTTGGCTAATTACTGCATGAGCTGGGCTGAGTGGATGCTGTACAGCTAAGGAATGTGCCTGTCATGGGGCAGGTATCTGCAAAACACCGGCTGACATAGTGGCTTAAGGAAAACTCACTGACAACACCAAAGTAGCCACCCTGGCACTGAGATGGAGGTCTCCATCCTCTGCATGGTGTAGGAGTAGACCAGCAGAGAAAGGGCATCTGCCTAGCCTGGGAAGTGGAGGGCACAGACTGACATTTTGGCAACTTCCAGACCAGCAGAGAAAGGGCATCTGCCTAGCCTGGGAAGTGGAGGGCACAGACTGACATTTTGGCAACTTCAGCTCAGACCAGGCCTGCTGGAACAGCAGAAAAACAAGATTTCTTGACAAAGATGTGACACTTCTCAAAACCAAAAGGATTTAATTTTTCATTAGATGCTAAAACATGCCCATCTGGCAACCAGTACGGCTGCTGCCCTTCCCGTTCTCATGAGCAGCACATGGAAGAGCTGGTAAAGAGCACATTGGCACACCGATCGAGACCACCTTTGCACTAATTGTCATCAATGACAGAAGACTCGGGAATTTTCAACACCCTGCATGAACTTTCGATCATTTTTAAGAGGCTGGGGAACTTTTCCCAGCCATTCATAGTGGTGGCCAAAGGGGAGAGGAGCTACTAAGCCTTGGCCTTGCCATGCCCCTGCTGCCTTGGTACCTACTTCTGATCCAAAGTGGTATTCTTGTCTCATGATAGAGGAGTCAGATGTCTGCTTGGAGATGCATACAAGCAGACACTGCCTTCTGCTTCAAAGCCAAAGTCTCCTTACCTCCGCTGTGACAGTTTGCACGAGTCAAATAGTGCTCTGTGCAGGAAAACCTAGCCAAGCAAAGATGAGATGCTTTTCCACCTCCAGGCAGCACAAACTCTACTGGCTCAGGCTGTTCAGTTTTGCAAACTTCAGCCTGCACAAGCTCACCTAGGAAAGGCCTCTGAGACACAGCCTAGGCTCCTGAAATGTCTTACCCTATGCTAATGTTGCCCCACCACTCAATATAAAATTATCTTCAGTGCCCTCTTCTAGAGCAGGGCAATGCAGCCCCCTGTGCCAGACAAAGTCTGGAGCCCGAACGTCTGTCTTCTAGCACTTTAGAAGCACCAGCCAGCCATCAGATTTAGCCAAAAACTGCTTTCTGGGGCTGGGGGCCAAGCAGACTGGCTGTCACAATAGGTAAACCAGGGAGCAGAAGCCCTGGCAAGGAGCTGCAGTCACTGGGTGGGTGACACACACCCCTGGGACCTGACTCTCCCTGGCAGGGACCTCTGCAACTGGCACAGAGTTCTACTCCTTTTTGACACCAGGGTTTTGGGGCAGAAACCTGTGCCTGAAGCATGGGATCAGGCACCACTGGTGTGGGCACTGGGCAGAGATCTCTGAAAAGAGATTCCCAGCCTTCCAGAAAAGGGAGATGGTCACTCAGAGCTTTCTTTGCCCCATGAGCTAGCAGCCAGGCACCTTGGTGACATTCAGGCAGTGGCCCTTCCTTCCTCCTCCCCAGCTGCATGCAGAGAGATGGTTGGGATGCCAAACCACTCAGGTAGGTGTGACCAAATAGCCTTATTGAAGGGAGCCAAACCAGTATGACTTCCTTATTGTGCAATGATTAATAAAGGCTTTCAGCTCTTTTTCTCCATTAATTGTGAATAAGCAAGTCCTTGATCATTTCCTTATCCAAGGACTAAGTGAGATTCCTTACAGCATTCCTGTCCCGGTGTGGCAAAACTGTACTGGGAAGAGAAGTGATTCCTGCAATATTGAAACCACAGACAGTAAAATCAGAAGCTGAAAACCTCTTCCCCAGTTCACCTGTGCTGAGGACTTGGGTGCCACAATGTGATAACTGGTCCTCAGGTTAGGGAGATCCCAGTGTTCCTGGCTTTACCAGTTGAGTTTTACACAGTAAATCCTAGCTTCAACAAGCAAAGTGCAGAGCAGCTTTTGTGCAGGAAGAGGAGTGTGGCAGACATAATTACATACATGATTTCTTGGATATTATAGTGCCTAGCTTCCCTACAGCTTTCCTATGGCAAAACTTTCTGTGTGAGGACTGTCCCTCTGTGAACCACAGGAGACATTTTTTTCCCCGCCACTTTCCTTAATCTACCCTGTGCATTCAGATGGCCTTTGGTTTTTAAAGGACAGGTTCCATGCATCTTTACAGACAAGATCTGCCTTCTTGTCAGCCTCACAGCCCCATGCAGAAATTCTTTACTAAGAGGGGAAAGTTTGGTTTCTTCTGGTCAAGTTGGAGCCATGTCCCTACATGGGGACAAAGTTAACCAGGCTGGGTGGTGTTCCGGAGAGGTCTCACTTGACTCGCAACCAGTCATGAAAAAAACAGAAGTTAAAAATGTTGTAGAAACTGCAACCAGGTGCAAAAGGGAGCAAGGATACATAAAAAGTGAAAATTTGCCTTTTTAATAAGCCGTTACAAGTTAGTTAGGTGTTTAGGAGGGAACATGCGCTGGTGCTTATAGTCATTCAGTGAAGATTCTGTGTGCGTGTGTTTTTAATGAGACCAGAGGGTGCAGAATGGGGCTCTTTTTCTAACCTATATTGCAGCAATTTGTGCATGTCTGTAGCTGTGGGTGTTATGTGCTTTCTACTCTGAGTGGTAAGTTTCAGTTTGATTCTGCTCTCGAGAGCTGTGGGGACAGTTTGCACTTGCCTTATCAACACAGAATCCAAATTGCGTTACGGTGCAACCAGCCCCCTGACACTGCAAACTGAGAAAATATGCTTTAAACACAGAGAAGCAAGAGAGGTGACAACCATAGGGCTTTTTCTCAGCAGAGCATCCCAAACTGCCAAAACCCTCACAACACGATCAGAAGGGCAATAAACCACCCTGAAAGCCACAACCTTGGTGCCACCCTGAGAGGCCCTGGCTGGGACCCCAGGGAGCAAAACCAGGATCCCAGGGCTGGCATTCTTTTCCTACATCCCCACCACCCTAAAACCCTGCACCACCTCCATCCTCTTGCACTGATGCCACACCACTGGGGGCCCAGCCTGGCCACTGCAAACTGGGCAACTTCAGGAAGTGCTTGCCCATCCCCATCCCTCCCTGGGCTGGCCCTGAGCAAGTCTGGCTGCAAGCCACTGACCAAAATTGTGCCCATTTTGGTTATTCACAGCAAGGGAAGGGCAGGGCAGGTACGCCCATGGCCCTTGGGAAGCATGGTTCTAATTTGGCTACAGAGGCTTGTGGTCTCAAAAGTAATCTCTGTGCCCAGCCATGCAGTTGATTTCCAAATGAGCATTTTTATCTTTACATCTGTTTGCTAGAAAAGCCTATATTTTAGACTGCACACCAAGGTCCGTACTGGCTGTCCCACTGTCCTCACATGGGTTGTGACTGAGAGGTGCCCCACATCCTCCATCCTTGCTTCTCCACCCTGGGGGTCCTGTGTTACCACCAGCCCCATGGCCCCACATTACATCACCCTTGAGAAAAGCCTGTTCCCTACAGAGAGGGACCCCACAGCAGCCTCAGCAGTTGCTGCTGAAATATGAAGGAAAATGGCCCCGTAAATCTGGAGCCATTCAGGAGTTCAGCGCAGTTCCCCTGGGATACCTTGGTTCCTCTCATCCTTCTTGGGTGCCACATGCCACAAATCACTGGGACCCTCGTTCATAAAATACTCAGATGAAGTTATGACCTACATAGCAGCTAAGAAGGATGTGTAGATTTCCTTCCTCCCTCATATCTGCTTGAGTTTGTAATACTCTCCAGATACAACATTTAGGAATGACTGTGTTGTTTGTTGCACTGTCACTTGTCTTGCTTGACCTCAAAAAGGAGCCCAGGAGATGGCTGTAGGTGCAAGTGGTTCAAGCTCCTCTGGAGCAGAGGCAATGTGGCACAGGCCTTTCTGCTGTCTAGGGCAGGATTATCCTCATCATGCTAGTGAACACCTGACAGAGAGGTGGGCTGAGAAGTGAAGGGTGCAGACCTTAATAGAGGCACAGTGCTCTCCAACTTCCTTCAAAATCTCAGCTACTCATCCAAATTGAGGAGGTCAGAAAAAAAGGGCCCTCCCTGACCATCAAACTCATTTAGTGAAGCAACAGATACCCCTGCAAAACATTTTAAGTGCCTTGTTAGACATGAAAATGCTAAATCTCAGTTCTTTGCTACTGGTCTCCTGCCAGTCATCTCCCTCTGCACCCATTAGCCACAAAGGAACGCCTCAACCCCATGCTAATCTGACTCCAAAAACACATACAGGGATGGACCCAGGCACAGAGTTCAGCTACAGGTTCTCATTTCTCCCAGATTTGAGATACTTAAGTCTGGGAATACCAGTTGATGCCATTCATACTATTTTTTTTAAATTAATTTTCAGTGTAATTATTTAGATCAAAAATAAACTCTAAAGCAGTGATGAGTATCTACACAGGGGAATATATCCATTATTAAACTTATCTAACAACAGAGATTTAAATACAAACTTTTTATTTTTAACCTAGAAACTTCAATACCTCAAGGCCAGAGCTAAGTTTTGCAGTAAAGACAAGGACCCTGGAGCCAAGATGGCTGGGTTCTTGTTTTGGTACCTACACTAACTAGTATTGAGGTCTGGAACAAGTCAGTTGACCTTCCCATACAGGGCCCGACTCATTTGTAGAATAGGTACAAGACTTGTGCAAGTCGTGGTGTAGGACTAATATTTGTACCTTGTTTTGAGCTCCTCTGATCTGTAACAGCATGTATTTTGTTGTTCGTGGAGAGAACAAGCTGCTTACAGTACTATCTACAACATTGTAATATTTAGAAACCCTCACAGGTTATGACTACCCTGAACTCAACACAAACTCTCTCTGCCCCAAGGACCTTACAAACGAAGCACTATTAAAAAACCCAAGAAACCACAGTGACTAGGTGCACAGCTTAAATTTCCATTTTCTCTCAGCATTTTCCCACGAGGGGATTGCATGGGAGAGCACACAACAGAGAGTCAGATCATGCCCAGTTCGGTTGCTCTGGCATGCCATTTGGCAATACAGGAATGACATAAATTAAAGTGAAACCTCTTCACCTCAGCCTAAGTGAAAACGTGAAGAGCAAGGGGGGTGAGGAGGAAGGGGGGATATTGATCCATATCTGCTCAACAGTCAGACCAGTGGTGTGGTGGCAACAAAAGACGTGCCTTTGCTTTTTCAGTAATTAATAATCTATAGAGAACCATTTCCTTTTCTGCTGTTGAGATAACACATTTACCACCTCAGCTGCATGCAAATAATTCATGCCTCTGCTTAACTATCTCCCCTCCAGTGCAGACAGAAGGGCAGAAACCTCCCACCAGCGCTGACTGACATGCTGCACTGAAAAGGAGCCAGCTCACCCAGAACTTTCTGAAATGCTTAAATCATTAGAGGAGAACTGCACCAAATGCTCACAGGAGAGACATGGCTTCGTGAGATTAAATGAGTTATTTTTGCTGGTCTTTGGTCCTGCCTCTGACCCACATGTGGTTTACAGGCTGGAACTGACATTATCTAAAGAAAAGCATTTGGTATCTCTGCACATAGACCACAGCTGGTCAACAACTCATCCCAGATTTAAACACAATGTATTAACTCTCATCTGTTGCCAGAAATTAATATTACATGCTTTTAAAAGCTTGGGCCCCCAGAAGTGTGCTGAACTGAGTGGGCCTTCACTTTGCATCACCTGGAAACAAACAGGTATCAGGTTGGACATGTGTCTGTATCTAATGGAAGCCTCATTCTAATCAAAATGCTGATGCTACTTTCATTCAGTTGCATACATACACCTCTCTCCTTGCATTAACACACCGCAAGCAAGGTTGAAATGTCAAGCACCAAAAAAAGTTATAAAGAGACAGAATTAACTAAGCTTGTCTGCATACAGCTTCAGGAACAGCCCTCGCTCACAGGATCACACACTGGTTTTCCCACAGGACTTACACCTTGCTCAGCACACAAGGTGGGAAATGCCTGTCCTGCACAGGACAGGGCAGAGATACCCTCCTTCTCATCCTATCTTGGTCGCTGGCCACACAGCTCTGGTCTTTGTCCTCCTGCCCTGCTTCCAGCTGGGGCCAGTTGCTCCTCAGTGCTTTCAATGGACCCACTGGGGAGATGCTGAAGGCTTCACCTGTGTCAGTCAGTGTCCATGTGGGAGAGGAAGGTGATATCCCTATACACAACTGAAAAAGAAACAAAATACGTGAGTTTCAAGTCAAATATTCTCTCTGGGTGCCCAGACTTTCCAGGACAATTTATTCCAAGTGTTATTTGACTGCAGTATAGTTTGTCCTACCTTCAGGGGTCACTGGGAATCCTCAACACCTTCAAACCAAGGACATAACCAGAGATTACTATACAACACAGCCTGTGAAAACTCAGGTTGAGTGACTTGCTCCATTGCCATGCACAACTCCTTGGGTAACAGCCAGTGGAAAACATTTCCCCTAGGCAACACTCCACTCTTTGGCCAAGACAGCCTCTCCATCTACCCTTCCTCTCTCAACAGAGACCACCTCCAAGGTGTGGGGTTTACACATTAGAGCCTTGTTTGGTTCCTGATTTCACAAGCCAAGGGGAAAGGTAACATGCATCCTGTAAAGACCAAGTCATTACATACATCCATATGGGCTTGACTGAGCCTTTATTCTGGCTTTTCTCAACCTCTGAGTGCCCAGACTTGTTGCTTTGGTGCTGTTCTCACTGGCTGACTGGGCAAGCTCTCAGGGTTTGGAAAGCACATGCACTAGCAGGATTTGTCCCACTCTGTGGCTGTTCTACGGTATGTCAGCACAACACAGCAGGATTGGTGTTTTCCATGAATCAAGCAATGGTACTACTGCCAGGAGAAGCTTGTCACCCATTATGCAGATCAGCATGAAAGGGTGGTGGACCTTGCACTCTTTCTCTCCATCCCTGTTACCTTTCTCATCCTCCCCTTCCCTGTGCCCAGCCCTGTCCTTTTGCCTCCTCTGTGAGCATTCATGGGGTTCCTGGATCCCTGCTGGTGCTGCTGGACCTGCAAGCACACCATTCACAGGGGTACGTGGCCACCAGCTTTTTCAGTCTCCCCAGAAGGAGAATTTCTGGTGGAGGGAAGTGGTGAAACACCACCTTTCTTTGGAAAACCTGGTGCCTCCTGAGTGAGGGGACTCACACAACTAAGGGTAAAGGTGAGATGAAATACTAAGAGAGAGACAAAAAAAAAAAAAAGGAAGAACATCTTTTCACAGTCTGCAGATGCAAAGTGAAAGGCCCAGAGTTTCTCATCTCTGACTTTATTTTGAGGTATGAAATTTCACCCATGACTTGACAAACTATAACATCCACAATGCTTTGTGGCTCCTCAGAAGCCTGCTACCACCCTGCCAAAGCTCACCTTCATTATTTTTCTGGGTTGATATTACCAAATTACTCAATTTTTTTTGGATTTTACTTACTTTGACACATATTACTTTGCTAATACTTCTCCCTGGAGCTGAAAATCCACTGACAGGGAGATGCTGCTCTTCTTAGCACACTGACATCTCCATGATTGGATATGGGAAACCAGGGAAGAAAAATAACTGGGCCCACATTAGCAAAGTGCCCCCTTTACTGGCAAGTGATCACCTCCAGCTTTTCTGTAGACGCTGAGAAAATTGCTAAGCTGCTAATGTATGCAAGAGCCATTTGCCTTCAGACTCTTCTCAGAGATTCACCCAGCTCAGTAGAGGGCAGATCCAGCTTGGCAGCCTGATTTTGAATGGTCTTCATCTACAGTTCATGTAGTGGACATGATTTAAATCAAGACTGGCTTCTGCAGAAGCATTTTAGATGAAGAGAACCGAGTTTAAGCCTGATCTTACAAGAGCTCAGCTGTGTGCTTTCTTCCTGAAGTTAGCCCAAAGGGATAATAATTCTATATACTGCCTTTGAAAAGATTCTTGTTTTGTTCTATTCTGTTTTATTCTCTAGCCACAGAGATGAAGAACTGGTAAATGTTTTGGTCTGGACAGAATATCTTTCAAAAGGAAATGGTCTACCTCAATGAAGTTGCAGAAGGGTTCAAAGGAGTGGGTGATACGCAGTAGCTTATATCATACAAGGAAACAATCAAGGATTAAAAATCTATTATTCTGGGATTACTCTATGAATTTCCCTCCAAGCGTTATGAAATGTTTCTGTTTCCCTGTTGACAAATCATCTTCCATGATGTTGTCTAAATACATCCACTCAATATTACCATTGTTACACCCTTTGATTCAGGGCGTATAAGAAGACAGGTCAAAAAAGAGGTAGTGGGTGAAATATTCATGCCTGATGAATAGGTTGTTTGCTAGAGCTGATGCTCAGATACTTTGGATATGTTTCCTGTTTATTTCTTCTCTCTCATGACAATTTCTTCTTTAATGTTTCTATATCATCTTGGTCAGTTCTGGCATTGACACATGTAGGAGCCCGTGTATGCTCTGCCCTGCTTCAGGGATAAATAATGTACCTCTAGAATGATTTTTAAAAGCCATAGGGTACAACACAAATTTGGTGCTTCGGAGAATTTTTTGTCCTGGTATACACAGAAATTAAATTGTGTCTGTGTCCTCCTCCTGCTCTGAGGACAGAGGTAGCATTAATAATGCAGAGCATATTGCTCTTCAAGCTCTCTTGCAGCTTTTAAAACATAGAGAGCAAATGGTAAATTTACCTTTCATCTCCTTTTGAAACTTAAGTTAGGCCTTATTGGTGACAAGTGAAATTAAACTGGTTGTTGCTGTTTAACTTCTCTGTGCTGTTTCCTCACATGAATTACTCATGATCAACTCTACTTGGCAGCTATCCTTACAAAAAACAGAACAGAGAGAAGGGTTAAGCACTCACATACAATTTACCCAATAAATTTGTCATACCCCTTATATAGAGTTGTCCCTCCAGTTCTGCCTGTTCTCTAACATATCTGGCAGTTTGAACAACGTTGGCAATATTTGAGCAATTAGGCATTCCAAGTGGAAAGGTTAATATACCTTACCCTCAAATGCAGGGTGTGTTAAAACCATTCTTGATGAGCATTGATTGCACAACAGACATGAAGTAGGAAGGTCTTCTTTCAATTTCAGTATGGCCTAGATTATTTTGGTGTAGCAAAAGGCCAACAGTCCAATGCAAGGATTGCATAAACACACCTTGACTTGAGTGTTATTGAGGCAGATCAGAAGGAGGGAACTTCATTGCAGTCATCACTTTCTGAGTGTTAAATGCTTTGGTCATACTGGCATGGGTGCAAAACCAGGTAAAAGATAACCCATAAAAGAACCCCCTCTGATGGAGCTTGGAATAGAACTGATCAAGGAGGTGTGAGATTTGTGGTTTATTTCCCACTCTTTTGGTTGAGCAGCATTGAGACCTCAGTTTCTTTTTTGGTCAGTTCTCAGAGAAAGAGCTCTGTTTGTGGTTCAGGCAGTAAGCTCTGGGCAGGAGTGGACAGGGCTGGAGAAATCTTGCAGCCTTATGCCAGGTGGGACCTGCAAAGATCGCAGTCAACCAGGACAGAGATAAAACTACCTCCCATGCCAGCCAGTCCAGGAGCTGACATCCTCAGCCCAAACCACTGCTGAGGTTGGAAAGCAAATGTGAATTGCAAACAACAGCCCTGCAGAGGAGCACCCCAGGTCACCAGGAGGCCAGGAACTGCTGGACCGGCTACCACAGTCCCCCTCTGCCAGTAGCAAGGCACAGCCAGCGGCCAGCCTGCCTGCCCTGCCCAGCAGGAATGCTTGGATGCAGAGTCAGGACCTAACTTAAGTAAGAAAAAAACAAATCTAAGTAGCAGAGAAGGATGTTTTGCAGGTCACAGCCATCACCATTGATGTCTATCCACTCTGGGTCTTCACGGGAGGTCCAGAGCATTGGTGGACGAAGGAAGTCAGGTCTGAGATGTCCATGTCCCATAAGACCTGAATGGGTCTCAGTGACCAAACCTGTGCTTGGGTGCTCCTGTGAGGCCCCACATACCTCACCAGAGTCTCTCATGCAGTAGCCCTGTTCTGGTGAAAACTGCTGAGAATTGGACACTCAGCCTCTCCACTTGCGGCTGTTGGTATTTCCCTGGCTGGGGTCATGTTGATGTTCGTAATGAAGCTTTGATAGAGAAAGAGAGACATGTTGTAGCCATCAGCAGACTTCACATTTAGAATTTATATCAGAAAAGGACAAAGGATAACTCAGCTTGATTGGGTTTTTGTGCAAGTTTGGGTCTACACTTTCCATTGTAGTACTAGTCCTGGTCTTCACCATCATCTTCCTCTGACCCAGAAAAAGTTGATCGCGAAAATAATGTTAGTTAGAAAATAATGGAACTGATAAGTCATTGCAGGCACATGTGTGTCTCATTATACATCAGTTCAGTTTCACTATATATTTTACACAATGTAACATAAATTTCACTATGCACCACAAGTATTTCAATATGTGATAGTCAGAAAGTGGCAGTTTACACTAAAAGTTTCAGTATGTGGTAGGAGATTTCAAATACTATAAATTCTCCTTTTAAATGAAATGCATTGTGTAGATTAGTAAAAAAAGCAGTTGTTTTAGTTTATTCAGTGTGTTTTTCTTTCAGGACAGTATTTAGTACTGTGTTGTTCAATTGCCATGTATATTTTATTAATACATATTAATGGATGATTAAGTGAAAATTCATTAAATACACACCACACAGAACTCAGGCAACCCAAGTTCTGTTTCTTAGATCTTTTGTCTCAACTAAATTTATACCATATTAACAAACACACTATATTGACAGAGACTATATTAATGAACAGAATAAACTTCCTGTTTGAGTCTTGCTGTTGGCCTGATTTTTTAATTGAATTCTCTTTGAGCAAATAAAATTTGAGGGATCTGAAATCCCCTGTGAGGGCAAATTGTTAAAGCAATGGGCAGGTATATCCAGGGTCTGGACTGAATTGCCATTTATTACAGATGATCTCCTTTTCAGTTGCAACCAGTGACAGAGGAATTGGCACTGCCAGCACTGTGCTTCTAATCATAGCTTTGATCAGTTGACCATAGAAGTATCATGTTAATCAGGCCTTTTGCTATCAGCTACTGAAAAGGGATATTCACCATGACACTAATACACCAAGAAGCTCTGTCATAGGGTTACCACATCATCATATTTTCACATGTGATGTACTTCAGTGACAGAGAGTACAGATTACCTTTGAGAGATACTTGCTATGAACTAAGAGCATATCAAAAACAATCATGTGGATTAGTAAAGCCAAGGCACATCTGCAGCAAGGACTATCTCCTACAACCTTGATCAAAGCTACAGTGACGCTTCCAGACTGGTGCAGCAATGCAATTTCCCCACAACCAGTACCTACCATCGGAAATGCAGAAAGAAGAAAAAAATTAGGCTGATCTTTGGTTATGGGTTCTCCCTCATTCTTATCTTCTCTAAACAGAAGCCACACCAAGAACAGCTCCATGTAGAATTCTATTTTATTCAAAAAACAGCCTCAGCAGAAAGCATGGGGCAATGCTGCACTCAGCCCAAGAGAGAAACATCAATCAATTAACTCTGTTCTACCTTCTGCACCTCAAGATATAATCACAGATAATTTTCTAGCACTTTTCTAAGGATAATTTCAAAATGTTAATGATCTATACTGTAGTTCAGTGCTTAGCAGAACTGGAGGCCTCATCTACTCTGTCTCACACTCAGAAGACAAGGGTGACCCTGCACCAATGTTACTTTGAGCAAGCCACTCAGAGAGTTACAAAGGCCTTGGATTAATTAGAAACTAGGTCTTTAAACATAAGTCCTCGCCCCATTGCAGACCTAGCAGACCTCATTGGCTCCCTGCCAAATAGTTCAAGCACCTATTAACCAAGGAAAAGGTAAAGAGCTTGGGTTGTAATGTGCTGGATTTCAGCCCAGCAGCCTCAAATCTCCTAACCCACAAGAGCAGCTTATCTACGTTTGGAGGTCAGAGACCGCAACGAAGCCCTCCTAACAGGTGCATACTGGCACAAACCCAAAAGTTTGTCTCTCCAGATTGCAGCAATTTCTAGGTTTCTTACAAGTGTGGCAAAAGGAGTCACCAAAGTGGCCAGTGACACATTTGGGGCTGGCTCATTCTGCTTATGCTAATTTATTTGGCAAACACATCACCACTAGTGCTTCTTTAGCTCACAGGAACAGGAACTGAATGCATCCAGTATTAAGCTCGGCTACCATACTCCTCTGAGGTTTAAAACCAAGACCCACAGTTCTCTTTGTCTGTAGTCTCCACCTATCATAAGAAACAAATTCTGCCCCAGACACACTACAAATCAAAGCTCATGAGCTGTGTCAGATGCATCCGAGCAACTGGACTAAAGGAACTATGAATGTTTCCCTCACATGTGAGGCATGAGGACAGTCCAGATTTGCAGTGATTACTGCTTTTATCTCAGATGGGGACTGACTGCAATGGGAGTTGCCTTCCCATTGCCTGAAGATTTGAACCATGAGCTTCCACATCTGCCTCCTCTGTGGCAGCCTGAGAGCAGCCCCACTGCCTGCCTGAGCGCCACTGTGTTAGACCGGATAAAATACAGCCTTGTATCTCCATTCAATAAGATATTTGGGATGAAATAAAGGTAATGTTTTTAAGTGCATGTCTGCTTTCAAGCATGACCAAACCTGAGTTGTCCCTATTCCTGTTTAAAAATAGGAGAAGCAACAACAGGGCAAACTTGCCCATTTTCACTTGCTCCCCTGTTAGATCTGGGCTAAGATATATACAAAGCAATGTATATATGCCCTAGATTCCAGTGCTCATACTGCCAGCAAAAGCCAAATTACAGTGATTTTCCTGTAGTCAGGTTGCTAGTCCAACAAGTTTTGGAAGGAGGCAAACGTATTACACACATCCTCCAAGTCCCCTCCTAAGCACTGTCAAGCTATAATTTTAGCTTGCTCTTATTACTGATCATGCATAATTGATGTTGAGCCATCCTCCAGCCATCATGAAAGTTACATTATCTAAGCTGTTGCATTACTTTCACTAACTCATCTTGTCCAAAGTTTTTAGTATTTCTCAACTGAAAATACTTCAGCAACAGAAGTTCACAAAACATATACCAATTCATTTATCAAATCCAAACCTTTTCATTTGACCCAATTAAGATTCACTTGTAGGTTAAACCACATGATTTGGGAAAAGAAATTGCAGCACAGCTTGCAGTATACGCTGTTGTGATTTCAGAAGCACCTGGCATAGGCTTAAAGACCACAGTTTCACGTGTACCAATAACATTTAACGAAGGACTTTTCCATCTTTACTGACTGAAGAGGTAGGACCATTCATAGGGTATAATTAAGCTGTTGAGTTTCCATTGTTTTGAATGTGACCTACCTTTTTTCCTCTTTACTCAGCTATGACTGAAGCTAATATCTGTTTATCAAAATCCTTCTGTTTTGAATCAATGTATCTCCATCTATGCAAATCTGAGAGAGGAAATGCTCATAACAGTTCATATTCCTGATAGCTGAAACATTCCTGTGGAACATCTCTGCTGCATTCCTGTTTTATGAACATTTCACTGTTTGAAGTCAACTTCTACAGGCTTTCACACAGAAAATTTTTATCAGTCTCATTTCCTTCAGCTTTAGCAGCAAAACATTATCATCAGCATGCAACCTTGCAAAGTGACACCTTAAAGAAAAAAAGCTTGCTAAAAAATGTTGGTTTGGCATGATGTGAAAATTTTCCACATCAGCAGCTTCCTGCACTTTTCTATTCATTTTCATCAAATCAATCTTTTTATCTTTAAAAAAAACCCCAAATATCGGTACTTCAACAACACACTGTGACACTGCTGATCTCATGTGAGGAAAAAGACCAGTCAGACTAAAACTTCTCATCCATTGCTGCACATCCCTTCATCCAACTGATGTTCTCTTCAGGACAGGTGAAGTAGCTTTGCTTCACTGGTAAGATTGCTTGAGAGTTTTGGTGGGAAAAAGGCCTTTCCTCAATGTTCATACTGTGGCTTTTATGCTGTGAGAATAAAACAACTGCAAAATTCAGCATCTGTTGAATTTTGCCTGTTTAGACAGGAAGGCATTTCCTAGTTCTGGAATTGGGGTTTGCAATATTGTTTACAAGGACAGCAAACCTCCCAACTTTCATTTGCAAAATGCTCCACAAATACAGATGAAAGTTGTGAGAGAGACTTGGTGGGCACTCTGTATCTTAAGCAAGATGGCCAAGTCAAAAGAAGTAGCTTGTTATTTAAAGGAGCACTCTGAGGACTACTCTGTGGTAGCACAATGCATTTTACTCTTTGGACAACTTCAGAAAATTAACAAATCACTTGTTTAATGCTGAATTTCGATACCTAGGTATCTGCTGGTTCCTATGTCCCATAAGCATAGGATAACACAAATTTCTTTCTACTACAGTAACAGAAAACAGCAGTCAAAAAGAAGATAGCACAGAAAATGTACTGTAATCAGTAGTTGTCCTCTGAAGTTGGTGTA
>NW_020884874.1:7396302-7630892 GCF_003945725.1 Corapipo altera
TAAAATTTTAACATCCCCTTATTTTCACACAGCTGGCAGATCCAAAGAGCTGGAGAGGAACAGAGCAAATCCAAACAATGTTTTACATGCAGAAGCATCAGAGGATGCTGCAATCCCAGATTGCGTTTAGGAAATTCAAGAGACAGGGAAGGTTTCTGCTGCACAGGAGTTGTGCCTGAAATTAGGCACTGATGCCTTCAGAAAGGACACTGCTTAAAAGGCACAAATGCATTAAGGAGCCTCACTGGTCTCAACAAACCCCAAATCATCACAAGCCATGTGAAAACCAAGCATTAAAAGCAAGACTTCTCTGAATTCATTGTCAACAAGTGCCATCACAGATCAGATTGTCACCTTCCCTGGAGGTTGACATTTGAAATTTTCATTTATCCCTCAACTGCTTCTGTGGAAATAATAAAGAACACCAAAATGAAACTCAGGAATCAATCCAGATCCTCTTTGCACTCCAACTAGGCATATCCTAAACCCTGGGTGGTGGGAGAGGGAAGCCACGCTGTCTTTCTTGTTCAGGTAGCAATACCCCAGGGCCTATTGAAAGTAATTATTTCCATCTGCCACATACAATCTAGAAACCTGAAAATGGTTCTGCTAGTAGAAATCTAATGCACCAATGAGTAACCAGAAGCACCTACTGTTTCCTTTTGTGATGTGTCACAATGCTCTGGAGATGCCATAAATGCAGTTCACTGTTCTGCTATGCCTGGTAGGAAGAATGCCTAGTACAGGTCTCCCAACTGACCATCAAGCAACAAAATGGTAGAGAACAAAAGTGCAGAAAATGCCCAACCCATTGCAGAAATTACATTTTTTTAATTTTCAGTCTGCATTTGAAAAGTATTAGACTAATTAATTTTTCCCCTTCTTTTGAGAAAAAGCTGGTAATGACCCAATTATCTACTTGCAGAAAGATAACTGCTTTGAGATTATGAAGTTCTTTGTGCAAAGAGCCACTGTTTGTAATAAAAAGCAATTTCAGGATAAATGTATAAGACTTCAGTAGTTACAAATATAAATTGAAGTAGAGCAGTTACCATAGCTCAGCCCATAAAATGCCCAGATATTTATATGATCATTGTTATTGAAATTATTGACCCCTATCAATGAGAGTAGAGGTGTCACTCCATCAATGCACCAGCACTGTCCTTCATTCCTATACATCTGACTTTTAAGCTGCTGCATCCATGTGTCTGCACATTCCAACTCTCCCTTTCCAACAGGAGCACTGTGGTGGGTAGGGAGGAGGAGGAAAAGGGAAACTAGCTGAAGGCATAATTTCAGTAGCCATTTAAGTCTGAGCGATTTGATAAAACAAGGACAAGTTCAATTTCTTCATGAGACTTGTGCAAAACATTCCAGGAGAAGCAAAGCATTATTATCTGCAGGCACAACCTTTGAACAGCATAACTATTTTCTTCTTAATCATAAATATAGGACTACATAGACCAGACCCATCTGCCTTCTACAGATTGGTGAATAGCTAGGTATGTTGTGCCTTGATCAAAAGGACAGGACAACTAAGCATATTCCCAGTCATTATAAACTATTGAGAAGTAATCATGCTAAAGAGGGAAATAGATGACATTTCTTCAAATGACATGGATGAATTCTGGTACCTGGCTCTCTATACCCAGGTTTAGACCCTGGACACACACAATTGTCAGTCATCCAAGCTACACAGTATGACCAGACAGCCCTTAACAGTCAAGACTCAGTCCCATGCATACAAGATGAGCTCAGATTGAGTTACCTGGCAAAGAGCAAGTTGCTGGTTTAGCGGAACTAGCAGAATTTTAAAAGATAAGAACACACACCTTTTTTAAGAGAAGAGTCTTAGGAAAAAAGGCATAAAGCAAAGCTCTCATGTTTGCTGGAAAAGAGATTTTAACTGAGTCTGCAGTTACTAAAGTTGTCACAGGATTCCCCATGAATTTCTCAATAACTGAGAAGTGGACTGGCTGGAAGCAGACAGGCTAAGGAGCCACTCTCCCATTGTTAAAATAATTGGGATGTCTCAAGATTCTCAGTTAAGATAACAAACTCTTGTGGTCTGATCTTGTTGAAATATTTTAGATATTCTCTGTTTCTGACCAAATCCAAGGAATTTTTTCTTTTTTTGGACAAAAGAGGAAAAAGCAATAGATCTGTATGAATCATGGCTAGGCTTCGTGAACGAAGATTAAGGAAGGCTCTATCCACATTTATTACATTTATTACAGGCATGCTGATCTGCATGATGAAACCCCCAATAATCATCCCCCTAGTCAGATCAAACAGGAGCTCTGTCTCAGACTGCAATATTCATCACCTCCTTCTTATTTACTGGGAGCTGTATTTGTCAGATGCAGTATTTTTTCAGAAGGGAAAGTAAGATCTAGAATCTAAAATACTAAGAATGCCACCTCCCCCTAACTATATGTACTAAACCTCAGCCTTATCAAAGCAGACAAGAAAAACTGAGGGTGCTGCACTGTGTTGGTTCAAATTAAACAAGCCAAGTAAAAGATTTTTTAAATTTTATTTATGAGATGTGAAAAAGTTGCCTTCGACTCTCCAAACCATAGTGCTAAATACCACAGACACTGTGAAAGGGGCGCCTCTGTTATTCAAAAAATATTTGTATGCTTTTGGTGGATTAATTGCATTTAACATTTTGGTTAAACACACAAACAAGCACAGCTTTTTGTTGTTGCTTCAAATGAAGCCACAAAGAGAACAAAAGGCATCCAACTGAACCAATTTAGATTTATAAACATATTAATTTTAAGAGCACTATGTGTACACTTAAAATGAATTTAAAGCAGTCAACCTTTGCAGAACGATGCCCATTTTCACTATATCCAAATTATCCATAAATCCAGATGCAAGTTGTCACAGTCACTTCTTTGGAGAGCTTACAAAGTTAAAAGTCAATGTTTCCTATTAATTAATAATTGTTTTCAGCTGTTTTGGCAAGTGATTAAAACAAACTGTCTGCCTTTAATGTTACAATATAAAAGTTTTCTTCCTCAGAGGCTTGAGTGCCAAGCAGGATTTGCCTCATTTGCAGGAAGGTGTCATACATGATTGCTTGGAACATTTGTAAGCAAACAAGATGACTGGCTATTGTACCTGCTAGTGCAGTGATTTCCATTCCCCATTGCCCTGGTTCTGGCCAAGACGGAGTTAATTTTTGCAGTAGCCAGGAGGAAGCATGGTCAGGACCCAAACGTTATTCTACACCATCTCATGTCATTTTCCGGGGACGGAGGAAGGGCTCCTTTCCGGGTCAGTGTAGTGTGGCAAAGGGAGTGGTCAGGTATTGTCAGGAGGTGGGGTGGGAGTGGGGTGGGTTTTTGCGCGTGAATGTGAATCATCCACCTCTTTCTTGCACCCTCTGTTATTAGTATTGTTGCTGTTACTTTTCATTTTCTTATCTCATTGTTGTTTCCAGCAAATTGTTCTTTCCTCAAGCCGTGATCTTTACCCTTTGTGCCTCCAATTCTCCTCTCCAGCCCACTGCAAGGAGAGGGGGAGTGGGAGGGGGAAGTGAGTGAGTGGAGTGTGGTTTGGAGTGGTTTCAGTGGGAAGATTAAATTGGAGAATACCACTCCTAAACCATGACATGCATCCGTTAAAATTACCCACAAAGCAGTTTCAGAGGAACAACAGCTGAGATAATTAAAACAATGCTTCTCATATTAATAGAGTGCCATGCCATGAAAAAGTCATTCCATAATGAAACCATACAGGCTGTGCATCATTTACCAAACTGTACCATCTCATGAATTCAGTATCACACACTCTTTAAACTTTGCACTGCAAAGCATTATAACATCTGTCCCTTCTGAGTTCCAAACCATCACCCAGATATTATTGACAGGCTTGCTTGACATATTGGCAGATGCTTCAACATAACCCCAGCTGTGACCAGTGCCTGCTCCATAGCAGGATTAAACATGGCTTTGAGAAGGATCTTCTGCCATAAGCAACCTTTTCGACATCATATTTCCAAACTTCTACCAATTCATTCCCCCAGTAAAATTGAAATGACAGTTCTCCTGGAAGATGAATTTCCCCATCCATGGAGAGGAAGGACAACAAATTCATGGCACAAGCTGATAAACTCTGCTTGGAAAGTAGAAGGCACTGACATCAACATAAGCAGCAGTAGCATCCCATTTATCTTCCCTATCTGAACATCAGACAACTTCTTTAGAAATCTTTCTCTTATGTTGCATCAAGCTTGTGAAGTGATGAAAACTGCCACATTTGAGGTTTTCTCTATTTCTGGTACATCATGGGAGTTGCTGCTAGCTCCTCCTAGCTCTTGGTTTCTCCCTCTAGTTTCAAAAACTTTTAAGATGTTCTTCATTTGTTGAGGTAGGATTTTTTAAGACTAAATAGCACACTTGATCTTTGCAAGGCAGTAACTCCAGAAAAAGCTGCAGACTGTGCTGAGCAGGCAACAATGTGGCTTGTGCATAGTGAGTGTATTAGTGTCAGAATTCAGAAGAACCAGAATCAGGTTCAGGTCAGCCCTTATCTTGAGGAGGGAGGTTTTTCCACCAGGACAACACCCTTACTACATGATCTGAATGGTAGAGGGATACTTCAGTGCTCCAGGCAAACACTGATCCACCAAAACATTCAGCAGAAAGACAGTAATATCAGGAGTCTTCTCTTGTTCCTGTGATCATATTTGCCACTGCAAAATAAACTCAAATATTGCTCAAGAAATTTCCAGTCACACCATTCACACTTAATCTTATCGCACCTCACTCCACAGTGAAATTTAATAAAAATCTCAGTGACTGATTGGCTTCAAATAATTAGCACCAAGACCCATCAATGAAATTATCCCTGTCCTAAGGTTACTTCAAATCTCTGAAACCTTCTTTGATATAAATAACAAAATCACTCAGAAGAAATCCTGAAGGTAAAGATGAACACTCATATTCATTACTATCAGGTCAAGATGCACACGTGTGGTTACAGCGCATCTGGCAAATCCACCATAATTATTCATCCACATGTTCTCCCTCCCTGGCCAATGCCAGAGAAAGCACTCCACTGCTCTCAGAGACACTTACCCTGGAACAACAGGAGGTAAAAGTTCCCTATCTTGGGGCAGCTCTGAAAAGCTTACGCCCTTGTTTATTATGTGGCGATGGTGGCACATGCCCATATATTAACATGTTAAGGATCTTCTCCACTACTGATGGTATCCACCTTCATTTCAGCATAGTGCCTCACAACACATTAGGATCAAAGTAGAACACATAAATATATTGCAGTTCATTTCAAGCATATATTATACTAAAGATGAAGCATTTTTATCCCATCCAGATCATAACTTGCAGCAAAGATCTACTTGTTGATGCTGGACACTCAAAGCCTTTAATTACTTCAGCATTTTCTAATGCTGAACAATAAACTCCCTTTAAAAAATAAACGTTTTTTTTTCTTGAACACTCAAGCCTCCCGATAGCATCAAATGGCATTTTGGAATAGGAGCCGCATGTGGTTTTGAGCACTGTTAATTGCCTGCAGTGACATAAACAAGGGCTGACCTGGGTGCAGGCAGGGGGAGGGGAGCTGCGCAATAGGCATCTTCCATTTGTCTTTGCATGATCTCTGTTAGGTTTGTTTTTTGAAACTACACAGAAAGCTGATTACATAAAGACAGCAAAATGAGCGTGAACGAAGGTTGTGGATACTTCCATTTACTTGAGTGCCAATATTTAAAGGGAATTTAATTTCCACCTTCTGTTGTCTTGTTGGAAGTTTGTGTGGTTACCCAAGAACAAGTCTCTGTTAGAGGTGCGGCTCAGAAACTTGAAAGACCTAAATTTCAGAGTCCTCTAAAATGATTGCTGGAGAATTAATTGTTATGCTCAGTAGCTATAGTTCACCTGCTTTGTTGTTCAAAGCATGGAACAAAAAAAAAACCTGAAGGGCTGCATTATGGAAAATTGTGGCATCTAGTTAGAGGAAGGAGGGAGGGAAGAGTGCAAGCAGGTAGGCTGCAGAGAACTGAAATACCTTCCCTCGTACCCACAAGAGGCACTGAACCCAGTGGGATTTATGGAGGCCAGAGGGAACACAATTCCTGCTGCATCTCCCCAAGGAAGCCAATTGCAGCAGAACCCTTGAATGCATTCAAATTTTAGTAAGAGTAAAATAAAGACCAAGAAGTTCCTGTTATTGACATATTAACTAATAACATACAATATATTTCAAGGCAATTGGAAGCTGACCCATGAGGACTGTGCCCTCTTACCACTGAAATAACTGAGTGCACACCCAGAAGCAGGACATCATTAATTTCACTGAAAACTCACATTATGATTTCTTAGTGAAGGACACTTGAGCAATAAATTAAGCTTTTTTTTATTTTTGTAATTGCCATTATGGCTATTCTTCCAGTTATTGCCTCAACAGTCATCAAGCATAAATTTATATACAATAAACTGGATGGGGAGCAGACCCCCTAAATTGGCAGAGAAATTGCCTGTGTGGCTCAGCAAAACCATGCCTCAGCAGAAAGGCAGAAGTCCTTGTGTGTCTTCATATTGAAAGGTGTTGAGATGTACAGGAGAAATGCTAATGATTAAAAATTACACGTCCTCTTTATTCTGCCTATATAGCCTTGTTATGGATATTGACATCTTGTTGTACAACTGAACCCCATATAATGCAATTTTGTTCTGACTGGAAAATGAAACAGAAAAGGCTTGTGACCAAAACTGGTTTTTGGTATTTATTACACATGTTGAAAATGTATTCTGCTGTTCTGTATGAAACATTCGGAACTGCATAAAGCAAAACTTCAGAGCCATGAAACTGATTTTTGTACACAAAGGCCCTTGAGCAACTCCAACATCCATCCATCCATCCAGCCAGCCAGCCAGCCATCCAGCCAGCCAGCCAGCCAGCCAGCCAGCCCCTGAATAAAAAACTAATGGCAATGATTCAGTTTCCCAGAACACAGTGTATTAGAACAGTAACCCACAGTGCTGCGCAAGCTGGGCTGCCATTTTGTGCACTGGGACCTCCCAGTTCCGACTCCTCACAGCTGAAGGAGGCCCAGGACCTGCTGCAGAGGAGAAAGCTCTGAAACAATTCTTGTAAATAAAGGCCTCCTTCAGCAATGTGCTGAAACATCAAAGTTAAATACACCCTCGCAGTGCACTGCTTGCTCCAAGGAGGAGCAGCTATAGCAGGTGGTGACACCAGAGGTGCCAGACACTTTGCTCTGCAGGTTAAGGCCATTGCACTGTATTCATGGAGAGGATGGAGGGGAAAGCACGTGGTGGGAGCTGTAAGATGATGAGTGAATGAGAAACCTGGTTGAGATCAAGAATATGACTCTGTCATTTCACTCCCCACAAAGTATTTTCTCTCAAGCCCCACCTTCACTGTTTTTTAATTCCTGTCATTTCCCTCTCTCCTCTTCTGCACCCTTCTCTCACCCTTTTCCTACAGGGCCACCCAGTTCGTGGTAACTACCAGCAGAAATGAACTCATAGCTCCAGTGGTGAAGGAGGAGCTGTGCAAGCAGTGCCAGGGAGGGCTCCAGACACGGGGGTTTTAGTCCCACACAGGGCACAGTGACCGACAGCAATCCTGCAAGGGAGCTGTGGAGCAAGGGGCAGGCACAGCCTCAGCTCTAGTCAGTTGAGGTCAAGAATCAGCTTAAGAGAAGCTGCAAATTAAAGAAGAACCTGCTAGTAGGGGCCAGGATTCCTATGATAAAATGGTTGCCAGGGAAATAGTGAAGAAGACATATGACTTCTGGGGTCATGCCAGCACTTCAGGGTCACCCCCACAGCTTGATCTCCTGCTCCTGTTTTCCTTGTACAGACTTGGATAAACTTTAAAATGAAGGAAGACCAGTCTATTTTGCTAATTTTGAAGTGTGGAAAAAATACAGTGAGGGCGTGCATACATATGACTGATGGAAATCAAACCTCTGAAGTGCAGATTATTTTAATTATAGCCATAAAAGCATGTAAGGTACAAGTTTCAGCTAGATAGTTTCCATTCCGATCTTTAATTTTGTAGTAGTAAAAATACTTGAGTGCCTCTGTCTAGCTGAAAGAATTACAAAGTGCCTGGTTTTTATGTCAGTTGGGACACTAAGCAACAATATAGACAAGTGGGAATTATATACGTATCTGTGCAAAATAAGACATAACCAGCCTTCTCTCGTGACTCTCTCCACATGCCTTTCACTGTAAGGCAGTCACTGAAGGGACAGGTTTAATGACAACTCTATTGATTTCCAGCCCCCGCCCTGCCCCACTAAAGCCCAATTTTCTTTGAAAGACAACCTAACTTCTAAGAGGTTTGTGCATGTGAACGTGCAAAACACACTTGACAAAAGTCTAGTAAATGATCCTCCAAATTCTGGCAGATGCAAACAAACTCCATCACATACTGGCTTCACCCTTTTCACCATGTTATACTCACAATTACTGCAAGTGCTGAGAATGTAATGTGTATCAGTAACTAGACCACAGATTTGTTTCCACAACATATTCATTTTATCTGTTGACCTAGATTAGTGAAATGATGCAAGTATTAAGACTTTAAACATCTTCAGTGGAAAGTGCTATTTTAAAATGAGACACATTTTGGCAGTTTCAAGCGCAGTCAAGATCCTCCATTCCTAACACGGTGTTTGACTGCCTCTCTTTCTACCTTAAATAGTTTTTATACATATAAACACTATGAAATCCACACCTTTAAACTCCATATAATGCTAGTTATTTTATACGTATAAAAACCTAACATATACCAAACTCTTCTTCATGTAGCTGTTTGCATAGCTGTTTTGTATTCCTTTGTGTTCTTCAATCTATTGTTTAGAAAAACTGGTGTTTCATTTCACAGTTAGAAGAACTTAATTACTTGAATTGTAGAGCATGAAAGGCAAGGGAAGAAAAGAAAATATCTCTCTCACTCTAAATCATCTTCCACCAGCTAATTTGATAGTGTAACTTGGAAGTACAGAAATCTGAAATCTAGTTTCTGAGCATTTGAAACTTAACATCTCTCTCAAGAGATATTACTCAGGTTAAGTGTGACATTTTGAAATGTCACCAAGCCCTGTTTCAAAATCAGAAGTTTTAACACAGAACAGATACCTAGCTGCTTTAATTCAGAACCCATTCTAGATGTGGTGACATTCTAAGAACCTCTGTGCATAGAGGTTCGGGAATCTCCTTCCTGTCCAAATAAACAGCGACTGCTAAAATCAACGGCTGAAATCACTTTCCAAAAGCCTTATTATTCTGATACAGCCACAAATGTTGAGTGGAAAATATTTCTTCTGCTGAAATACACTTTCACTATGTCAGGAAAATTTTCTCAGTAAAGACATTTGGTTTTGCTGGAAGGCTGAAGTTGGAAAAAGTGGTAGTACTTGCCACAGATGTACTCAATCTTCACATTTCATCAGCTGCAGCACCAGAACCATGCCACCTACAGGAGCCCTCCTGATTACTACCATGGTTCTCTTCCTGACACACTTTGATAATCATCAATGTTAATATTAGACTAATAAAGTATGTAATCAGTTTTAATATCTACATATGGTAGCATATGAATAAATTCTGTAAGTTACCGCTTAATTTGCAAGCAAACTAACATCTAGGTTCTTCAGAGAGTTTAAAATCATTACACATAAAAACGTTAATTTTGGAAAGTATCCATAAAAGGGATTAACCTATCCTTTTCTTGTCCGGTCCCTCAATTTGATAAATTATCACTGGCAAGCTATGAAACTTGCCTAAAGCATTCTCTCAAGTCAGTCGTCATTTTTTCAGCCCTAGTAATCTTCTAAGAGTGTGCTAATACACTCATACAGCCAGGATGCAGACTTTTCTAAATATCAAAACTTTAAAAACTCCAGCTACTGTCAGTACCACAAACACAGGGCTGTCACTCAGACTTCATTAATCATATAAGGTAATTTAAAAAAAAAGTTGTAATTATTATGCAGGATATAAATAATACTGGAAGTGATGATCAAGTCTTCATCAGCTGATAAGTATCTGGCTGTCAGAGCAAAACATAAAGGAATACAGAACTGAAACGACTTTCCCAGTCACTGATTCCAACGACTGCAATTTTAGGCAAACAACTCTTACACTTTTTATAACTTAACCTTTGTCTTGACCTGCTCCACATCTCCCAAAACTCTTAGTGGAGAACTAACCAGGTTTGAAATAGCTCAACAGTTTAATGGTAGTTCATACTGTATGTTCCTGTGCTTGATTTGTCCTGAGATTTAAAATTTCTTCACATTCCTGCAAGAGTTCCTGTTCACAGCAATACACATATCCAGCATTTCTACCACTAAAGCAGCACAGTACCTACACCAGCCTGAGACTCTCCTTTCCCTGGAGGTTCAGACCCCTCCCCCTCAAAATTCCACGTGAGAACTACTGTCCCTGCAGACAAACAAACCCTCTCCCCCACTCTTCTGAATTTTCTGTACCTAATGGGAACCCAGGATTACAAGTGTTTTAGCAGAATAACGCACCATTCCACAAGCTCTATTCATTTCCCAGCAGAAATCTTTCTAAGTTCCTCTTTAAATTCATTTCAACATTTTTCCTATTCTCCATTTTTCAGGGTTACTAGGCCATCAGATGTCATGTTCACATTCTTCCTAGTAGTGCTAATGTTATCTGACTTTTTACCAGTACAAATTTGTTTTATTGAGGATGCTCCTTCACTACATTCCACTCTTCTCCCCCAGCCCCACCCAAGAATTAATGGAAATTAATCTAAAACTAAAGTAACCACTTGAAGAAAAGGCATCACCATGTATGCTGACTGACAACCAGTGGTATCAAAAAAATAATTAGAAAATTCACTCTTTCTTCACTGAACATTCAAAAATCAAAAGTAGCCACTGCCAAACATGAACTACAATGAAGACAGCAACAAGCTCTGTATTTTGGTGCATTTTACACTATGATTTAACTTGCTCACCAGTTACACTTAAATTCTAAATATTGAGGAGTGTGCATGGATGTATTTGGCACTTTTCCTTATTAGTGAAATTAATTTAGTGAGCACTATTTTAGATTCTGACCAGTTCAGACCAGATCTTTTTCCAGAAGTTACAGAATTTCAAAGTGAAGTACTTAATTACACCACAACACACCTTCTATTGTTATTGGCACACTAAGTAAAAGAAACTACAAAAAAGTGATTTAACTCAGGTAAAGCAAAGATGCCACTTCATTTTTGTGATGACGTGCTTTTGTTTAGATACCTCACCCAACCAGCTCTTTAAGAAGTTTCTACTTATTAAGTATTATTAAATATTCTTGTCACTCCATGAGAAAGATCTTTATTTAGTTGAAAATAAAGACAGACTCAAACTTTGTTTTATTTTTTAATAAAGTTTAAATAGTTAAAGTAAGAGGAAAGAATATGTTTTAAAGCCAATATGTTTTTTGTTCCATGCTAGGCCTTAAAGTCGGATTTACTGGCAAATACGGGCCACGAGAAGAGCTGTATACTTAAAATGCTGGTGTAGAACATATTAAAATAGCCAGTGACTCCCTCCAGTTTACCTTAAAACAAAGGAAACACAATCTCTACAGTTTTTTAAATGTATTGCCTCTTATCCTGATTAATGGAAAAATTATGCCTACAAAAGACACTTTTGTTAAATATGAAGACTCTACAAAATAGTTGCTTTATCGATTGGTAGGACTTTGAAACTGCCCAAAATATTTAGATATGTCTGCCTAAGGAAGTTTATAAATGTCAATCCAACAACGTAACAAAAATTCCAAACAGAACTGGAAATTAGAATAACTCAACCAAATCATCCCTCTGTAAGAATATTATATTTCAATTCTGCATAAACAGAGATCAGCATGGTTTGTTTTATTTTAAAAATTCTTCATGTCCTGCAGAATAGAGCATAGGTTTGTTTCATTAGTACCTCTTCCCTTGCATTCCCTTCATGCTATTTCCTCGTTAACATTTAAAACACTATCTAACCTGTCTACTGACTTTTTCTGCCCTTAGGGCTCTTCTTAGCTTCAACTCTATCCTCACCCATGGAGATCCTTCCCCTCTTGCTTCATAAAGAGGTTGTTATTAATTTGATTGATTTTTCATTTTCTTCCTTTTTCAGATACAGGTAAGTATCCTACCATAAAGGGAGCATGGAAAGGAATGGGAACAGCACTGGGAGTTACCAGGACATTTACAAGCCAGGACTGTGAGTAGGAACTTCAACAGCCACTATTTTTGAAAGAAGAATGTCATGCTTTCTTTATATTTGATAATATTTGACATATTTGATAATATGTCTACTATAAACATTGTTTTTTGTGCCACAAACAGCCACAAACTGCAGACAAAGCAATAGAGCACAGTTTGATGAATTCACTGTAACAAAAAAATTGGTAGACTTCTAGTAGCATCTGCAATGGTAACAAACATTTAGAAACCAAAATGATCCAATAACCTAGAAATACATCTGCTAAACTAAGGAAAAATCTGTGCAATGAGATTAGAAGCTTCCACATTTCGGACTGATTGCTCAGGGACCACAGATGTGAGGAAGTATTAGCTTGGAAAAGCCTCAGCTTTCCAAAATTCAAAATCATTAAAAAGCAATCTGTTCATCATTCTATGATTTAACTGTTTCCTAGTCTATGGAAATAAACAGCAGGATACAATCCTGGTTGCAACATCCATTTAGTTTTCTTTTTTTTAAAAAAAAAAAAACCATTTTAAAGTAAATTAAGAAAATATTCTTGGAGAAAAAAAAATAGATGAACTCAAAGAAATGCCATGACGGATCCTGAGACAAATTATCCTACATCATTGCTAGTTTATGAAAACCGGTTTGAATAATAAACACACTAGAGTATTCAGTGACAGCATACAAATCAAAAGTATTTGTAAATTATTAAGTTGCGCATGTTTTTAACTGACAAAACATGCTCATGGGCTTACTTTAAAATCTCTCACTGCTTGTTATCAAAGTTAAAAGATCATTTGCATACCAATATATATACTGTAAACATGAACTTCTCATTAAGGAAAGATGGATTTACAGTAATTTGATCTTTTACAAAAAGCTACTGGTAACCGAATCTCTCAGTGTCTAACTTTCTAGAAAATCGAACCAGTGTTTCCACCCTCAAAGCTGAAACACTACCACTTTACGAAACAGCCCTGTTTATTTGTTAATCAGAAATACAATCAAGTGACATATTTCCATTTGCTTTTCGGCTGACAGTTTTCAGCTTCATTATATTTTACAAGAAAACAGCAGACTTGCAGAAGTCCTGTAAATTCTTTCATATCGCAACTGATTTAATTATAGCAGTGAACAAACGCAGCAGTGATGCAAAATAAGATCAGCCCAATTGCCCTTATCTGATGACAGGATCTCTCTTCCTGTTTGGCTTACAGCAGTGAGGACTTCTTGTTTTGTTTCGGCTTTTTGTTGGTTTCTTTTTTTCTGGTCAGGTTGCCTCTGTCAAGACTGACAGAAGCAAGAAGTTGACATGCCCTTATAATTCCAGCTTGAGAACGATCCTTATATGAATATAGTCGAGTTTCAATCAGTAGGTCGGGGAATGATACTAATGTGGAGAAAATTATCTGGATAGCTCATATGTTCGCTTAGCCATTGAATGGGTGTTTCCAGCATTGGCTCAATTCCATGAATCATCACTTGAGTCTTCTGCTCTCCATCTAATTCAAAAAAAAAAGAGAAACTACTAGTATACCACTCAAAGTTCAGAGAAAGATTAAAACATTTACTCAAATTTCATTTATGGTAAATTTAATTGTTGTTAACAGAATTTAACATTTAACAGAACAAAAAGTAGGAACTATCAATGTGGAGAAAGCTGAGATTTCTATCATCTAAACCAGAAACTTTGAGTTAAAATTAATTCCAAGAAAAAACTGGGTTAAAATGAAACAATGTAAATGCCATTCTTCCTTACTAGTTGTAAGGTTGATCTTTTTCTTTCCCTACAGCGATCACAGCTTGGTGCCAATCCAGTTAAGGCATATCCACCTCACCTGGCTGTAAGGCATAAGAATATAATACCTGTAATATTCCTGAAGTAATGCTGTTTTGCTAAGAATAATTTATGTAGATCAGTAGCAAAATTTCAAAGTTACTCCAAGGGCTGAACTGGCACCAGCTCTTTCTCACTTAGTTTCATCTCTTGGAAAGGCTAAATTAGCAAATGATTCCCAGTATGACAAGAATATTTTCTAAGAATATTTCAATTCTTTTTATTTATACTTGTCCCAGAGGATGCAAGTACTTTGATCCTTTGATTTAAATTATGGGAACCAGCTAAAGCAACTGACATAACTGTCATGACATGAACTAAAACAACAAAAAATGAAAATTTATTTCAGAATCTTGAGATGAGAAGAGCATACGAAATATGCTCCAAATAATGTTTGAGGGGGAGAAGGGTAGGCAGTGACCTTTTACTGATTTTATACTATACTATGGCATTCTCACATGGACCTACCACAGTGATATCTACATTCAGTGGTCAAAAATATCACTGCCTTTTGTGACTGGCATTTTATGCCCCCCTTCACTGTCTGTATTACAGAACAAATCACCATCCCCCCCAGAGCTGCATGGAAGAGAGCAGAACCTAGAAGTGAAGGTACCATTACTGCTCTTTCATTCAACCACCCTAGTTGCAGCATAATTTCTATTTTATAGCTAGACAAAATCCTATTTGTTTGGTAATCCAAATGATTTGACAGCGTCTGAAGAAGTTTTTAGTATAATCGGGTACCTATGCCAGTGCAATAAATTACACTGGGAAGAATCATCCTTAAATATGCAGTTGACTTCATGCTAGTAATAATTCTTCCTGTGAGAGCAGACAGTTATGTTTGCTTAAATTGAAGCATTATACTTCTGTTACTTGTTACTTACATACAGTATGTTCTGTACAAATTCTTGATTCCCCGAATGGCATAATATATGCATTATCGCACTAAATTAAGCATAAACAATTGCTGGTTTCTGGTTTTATTGCAGACAAATCTGAAGAATGAAGCACGTAATTTAAAAACAAACTTCTGGTATTTCCAGCCAAAACAGGTATTTATTGGGCTGAAACACTACCAGTCAGATTGTCAAGAGTATAACTCCAAAAGAAAAGATCTTGGAAACTCAGTTTTCCCATTCAGAAGTTAGGGAACACCTAAATATTCCTAATATCTAAGTAACCTCCAAATATATGTACTTAACACTTCCAAATGAAAACCTAACTCTGGTATTCCTGAAATTGGTCAGAGTTAGTGACCTTCTTTTACATTTTATAGTATTATTTAATTTTCAGAAAAAACTAATTTACATAAAAATAGATGACAAAACGTTGATTTGGCATTAGCACTGTGCTAGCACCCTATGAATACCTGACTCTTCTTAGCAAGAACTTGTAAAAAATAGATTAAATGCTTTAGAACCTCAGTATCACCTTCTTGTCATTGGAGGAAAGGCTTATATGTGATAAATATTTTCTTTGGCTCTTCTTTTACCGCATGACACAGTGTTTTTTTATGTGTGTGCATGTACTCGATGCCTCTTGCTTAGAAATGAAATACAGTTAATCTGGGTGTCCCATTCCCTGTTCCTTACCCAGTTTTATCCCTTTCTCATACAAGTCTTTTATTCTGTTCCTCAGCAAACTGAGAAAGTCTCAGAGGTCAATGAAGAATTTACAGTTTAATTAAAGTCTAAATCTCTGCATTAGCATTGTTTGTGCTGTAGTATTATCTCTGACAAAGCATCACTTCTCCTTAATTCCTTTTCCCCTTGAGGCTTGACTAAAAAGATCTTATCTACCAATTCTGTATTTACTATAGCGTTCTTTCAAAAAATCCATTGTTTTTACTTTAACATTCTTCCCTCCTTTTGTTACTAGGGGCCATAAACTCTCACTTAAGTCACATTTACCCAAACTTTCCTCAACTTTCATGCTTTCAGTCACACACCCGATTTTAAATCACATACAGAGTCTCTCTCCTACAGATATCTTCTAGACTTTTTGTAGCAAAAAGTTGTCAACAGCAAATACACTAATAACGTTACTGAGAAGTATGCTTGTTTTCTCAACAGCTGTTTAATTCTTATCCATTTCCACTGTCACCTGGGTTCTGGATGATTTGCTAGCTATCATGAAAGCTTCATCCACCTGTTTTACAGATATAATAGAATTACAAAATACACACCAACTGCTGTCCTCTTCTTCCCCACCCCATATTCTATTCTTTTTGATAACAAAAAGTCTTTTTAAACTGACAAAATGCATCTACAAAGCGTACAAGTTGCTAAACACAACATGTATTTAAATGAGTGGTGCAAGATTTAAATGACCTGATTACAAAGATTAATGCCACTCTGTGTCATTGGACCAGGCCCATGAAAATTAGGGCAAATAGCTCTGCTCATCATAGTACACAGGGTCCAGACCTGATGATATCATTGCTGTCAATACCCATTTTACAATATTCAGTAATGTAGTTTAAAACCCCCATGACTTCCTCAAAACTAATACGTTCAAGTTTTCCAGTAACATCATTGACTTTTTATTTCCTCCTAGAATCATGTCAGAATTGAGTTACGTGTTACGTATCACATGACCTAAGATGGTTTCTTTTACTTTGTTGCAAATTAATATCAGAAATAAGATGAAGTGGAAATACAAGAAAAATAAAAGCATAGCAATATATGTTTTGTAGGAAGTTTTTATTTCATATGTACATAATGACTATTTATTTAAAATCAGAATCACTCCATTACTGAAGTGATGAACAAATAACAAACACTGTTTTGGCATTTGCAAAAAAATAAAACAAGGCTGAAAATCAATTAAGTCATAAGATCAGAGTTGTTGTCCCAGAATTAAATTATTTTTTTCTTTCCTTGTGGAACTCCATCAATAAAAGGAGCTAGTATAGCCCCCAAAAGTCACTAGTGGCAAGTGAGAAGCACAGATGGCAAAGCTTTTTGGTAAAATCTAAAAATATTCCATCTCCAGAATGCAGGTAATTATGCTTACACATTATGTACTAAGACGTTTTTGAGACATTTCAGACCACTTAATTTAGACACTAAGTCAAGGCTGCAACACTTTAAGTAGGTACCTGACCCAGGCTAATGAATCATACCATGCAAAGTCAGAAGAGTTTTCCATCTCTGTACAGAAAATGGAGAGAAACAGGCACCTCTAAAGCAAAGGGCTTAAGAAGAGATCTGCTTCTCAGTCATCTAAAAGGTGTCTCAGGGTTCCTGATCAGGAAACCACCTTGATCCAGCCGAAGAAAGTATTGGCAAAGGCGAAGAAAGGTGTCTCTTTTGCAGATAGGCATCTGCTGGAAGGAAGCATGAGAGAGTGGCCTGTTGCATCTCAACAGAGTCCTTGAGGCAGTGGCTCAAAGCCCTTCTCAACTTGAGGCAGCTTGAGTCCACTCTCCCTTCTTTAAGGGGAATGCTTTAACTACTACAATATTTGCTGTTGTGAATCCTCAGCTTCCTTAAAAAACCCTCAATGTTCAGGGATCAGTGAGATATAGCAAAAGAACAAAAAAGAAAATCTGTAGTCTTCAGAGAAGGTGGGAAGATGTGCAATGTCATGGTATCACACAGTAAGTTTTTCCATTTCCTTTAGCTATATAAGTTATGGTTTGCAAAGTACACCACTCAATATTAGGAAAACGAACTTATTCAGCATCAATTCAGATTATTGCATTTTAAATATATTTTTTACACCTTATTATTAATTACCTTATTATTTAAAAAGAAAGAATTGAAGATAGAGGGAAAAGAAAAGGTTAGTTTAGTTCTGAGACACAGTCAAGTGCCTAAGAGCAGCATAGTGAGAAGGCACTACTTCTGCCAAAGGTACTTATTTCAGCAGATTAGCACCTCAATGCTCACCAGTGCTGCAGCGACATTCTCCCTTTCACCTACACAAGATCAGCTCCTCCAGACAGACTACATCTGTGATGTACCACTTAAAATTCTTTAGTGGGATGAAATACCTCCCTTCCGATTTGTGGCCTCAAGCAATCACCTGACAGGACAACCTAGCAGGCTTAAATCCCTTGACTGATAGACAATACAAGATATTCAGGACTTAGCAAAAGTGTCCCTGGAGTACTCAGTTGGAATCCTCTGTATGCAAGTGCTCTGCATAGCAAGTCCCAGAATCCACTGGTAGTCAAGGGCAGCACCACTTTACAGCCCTAAATAGGGAAATAGAACTCTGTGCCTCAAACTACAAGGAAACTTCTTGCATGATACAAGGCCATGGAACTATATTGGACAAGGATACTTAAATGTGTAAGGAGTAAATACAACCAAGTGTCATGCAGTAGTAGCATTTTAATAATGTAACATAACTAGAGTCCAGACTTCTCAGTTGTGAAGTGAGCCATAGATACTTGCTTGCTTATCTTCAGAATACATCCTATTTTCTGGATTAGATGATCCTAAAGGTATTACTGGCAATAGCTATATGATACTGTAGGAAAACTCCTCTTGGGTCAGCATTATAAGAAGCAGAGTTCTTTTGTGCCTGTGGTGTGGCTGCTTTCCTTCCCACTTCTCCTGCTCCTCAGATTACCAGGCAGAACAGGCCCTTAGGCATAAGTATCTTGAAACGCCAGAGCACTCCTTGACAGCATATGCTCAGCACCTGGTGCCTGGGACATCTCTGAATCTGAAGATACACACCAACATCTTCACTGGGAAGATTTTAATCTAGCTCTTTAGGATCTCCTAGGAAATTACTTACAGACACATACCTTTCAGTAATGTCCTTCATGTGAGTAACATAATGCGCAACCACTAAGTTTGTTACTGACAGATATGGCTGACCCAATTTTAAAAGCCTAAAGCCAAAGCTGGGCAGAGATAAGTCTCCAGCAAGCAAAAGTGAAAATCTTCTTCTTGGAAGCAAGGCTTCTTGTCTAGCACAGAGGATCACATATGTGACACATACATACATATGTGCAATTCTTTACAAAAGACTATGCTATATTAGCAAGTAAATTCAAAGACTGTGTTCTAACCTGTAACCACAGGTGGTAAGAAAGCACTGAACAGCAGCTTGAGTTATCTTTCCCCTCTGTGGGCACCTCAGGTTGGATATTCTAGGACATACAGAGAGAAGACAGTCCCAAACAAGCCTCATAGTCTAAAGAAGTACTCCTCCAGTGACTTCTGCACTGGTAGTAGAAGAGAAACAAACAAGCACGTGATAAACATACTTCATTTTTTTGCAATTTTAAGTACATAGCATCTCTAAAAACCCTCAAACCTCAGTATTGTCATCAATGGTTCCATTTGATACAGGGATCTTTCACCTGCTAGCCCTAAAACTGATGAATACCATCCGCCTCTTTAATAATAACCTGTCCAAAACTGAAAGCAGCTTTAATGTCCAATATTAAAATTGACAATGTGTGGGTACCATTTACAACAAAACAAGCTTCATGATTATTTTGACTGTGAATGTGTTACAAAAAAAATCTCATGTGCTTATAAAATACAAAAAAATCCCTAGGCTAAGGGGTATTTGTGAACATTTCCACATCACTTTTGTAATATTTACTATAGCCAGATACCACATATTTTTTAATTTACAGTAAAATATTTCTTTCCTTAGTAAGCAAGCTTGGCTAGAGAATTAATTAAACCATCTATAAATCAAGTACTAAAGCTTTGCTTTTCTTCAGTATCTTTAAAAAATATTACAAGTTAAAACCTATTATTTCAGTCTTTTTAGTCTTTCATAAACTCTAATCTAACTGGAATATCTCCAATCTGTTTCTGGCATATGTAGGTGTAAAAGTGACCAAAGTACAGAAATATGGCGAGATGTTCTGACTCCACAGTAATGACAACCTCAATATAAAGGTCTCAAATAGCAAAACAAACTTGTAATCTGAACAAATCTTACCCACTTAGCTGAGTACTAAGAGGAGTTCAATATCTACGTATGGGAACTGCATAAAAAACCTGATTTTGGTTAAATTTCATAGCAAAATGATCACCTGCTCTTTGAATGAACTCAGCACAAGTACTTCAGACAGAGAACACTTACACTCTCTTTACTGATACATTTCACATTTAAGAAGTGATAGCTTCAAGGTCTAAGTTTACTACACATTCTACTGAGCAGCGTTTTTTTTAGTTAAAATTCTTTAAATTGGAATAAAATCTTAGTAGGAGTTTTCAGAAGCTTCACAGTAGCCCCCAGGCTTTCCTTACTTTTTTGTGAATTCCATCCTATGAAAAAACGACCCCGCTTGTCACGGTAGTAGGCTTTATTGCTAGAAGTGACTCATTTTCCTTAGCAATTTTAACATACTTTTAACCTCACTTTGACCACACATAAACTACCAAAATCCTTATTTCCTTCCTCTCCTCTAATTTTGAGTAACTATCAGTTTAAAGAGACACAGAGATGATACCTTGGATCAAATGAGCAGATACACTGTTCAGTATCCTCTGACCAAGAGCAAGAACACACAAAAAATTCTGCAAAGCCAACTCTAAAATAGCCTAGCCACAACAAAAGGTTCCTCTGACCTCAAAAATTTTAGAATATGTGACATGAAAGCACAGGACTGACTTTTCCTTCCTGCCTATATATCTCAACAGCCCTGGTAAAAGCCACTGAGGCTGATTTCAGGTGAAGAACTCAAACACAGAAATATATGGTCAACACATTGTTCAGAACAAGTCAGAACAAGTCTCTTTCTTAAAATTATTCTGTATTTGGAATAAACATTGCTCCAAACACAAGACAAAGTTTGGAGAGTAAGAATTTCAGTTTCTGGATATAATCTAACTGCCCAACATGAATACAAATAAATAATCACATAGATCTGATTAACTATCAGCAACAAGACAATATCACTTATTTTAATCATTGGTAGTAATGTGAGTTCAATTGCTCAAGCTGAAGGTCACCGTTTTCCTAAATGGATGTTTTCAGCTCAGGATATTCTTGATATTAGCTCAGATATCCCAGAGAGCTGTCAACTATGGCAAGTTCCTGCCCTCAAAGACAACTAATGACAAATAAAATCTACAACTTTATATTTTGTTTAAAAATTTCTTTTAAAAGCAATATTAATTTTTAATACATTTACTGAACAACTCACAGAAAACAGAGCAAAAGTGCTTAACCTATCTTTTCTAAATAATTTCTTTTTTTTTTTTTAAATTCTTCTCCCAAATAAACAGTTAGACATATCAGCCCCTCCATCCTGGAGTGTTTTGTCACTCATATTACATATCGCAATATAACCCTTACGGCGTCTTCATGTCATTTTACCAGAGCCCCTCATAAGAACTACTGCTTCTTGTCCAAAACACTGCGATAGAACTAGACCTGTATCAACCTCAGTGAACTCTGTCCTTGCATAGTACTGGACTACAAAAGCCCAACTCCAGGCAAGATATGAATATGGACTGCCATTAAGTCCATATTCACTGATTTAGCTTTAATTACCGCTCTGTTTCTTTGCATGGTTTTGACACAGGCCAGTTGGCTGATCTCTACATGATCTTCCTGTGGCATAAACATCTCAACCTGTAACTTATAGGAGAGGAAAAAAGCTTCTTTGTCACAGTTCTTAGTATGATTATATCCTGTGGATTATATTCCAGCAAATGCCTAGCCTTCTCTATCCCCAAAATGGAAGTAGATGAATATGCAATATTATCATTGACATCAAATATAATTAAATACTGAGATGGAATCAAATATTTAATTCATAATATTCTTCTCCATCCAATTTTTCCTCTCTTGTCATTTCCTGTAATCTTCTACCTCAAGTCTATCCTCAGGTTAGATAGCCACATTTCTGAAACATAACAAAAAAAAGTGGATTAAAATAGTCACCACAAGCAAGTTTATTACCAAGTTTATTACGCTTTGGAGCAGCTCACGAGAACTTGGTTTACACTTCTAATCTCATAGGAGCCAGAAAGCATGTAAATGAACTAGAAAACTTTTTTCTATTGAAAAAGTCAATTGAAAAAGTTTCTAGAGAAAGAGAATTTGGCCTCAAACACTGCTAAGCAGACTAAGCTCAAGCAGACTATTTTTAACAGTTCCCCAAAACAGTTACTGACAGTAATGCTGTCTAAGACAACCAACGGAATTTTTCCTTCTGTAAAAGAGTTCATGCAGCTCAATAGAAAAGCAGATAGAGGATGGAAATGAAAGCTTTACTTAACTAAACATTGCTGTTGTTGCTTTTTTATTATTATTTTGATTCTTGTATATTTCATAGAAGTTTTATAATGGGTTTGATGATAGAACACTAAAATACTTTTCTTAAACATCTGACATTTTAGTATTTAAAAGGTTTTAGAAGACCTTACAAGATTGAGCCCAAGATGCTTCCCATCAAACATCTAGCTTCAGGCAGAATAAAAAAACCCCAAAGATTAAACTCCCAGGAAATATTCATATAACCCTTCTTCCTTAGCATCAGTGCCTTAGCCTCAGCCTTGAACTGGTAATAAACCTATGCTAATTTAGAAAAGACTGGGGTTAGCAACTGAGGTTTATAAAACAATTTTCTGCAATGTGTTAAGTTTGGCCATGCACATGTGGACGAAGTGACAAAGTTCAATGCAAATCGTCCTGCTGCCCCATGTAACAAGCAAGCTCACAATACATTTATACCTAGGAGGAACAGGCAGGGTGTGCATTAAAAGATAAACGGTTGAATGTGTGACAAACTGAGGCCAACTCATCCATGATATGTTTTCCATTGCTGAGGGAGAGATAAATCACTTTTAGGAGTTTTGTAGCTTTTCTGAACAGCAGGCATCTTGACTTAAAATAAGTTAACCCTTTCATGCACTATGCCCTTAATTAGATTTCAGGTTGCCCTTCCCTCTAAACTGTGTAGAGCTGACCTTCAGAAATTAGGGCTATCTCTGTATACAGCTAGGGAGCTAAATGTGATCAATGTTGTTCTAGAAAAAAAACCACAAACCCAACAAAAACAAACCCCTTTTGATAAATATTTTTGTCTATGAAGTTTGGCCTAAAGCAAATCAATTTACTGTAAAAGACCTTGCTGCTAATAGCTTATGAGAACTTTTATAATGTCATTGTTTTCAAAATACTATTATGCCAATCAATTAAATAAATTCTCTATGCAATCATACTATACATTCCCTAAGTATATGTACATTCATACACTTTTGAGGGTTTTAATGGCATTCTTGAACTTTCAACCTCTAGTTTATTTCATTTTCAAGTTACTATAATTCACATCATGCCTGCAAATATTCTGTGATTCTAATAGATGTCCATCTCTTATAAAGAACTTTTCAGCTAACCAAATGATGACCTACTCCTAGCAAGGCAAAGAAGGATTACTGTTTCTGAAAAATCAGTGTCAATACAGAAGAGAGTAGCATATTCACTTTTTTCAAGCCATAATGCTAATTGTTAGTTTATCTGCTCAGTTTAATAAATCAAATTCAAAAGTTGACATTTGGACATAATTACAGTTTAAAAACATTTGGCTGAAGAGTGATAAGCAACATATACAGATCGAAAGCTTAATTGCTCTTATTTCATGTTTTGTGCCTTCTCCCATTTAACTAGAGAAAAATAAACTGGGTTTTTCCTTTTAAAAAATGCTACTTCCAGGAATATTATTATGTTATTTAACAAAGTAAACAACTTCACAAGCAAACAATTGCTGTGAAAATGGAGATGAGCTATTTAATTATGTCCAAACTATGGACAGTTTTGTTCCATGTCTGACAAATTCTTCGACCTCTGCTAAGCTGATCAGTAAAAACTCCAACTAATTGAATCCATCGATGTGAAAAACCACAGGCTCAAGTCTGTACTGCATACATCAAGCTGAAGGATTTCTGCTTCAGCCATGGCGGTAATAGTGAGTGGGGTCAGGTCAAAGAGGGTTAAAGCAAGTCAGGATATAGCCAAAGGAATACATCAAACACTGATTTTAAAAGGGCAATTAATCTTAGACAGAAATGCTTCCTGGGGAATGAGATCTCAATCTTAAGAGCACACTACATGATGTAGCAGTAAAAATGTACATATACAAGCTTAGAGAGCTTTCATCCTGTGATCACAAACAGAAGGGGAGTGCTGTTTATCAGAGAAATACAAACCCTTGCTAAAATACTTACATTAGCTTCTTCCGGGCCCTTACTCATTGAAAAATAAATTCTGTAATGAGCAGGCAGTAGAGTTTGCACACATGAAATATCTTTTTTTCTATACATGTACTTTAAGTTCTTTTGAACAGCTACCAGACTAAAGTATTTAGAGATCTCTATCACAGTAAAATTAAAAAATTTAGTATTGAAAAATTCAGGAAAGAGTGGCTAAAGGAATAAAGGAATACCTGCAGGGCTCTTTACACTGAACGCAAAGTTTAAAACAAACCAACAAACTAACCAACCCTCCCCAAAACAGCTACCTGGCCAGAGTTAAAACTGGAAGTGAATTTTCATCAGAAGTTCATCTTAGTTTTTCCATTCCAAAATATCAAGAGAGTTAGTTGCAAAACTCATAATCATATAATCTCTATTTTTAATGAGAATTTGACTCATTACTTAAGTATTTTTATCTTGGAGTTCAGAACATATTTTTCCATCTTATAGTAAAAAACCAGATCTATAAAAGAACACAGACATATAGCATTTGCAAACAAAGTTTGCTAAGTTAGTATCATTAATTAGTTAGCAATATTACTAGAAATTATTAGCTATGTGGACAAAACACTGTGTGTACATAGCTCTGAAATGAGTTACACCTAATTTGGCTGCATTAGTTCATTAAAGAGAACTTGCTTTGCAACCCCCCTTTCATCTCAGGATACTGATGCCCAACATCACAAGTGGAAGAACGGCATCTGTTTGTGTATCTGGTCCATACATCTGGCTTCTTGGCCTAAATTGTTAGTAACAGCTTGCACAAAGATACTAGACCTAGGGAAGTTTCCCAAAGTGCAGACACCCACTGCATTTTGTTGTTGTAAATGTGGTGATGGTACCATCAGGAAAAAGGACAAGGAGCACAAGAGCCCTCAAATCTTCACTAACTGTAGCATCTCTGACTGTGCCCATGTCAAGCCACTGCGTAAAACTTTGGCTTTGACATAAGTTTAACCTCGGTTTTCTTACAAATATTCTCCAAATTGCTACAGGTGCAAAATAAGATATAAAGTTATTCACTGTTTATCCACTGAATGTGAAGCTACCAAAATCTCTGATTAAAATGAGGTATTCAAACAGGGCACAACTACTATTAGCAAGTGCTGCTGAATCCTTAGAGAAGAGAGTAGGACATAGTACATAGTATTATTAGTGGATTACTCTGCTATACATTATTGGTAAGACTACTACTTTTCTCCTAATTGTTTTCTATAGGTCCTTTAGTTTTGCAGGTTGTTATTTCCAGCCCTGTAAGAGGTTTATCTCCTGGAAAAATCAGGTTATACCTATATGCATCAAGGCAGAATAGAACCAGACTGCAAGAGAGGTGCAAGGAAGATGGGAATGATTTTACTCAGTCAACCACCAAAGACACACAAAACATACCTAATTTAAAGGTATAGATGCAACTCATAAAATGGATCAGAACTCACTCTCTGAACATCAGGGCAAGTGCCAGAAAATAACTCATGCCTATTCAGCCAAACTATCTCCCTCTCCATTACTGCATATTGAGAATAGTCCCCAGACTGTTAATCCATGAACACTGCTCAAGTTTTCTGGGAGAGTATTAATTGCCCATGACCAAAATTATGCCAGAGAACTGCTGATAGTCATATATCCCAAATCACATATGTTCTAGCCCTCTTCTGTTTACTAGTGTAAATAAAAACACTAAGACCACAACATCCAAATTTGGTTCTGTGCTGCAGTGTCCTGGTTGAGAACTTCATATTGTGGGTCATCAGAAGGTTATTAATGTCTCCTGAAAGTTTTGGTAGACCCAAATCTCCAGTTACTCTTCCACCAATAACAACACTAAAGGCATTGTCACATTTTCTACGAAACTAACCATAAAAAATATCCTGTAAGTCTATTTTGTGTACTTTAGTTGTTGCTGACATGCTTGTTGCTGTCAACAAGGATATATGAGAAACTAGAAGAAAGGTTTGTTTTGCATTTCTTTTCTGTGAAGTTTTTGATGGGTCAGTCACACTGAATGACCTCTGTGGCCCCTTTGTAGTAAGACAGACTGATTTAGATCATGATTCAAAAAAATCCAACTCTTAACTCTGCTACTGACCTCAGTGTGACCAGGTACAAGCCACATCACCCCTCTGTGGCTTCTCCTTCCTTTTTGTCTCTCTTCACTTATCCTTTGCCTAAGTGATAAATTCTGTGGGAACACATTGCAACATGTGTACAGTGCATAAAGAACCTGAGGTCTCCTGCTAAAACAAAAAATACTCATTTTAAAACTGAAAATTCAACACAAGCAAAATATTTTGTCAATATGCTTTGATTCCAGCAGTTCTGGAACTCACATATATGGTAGATTACTAGAAATTGAGCAGGGTTTCTGTCAGTAATGTCCCACAATCTTTTCTTAACTGCCTAGATTTTCAGACCTATAGCATTCCATCAGGAAATTGGTGGTAGGATGCTGATGTTCCCAGGAAGAGAAGGTTACTCTAGGATGAAAAACCCATCTCTCTTCTCCAGAGAATTTCAGAAGAGCTGGCTTGGAATTTTCAAACAGAGTAAGTTAAATTTCAAAAACGCTATTTTGCTCTGTGGAGGATTTTACTTTCTCTATTTCATACTACTACAGCTAATGATAGACTTAAAAAACTTTGTTGTGCCTGAATAAATTCATTGGCCTTTTGAAAAATTTCAAGAGAATAGCCTGGTGTCTGATACTAATAAAACTTATTGGGTGGCCGGCAGAACAAATGTAGCTGAAGCTGAACACATTTCCAAAGGCTTGTTCAAGAAAACGGGATTATTTCCCTATTTGCTGTACCTCTTCCTACAGTCTATCCTTTTGAATGTGCATGCTTGTGCACTCCCAGAAACCACTTCTAAGTTACAAAGAAAAGCACATTACTCTTGTGATGTTAGGAAAGTTGTTGGATACGAGAGGAAAGACTAGACTAGAATAGACTATTGCAAACTATTGGAAGGGACCTATAATAATAATCTCATCCAACTGCCTAAGCAATCCAAGGCTGACCAAAAGTTAAAGAATGTTATTAAGGGCATTGTACAAACGCCTCAAACACTGAAAGGCTTGGGAATTGACCAACCCTCTAGGAAACCTATCCAGTGTTTGATCATCTTCTCAGTAAAGAAATACTTCCTAAGGTCCAGTTTAAACCTCCTTGGGGCAGCTTTGAGCCACTCCTAGATATCCTATCACTGGATACCAGGGGGGAAGAGTTCGGTACATCCTGTTGTACTTCCCTCCTCACAAAGCTGTAGAGAGCAATAAGGTCACTCCCCAGTCTCCTTTTCTCCAAATAAGACAGACCCACAGTCCTCAGCTGCTCTTCACAGCACACACCTTCCAGCCCTGTCACCAGCTTTGTTGCTCTCCTCTGGATGCACTTGAGTACCTTAACATCCTTAAATTGCAGGACCCAGAACTACACAGAGCACTCTAGGTGAGGCTGCACCAATACTGAATACAGTGAGATAATCACCTCTTCTGACTGTCTGGCTGTGCTGAGTTTGATGCACCCCAGGATGTGGCTGCCAGGACACGTTGCCAGGCCTGCTGCCAGCCAGCACCCCCAGGCACCTTTCTGCAGGGCTGCTCTCAAGCTGCTCCTCTCCCAGTTTATACCTGTGCTCTGCATTACTCTGTGATAGGTGCAGAGTCTGGCATTTGGACTTACTAAATTTCACCCCATTTGCCACTAGGAAAGGGGCAAAGGTCTCATAAGCTAACAAATAGATAATCCTTGTAGAGTCCACTGAGGCAATGTTGGAGAAATCCTTAAAAGCTATGTTTGCTGTTTCCTGAGAAATTCTAAGCAGAAAGATCAAAAACAGCCCCAGATCCCCATTATGTTTTCTCTTTTCTTTTGAGAGCAAGAGAGCCAGAACATTCTGCACACACAGAAGCCCTCTCTGACTTTGCGAAGAACTTGTTTAGAAATCAAGATGGCTAACAAGAAGCCATATAAACAGCACAGCTGTTAATTGTCATTAACTCTCAGATGATTTGCACCTTTCCATGTGGTCATGACAAATGAATTCTATAGTAATTAATTCTGTAGTAATGACTATTAATTCTATAATCTCAAGCCAACCTCTGGACTTGCACCCCTTTTGATGAAAAAGGACTACTAAATCAAAAGGTATGCAATTCTAACACAGAAAAAACCCCCTTTCTACTCCTACTTAAAAAAAAAAGGCAACTGAGGCAAGCAGGTGTTTGTGGGTATAAAAAAAAAAAAAAGAAATCAAAGTCAGCAGTCATTCAGATGAAAGTCAGATGCAGAAGGATAACCCAAACAGATGGCCTAGTTAGGAAAGGACAACAGGCACAAATAATGACTCATACCAGAAAGGAGACATACATGATGACCTCCTCCAAGGCGGAAAGCACCACTGAGTCAAGGACACACGAAGGGTGGAATAGCTTAAGTAGTGGTCTGAAGTTCAGTTGTGGCCTGCAAGATGACTCTCACAGTAGAGGAGACAGTAGACTAGAATTCATATCACTGGTGAGCTTTTAAACATCTTTTAGTACACCTACACTCTACAAGACCTTTAACCCTTCACAATACTCTCATACTCATGTAGGATGAAAGTGTGGCTAATAAACTGTCTTGAACTGACCAAGACTTGTTCTATTTCTAAATTTAGGTGGCCTAGGAAAGTATTTCAATACTGTACCTCCACAGCACTGAAAAGCAGAGAGCACAAGCAGTCAGACTTACTAGCTAGACATGGGGAGCAAAGGCTTCCTAAGTTTGCTCACCATGGGAGCAGCAAGGATTGGGATGGTGCTGTGCTGCTCCAGTTCCCACAGTAAGCCCTACATCAAGTTAATTCTAACCTCACACAGAGTAAGCCCTATCATATTTCATGTCTATCCCAAGACATTCACACTGCATACATTTACCTCTTTCTGTTGCCCTGTTTGTCATTTGCATCAAAATTAGGTGCCTACATGGCAAATCTAATCTAAATTCAATTTTCTGTTTGACTAATTTACTGGAAGTCAATGCTTAGAAAACTGAGGAAGAACAAACACAATTAATATGTAGTCTCTCTTACAATATACATTAAAAAAAGCTGAGAGCTAATTGAAAACAGTTGATCCTAATTTTACAAAATCATTCAGTACAGCAAGTCTTAAGAGAAAAATCCTGGAAGTCTTTTTGATCCTTGTTTTATTTCTGAAAGAACTAATGACACTGCTGTAGAAAGAGGTCAGTTCACACAGCTTTTCTGAATGAACAACAATGCTGTGAAAACTGGGATTGATTGATAGCCTACTGTTTGCGTCATTATGTCCAAATGTTTACCATTTGAGTCTTCAAGGAAGCATGAGACAAAAATCAAAACAAGTTTTGCGAAGACTTCAACAACACTAGCAAATTAAAATTGTGTCCAGAATTGTTTAGACATGATAGCAGTGGAAGAAAACTGCTTCCTTCTGCACTATACAGTTTTTATCTTTGCATTATGCCCAATGTCTTTCTTACATTTCTGGTGTGGAAGAGGAAAGAGGTCTTTCCCTCCCCCAGAACAATTCTGTTTTCTATAATTTTAACCCTTTGTATCTCAAAAGCATCCTGTTGAACTCAACACTGTTTCCTCTTATAGTTGTTACTCTGTAGTTAAACAAGATCATACTGTATTTCTCCCCTTCTCCTAGTAAGATGAGTCACTATTTCTAAATGAATGGTTTACAATATCAGGATGTTCTTTTACAGGAACTTCATAAATGTCTACTAAACATTTTTTTTTCAATTGTTGGGAATTATTCACTCTTTTTTTTCAAATTTGAGAAATCCTGAACTTTGGAACTGGTGTTACTTCTGGAAACAAAGGCCCCTTAATTGGTAACAGGAACACTCATCAAATGCAGAAAACCATGAGGAAATGCAGCACGACTTCCCTGAAGCAACAGATAGATAACAATTTTATTATCTGCCATAAATGACGGTCTTGCCATAAGCAGGTGGCCTAATCTACCGAATTTCAGTAAGACAGTAGGGGAAAATAGGTGTTATCTCCTTCAGGCACAGATAATTTTATTATTTGGCAGTTTTGGGAAGAATACCCATAATTAACATGTTCTGCAATATCAGGTATGTAGCCTTATGCTATACTTACAGGCAACAACATAGTCTTAATATCTTTTCTTCCTTACCTGCATAGAAACTATAGCTATGCAGTCTAAGAAACCATGGGCAAGATCAAGCTTCATCTTAGCCTATTCCTGCATAATCAACTAAATCTTCCCACAAATAGCAATAGCTCTGAAGTTATTTAAACGACTGCCTAATTTTCTGGAACTGGAACTACTGCAGACAATTCCACTTTACCACACAAGAACTGTCCAATTAAAGAACCAACTTTTGTCTGTGCAAGTGGCATCCACAAGCATAGGAAAAAAGATCAGACAATGAGTTGACAAGCTGTAGCATGAATAATCAGAATAATCTGATTCTAACCCTGGAGTCCTCATGAATGGGTGTTTCATATTAAAATAAAAAAAGACATCTGTCATGAGCTTAGATTCAAAACTACATGATGCACAGTCTATGAGAAGTAAAACTATAGGACTTTGGACTGTTGGCTGGAAAGGATCTTTGTACAATTTCAAGAGTGTAAAATGGTGAATGAAAAGGACAGTTTTATTCTGGACTTCCCTGAGTAACCAGGACATTGGGCATCTTGGAGGACAAGTGAATACCAAGAGAAATTGAGAAATGGAAAATCCCTAGGTGTTGACATATTTTAGGTTTTCATATCCAGTGGTACAAAACAATGTTGGAAAACTCAAGGAAACTGAAGTAGAAGTACAGATAATAGAACACCACAGGACAAAAAGGTGGAAAACAAGAAGAAAAAACTAAAGTAGAAATGACAACAACTCATTACTTCCCCAAAGAAGTAGATCTATTCCTGTTAGGAAATCAGCTAAGATCTGAAAAACTACAAAGATCTTAGTTATATAAATTAGGGTGAGCTCAGTCAAAGAAGGAGAATAGCCAATTTTAAAGGATGTAAAAGCAAATACTAAAAGAGTGACAAAGGACAGTAAGAGTTATCTATTCCTAGAATACATGTTGAACGAACATGGGCAGGAAAAGAGACACTGACATGAAAGAAAACAAGATGGGTCAACACAAGTCGAAAAGAGAACTAAAAAATAAGTGCCCCTCTTCCCTAATACTGTGATCAGGATCAGAAATAATGAAACATTGCCCAGAACCTAAATGACCACCTTGCCATGGATTTAAGTATGAACAACTAGGGAAAAGTAAGCATAAAAAACAAGCACACAGCACTCTCCCACCCCCTCAACAGAATATCATCACATCTGAGAAGTAAACACAGTTTACTGTGTTCAAAGTACAGAACTTGCAAAGTTTTACCTTAAAAGACTGAAAACTGAAATGAAATTGCACATCTTCCAGTAAGAGTTTCCTGCAACTCTAGGTCAGGAATAATAGTCCATGAATAGCAAGCTAAGTATATCTATACAACCACAAAACTCCCAAATTTCATTTCAATTGTACACAGCCTTAAGACGAACTGAAGTAATTATGGAAATACAGTAAATAAAAAATGTACTAATGTACAACATAGATTTACCTATAGTAATATTTTGGGCTGAGGGGTCTTTAATTTATGAACTGCTGTGTAACTGATAAAATACAATTTATTAATGCAGTAACTAAAACAAAAAAATAACATGCCTTAAAGATTGATTACAGCAGGCTACAATATAGAGGCAGTGATTACTAGATTAGTATGTGTTTGAAAATTATTTTAGTATTTACGGAACACGACAAGAAGGACTTCACTGCTTCCCAAACTTCATGTCAACACAGGAGGATAAGAACAAAGAAAAAAACTGAAGCAATGTATCAATATTAAATGCAAGGTGATATCCTTTCTGTGATGACCTGGTCTTACTATTTGTGTTGGCACATAATTGCAAGTGTCGCCTGTGAAGCAGCGACCACAGGTACCACAGGTACCAAAGAAAACCTATTCAGCTAGTGAGAAAACATCTGATTTAACACATTTGCTGTCTAAATACTCATTTAGACAGAAAATTATAGAGTGTTATATTAGATCAGCTGTAACCTAGTCTTCCAGGGGGAAGTACTGTACAGTACTGCAGTAGTAGTACTGTAAGGTGAAAAAAACAGCATCTTCTCTGAAGGTTCTCTGAACATTGTATTATTCTTAAAGATGTTTCCAGTACCTAAAGCAGGCCTACAGGAGAGCTGAAGAGAGACTTTATACAAGGGCATGTCAAGTGATAGGACAAAGGGGAGTCACTTTAAACTGAAAAAGGGCAGGTTTAGATCCAATATTAGGAGTAAATTCTTTACTCAGTAGGTAGTGAGACAGTGGCACAGGTTGTCCAGAGAAGCTGTGGATGCCCCATTCCTGGAAGTGTTCAAAGCCAGGTTGGATGGGGCCTTGAACAACCTGGTCTAATGGAAGGTGTCGCTGCCCAACACAGGGAGGTTGAACTAGATGATCTCTAAGGTCCCTTCCAACCCAAGCCATTTCTCTGATTCTGTGTTTGCTACTAACAAAGGTAGACACGTTCTCCTTGCTGCTTTAGGAAAAACAGGGTATCCTTTACAGTTAATTAATGGAACTGCCAAAAGTTGTAAGAACTATACTGGCCTCTCAGTGCTTGTTCTATTCCAAGTACTGCTTTTCTTCACACTTTCTGAGCATTACTACTAACATATAAAATGCTTGATACACATTTTGACAACTGGGTTCCAAATTGCTATACTCTCTGCTCCAACTCCACTGCAGTGATTAAGGACAAGAGAAGATAAAGCTAACACTCTTTCCAGTCTACTCTAAGTAGAAGCCACTCTTACCTATGGTATAACAATGCCCATGACAAAAAGCCTTAAACTTCTATCCATCAATTTTGCTCTGATTAACAGCTTAAGAAGATGAAACTATTTAGCAACCCAGAATGGTGAACACTGTACAGCATGAGTTAACCAGAAAAAAATATATATAACCAAATAAAGGATCAGTTTTGGGAGAGACAGGGCAGTAGGGGAAGCTCAAGTTTTTATTTTTTACAGTACTTCAACAAACAATAAAAGCCTTGAATAAATAGTTTCATAAGCTAATTTAAATAAAACACAGTATTCTAAACAGTTACCCACAGTCTGTAACAGTCCAAAATAATATTGACACAGTATTTTACAAAGACCATTTTCACGATCAATCTTTTAGTGTCACTATTCCACCTGTTCTCCTTCTGAAAATGTTCTTCACACCGTGTTTTCAACAGTTGGTAATCAATGCATATATTCAATCCACATATATATAAATACATTTTTTTCATTGAAATATTTTTCTCAGCACAGCTAAAAGGGAGACTTAATTATATCCATGTTTCCTAAAGCAAAGGCATATAGACACTGTGGGTGGTTCTTGAAACCCTTTCCTCCCTCTTCTTGTGGTGGTCCTTAAGAATCTAGCAGCAGGAACAGCTTACATATATGGCTACAAATGCTGAGCCTGAAAACCATATATCCTCTGTGTTCCCACGGCACAAAGCTCAGTTACGGATGTCACCATAGACAAGCGACCACCACAATTACCATGAAGCTTCCAGTTGAATGAAGAGTCATCGGAAAAGAGAAAACCGTAGAGGAAAAAGGAAAAAAAATAATTCAACAGATGGAGAAAAACAGAAAGAAAGAAGCTCATACTGACTGCATTGCACTGACAAAAAGATGCAGCTGATGTCATCATTATTTAATTCACTAAAGAGGAAGGTTACAAAGAGTTTGAAAAAAAATCTAAATTACTTTGAAGAGTAGAAAGACAGAAAACAACTTGCTTTTCCAGTACCTATTATACCTTTAAGCATATCTTTGATAAGAGACTACTTTTATTCCCCTTTGTTCAGAAAAATTGAGTAGATCTAAACTTTGATAACACTGAATGAAGTCTGAAAATCCAGATGTGAAAAAGTTTTCCATAATTTTCTAATATACCTTTCATAATGTATTCTGTTTTGTTACAGTATTTTAATGCCTTGGTCAGAATAAAGTGAAGATTAAGATAAAACGTTGAAGTTTACAAGAACAAAAATTAGAAGATAGCAAAAAAGGTCCCAAGAGGACTATTTTTAATGTCTGAACACAAACTATTTTTCTTTCTGAAACCATTCTAACAAGTTTTCTGTAGAAAGAGACTGTATTATCATAGATCACACATTGAAGTCAAAGAGATATTATAGTGAGAAGTATTAATTTTTTTAGAGGCTGGGACAGAACACTCATGTTCATCACTGGATTTTTCTGATGCTGCTCTATAAAATGGGTGATTTTGCAACACTCAGCTTCCCTAATATCACATATGAATGAATTCCCTGGGGCAAAAAGAACTGAATTCAATTCGCAAAGGTGCAGTATTCAGTTGCCAAAATTACAATACTTCCTGAAGCACATTTATTCTCCATTCATCCTTTCAAGAATCAGGACTGTGATTTTTTACTACAGAAACCTGACACTAAAACATGCCCAGCCTGGACAGAAAGACAAAAGTCTCACAGAAGACAAAGGGAGATGAGAGGTAGAGAGTGATTATAAGCTGAATAATGATCAGTGTGCATGTGTAAAGAAATTAAGATTGTCCAGGAAGTCTATAGCTCTAACACCTTCTAAATTTCAAGTATTCAACTTCAAATGGAGACAACTACTTTAGAAAGAAAACATTTATGCATAGTATCTTAGGTTTGAAAAAGTGCTTGCAAATTAAACCCTCCTACAGCCATATCTCCTCTGTATTTTGAACTGATGGAACATCTATTGACAGATGAAGGTTGTTAAACTCTGTGATTCAGCATCAGAGAGAAAATGAGTTGATTGAATGGAGACTTAAGCAGCACAGACATGCTGTGGTTCAGTAGTCCCAGTCTAGTTTACTTGCTGGAAAAGGGAGAAGAACACCCTCATTATGACTGCTAATGTTTCTACAGGCAAAACTCAAAAGTGGCACTATGTAGTCTGGTGGGTTAGTTGGTTTTTTAATAGCTCAAAGCTATATTAGAGCATGAACACTTAATATGGTACATAGTACATCTGAATAATGAATGAGTGGATTAAGCCAAGCAAGAGAATAATCAAATTCACTTACTGGCTAAACTGAATAATCAGTGAACAGAGCATGATGAATTCAAGCAGTCAAGTCTAAACCAGCACTGCCCTTCACATCTCTTTGCACTGTCTTTGTGTGCATGGTCCTCAGCAGTAAGAATCACTGCTGTCGTGGACATCTATCTTTTCAGGTCACTTTCCACTAAGTCTGAACCTTTCCACATCATCCCTATCATTTTGTTCTAGTTCTGCTTCTCTTTTTGCTTTCCATGTTTGTTTGGTTTTTTCCATGTTGCCATGCCTAATTTTCTACTTTGTATTCCTGTCTGGGGTACAGGAATACGGAAACCCTGAACAGGTTTTCCTCAGTCCTTTACCTTACCATCTCCAGCTCCACCTGACCACCCATTCACCTGCAGTTTGTCGTTCTGCCAGCGCAAACGGTCTTTCTTTTTAACTTCTGATTCAACTTGTTCCTCCAAATCCCTTCTCCAAATCACTTGTCCAGCAGGATTTCTACTCCCTGTTCTTTCACAGATGCCTTGCACGATCTATATATGTTCCACAAGCATTGTTTCTGTTTCTCCCTCATCCTTTTATCATCTCCTATCCCACTTACTCTGTCCAGGTGTTTGCATTTATTACATCAGGTTTTGGCTTTTGCCCCGATCTCTTTCATCCTGTCACATTGTTTATAGTCGCTCTCCCCACCACATTTAATGACTCCCAGATCTGTCATTTTCTTTCAAATTACTTGTTCAGTCAGTTTGCTCCACCGGTCTGCTGCTTCTACATATCAGTCTACCCCCATAACTCCTCAAGGGTCCATATTATTTTCTGTATTTAGCTCAGCTAGATTTCCTTCCGTTACATACCAGAAGAGGAGAACACTCAGAGTACAAGAGGAACAACCGAACAATGCTACAATACAAAGCTGTATTACAGGAAAAAATCTGTGGAATTCTAGATAGCTCACACCCATGTGAGGGATCAAATTTATTAAATTCTTAAGTTTGTAAGTTTCTCAGTAGAAACTGGGCAGATGCATACAGGAACAGACAAACATATTCCCATACAAGGAAACCCGCCAAATTTCTAATAACTCCTTCTAAGTTTTTCTAGTCTTTAACAAAGATGAAACAAGCAATTAGCACAGCATATTTCTGTTCTGCTATTAAAGGTTGGTCTTCTGAAGAGAAGGTCTGCTGATGGGAAGCACAATCACTGCTACTCAGATAGAATTGCATTACATTCAGACTTTTAATAAAGGCAGTACCTAGCACATTTGACACCTGCAGCTTTGGCAAATCCTTTTCGTAAAAATTATCATCCACTATATACCGGAATAATTTTTGTATAAATGCTTTTTGAGTTTCTTTCATTTAATTTGTTCTTTTTACTGCTTTCTAAGTTAAAATGCATCCATCCTTCTCATTCGTTTTTTTTTAAACTCACTCTGTACCTTTTCATTACTGTCTGTAGGACACTGACAGTTAAGTACTTGAAGATGGTTAAACTTGATTGTGCTAATATTCAAGTATCTATTTGTATCTTCCTTTACCTTTTGGACAGTTAGCTAAAAGCACTACCTAAAACAATGCTCCAAAATTTATAGTAGCTTTATGAAAAATGGACACACGGTTAGCAACATTTCATATTTTTCTTAACTTGTTATTTTTAGAAATTATTCCCATGTGTTAACAAGTATTAAACAGGGTAAAAACGCAGTTTGAGATTTCAGTCACTTTCTAAGATTGGGAAACTTAGAGAAATCCATGACAACTGTTTGATTTTGAGTTACATGACTTCTGTGTGCAATAAAATCTTGCAGATTTTTACTCTGGTTTCAAATTCAGTGCTTCACTCAAAAGACACTGATACTACACCAGTAAATTCTGTGCCAAGATCTTCTCTAGAATATCATACATTTCTTGAAAGAAATTGTGATTTATTGACTGAAGGAAAGAAGAAGTTACTAATTTACAGGTACTTGTAAGACAATAGCTAGAACCAGATGAAAAACTTTTCACATTAAAAACCTTTGATATTAATTTGCAGAGTACATTACTTTTACATTTATCCCACCTAAAAATTGTATCAGAGTTCCAGTAGTTGTAATTCTTGAGGCTAAAATAACATTCAGAAATGCTTGTTTTCTTAATAAGTGCTGATCAACAAATCCTATTGTATGAAATGATATAATGCTACATGAACTAATTGTTATCTTATCACACAATACTACTTAGTAATCATACATACAGTATTATACACTTGTAACAATTTCTTTCTGGTACATTTTAAAAGGCTGGACTTCAACAGGGAAAAAGGCATTCTGAAAACATCTTCAATTTCTAATCAGTTTTGGAGTTTTACATATGAAAAGTTTTTGCGATATAAAATTAAAGGTAGCAAAACTTCTGCTGATGCTTAAGAAATGTTTTTTAAAGTGCAGAAAATAACATGTGAGTGTTTTTATTAAAAACAGTATGATGGCAAAGAAGTAGATGAATTTTAAAATGAAACTTCCAGAGATTAATTTTTCAGGAGTGGCTAAGGACTCAGTCAAAACAGTGCAGGTGATGCAGGGCACAATAAAGAGCCAGGAAGGAGTGAAATCTGAAACTCTAGTACTGAGGATTAGTTCCACCTTCAAAATACCCCTATCAAAAAATAAAACCACACCAAAAGAAACAATAAATCAACAGACAAAAATATCTTATTGGACAAAAGTTATTTCTGCAATACCTTCAGGGGCGACAGCACTGGGACACACATCTTTTAGCAGGTCTCCCAAAGTATGCAACTGCCCTCCTGAAGCAATTGGTCGAAACAGCTTCTGTATAAAAGGTCTCTCTGTTGTTGCCTGTTTTAATAACGAAATTAACAAAAACAACAATTTAAGGACCATGCAAATATGTGGTATTACCATTTGAGAAAGGTAGAAGATAGGACAGAATGAAAGACTGCAGGAAAATAAACATCTGGAATTTCCCCATTCCGCCCCCCACCTTGCATTTCATTCATATCATGAAATGCAGGGGAGTTTTTGTTTATTAACAATTGCAAGTAAGCTGTCACCTCAGAAAAAAGTGTGAAGATGATTTATAGACAATGTCATGGATATAAAAGTGTTAATTATTATTATTTTTTTTACATTAGAAAACCACCAAACCTTCTGTTATGGAAATATGATCTGTTTGAACAAAACATTTTAATAAATTATTTAATTAAAATAAGCAGTGAGCATAAACTTAAGAATTCAACGTACATCTGTGTTTTGCCAAGTCAAAGCAATACTGTAACAAACATCCAATATTTTCTGCAACAGTCTATCTTCCTCCTTTTAGAAGAACATTAGGCACTTTCAATGGCAAACAAGTACCCTTAAGACGTCAAGACAGGTGAACTTTTTTCCAGAATATTTTATGTCAAAAATTTCAAACTATTTCAGCTGCAAGAAACAGTACAATTAAAGAAACAAAAGAAAAAAAGTATTGTGCTTTGACAGACAACCTGCCTACTTAAAGAACTAGTCATATGCATAGAACATATATGCCCCACTTCTGCTGCAGATATGCAAAGGAATTCAGAATGATTTCACCTACGGATCCTTCAGTTTAAAGCCATTCCCCCTTGTCCAGTCACCACATGTCCTCATAAAAAGTCATTCTCCAGCTCTCTTATAGGTCTCTTTAGGTACTAGAAGGCTGCTGTGAGGTCTCTCCAGGCTAAACAACTTGAATGCCTTATTCCTCATATGCTTTAGCATAGTTTCCAGAAGGATCTGCTCCATGATCTTGCTGGGCACTGTAGTTCCCTGGGTCGTCCTTGTTTTCCTTTTTAAAATTGGGATGATGCTTCTCTGTGTCCTCAGGGTAGCAAAATCTGGATACAAACAGTGCTAATGAAATGTCTGAAGATATAAAAAAATGATGGTATGCACACAGCCAAGGAGGATCCACCTCAGATAGATCCACACTTGAGAAGTGAAGGCTAGCATATTATACTGAAGAAATGTACTTCCAAAACACTAAAAAAACCCCCCAAAATCAAAAATCAATCAAACAAACAAAAACCCCAAAACCAACCAACCAAAAAAAGGCAACTCCCTTAAAACATTGTTATAGCCAAAACAATTTGGTATCAAGTTTAATTTTTAAAAATAGTGAGGTATTCACAGAAGTCTAGTCATAGCTCCCAAGTGCCTATCATCTGAAGTAGCAGAAGTGGAAATAAACACCAGAAGTATGCAGGCAAAGGTTGTTATCGTCATCAGACTTTTAAGATAAAAATTTCCCAAGTGTGTACTGCACTTTCTCATTTCTTATTAATAAATTATGATCAGTTTTTTCCCTAGTTATAATAGGGAGTGAAAAAATATGAGGGAAAAGCCAAAAAAAGCCAAAGATGTATTTTCTCAGGTCACCCACATAGTTGCTGACTGTTGCAAAACAATATCCCTAGCTGCTATCATGAAACATTACAGAAAATGAATTCAATTTTGTATTTTAAGTGTTAAGCAACACAGATGTGGCAATGTAAATAAAAACCACTGGTCTTCATCAATGTTAAAATGATAAAAGTAACTAAATGTTGTTTATACAAAGACTGTGGTTCACAAATCTAATCCTACAGGCACAGTATTACCCCAGCATTCTTACACTTCTTCCCTCACATGCAGCAGATGTCTTCTGCATTAAAAGAGTCAAAAGAAAAGTCCCATCCTACAATCCACAATGTTTATAGGATAACTTTCCAAAGTAGCTTAGTCATACAGGAGCATAAAAAATTTCCAAAAATCTTACCATCACCCATTTTCAAGTGTAGGAATATAAGCCTAACTGGACTACAGTTTTCTTCTCTAGTATTCCTATCCCTGGAAGTGTTCCCGGCCAGCCTGGATAGGGTCTTGAGCAACCTGGTTACACGGAAGATGTTCCTGACCACAGCAGGGGGATTTAACTAGATGACCTTTGAAAGGTCCCTTCCAACTCAAACTGTCTATGATTCTATTTACTACAACACATGAAGGAATAGCCACCATGAATAACTGCCTACATAATGTTGTGTTTTGTACAATATTTCCTTAATCAATCATGCAAAAAAGTACTACCTATAATCTAACCCACAAAGACATCACTGCATAACTGCTGATAATGCTTTTAAATAATCTACATCAGACCTAAAGCATGTATTCATACAGTATCCACAGTTTTTCCTACTAAAATTATCATAGCTTCAACAGAACGTAGCACTTTTTAAACGATTTTATTTTACAATCTAGCCTCCATGTAACTGTGAGTTGTTCAAAAGATTGTGGATGCATTTGCAGGACACAACAGGTGAAAGTCAATCAGTAACTGCTGACATCTACAAAGGAAATGGCTTCAAATATATGAGCATATGAAGACAATCACCTGATCAAAAAATTGCAGTGCATTTTACACTGATCATATCCACAATTTAGTATCAAATCATTAAATTTATATGAAAGCAAATAATCATCTCTAAATTAACAGATTTTCTAGAAAATTTGACTTAACTGCAATTTCTCATTTTTCTACATTATTACATAGCACCACAAATCACATGCTTTGCTGAACAAATGAAAATTTCACTCTTTTTTAAGCAAGTTTAAACCATCACAGTGACAGGAAAGTGACAGTGAAAACAAATTACACCACAGTGAGAAAAAAACAGGCTAAAATTACCTATTCAGGTATAGCAGCATTGACAAGAGATATAGGTGAGGGCAAGTTTTAAGACACCCTTTAAGGCAGTGTAAAGCCTCCCAGGATTAGAGACAAGCTACACAGTTACATACTGTGCTAACAATTTTAACTTTTTTTCCCCCTATCATCCTGACAAGAGAAGGGGGAAGAAAAAAAAAAAGTTGTCAGTCTGTCTGGTCCTTTTCAGAATCAACAGAACATCAAACACTGCATGAAATCCACAATTTAATTAGTCAGATATTTTATACAGGATGCATCTTAAAATGAAAAACATAACTCATGAACAGCTAGGTTTATCTGGAAAAATCACAGTTACCAGTATTTTCATCTAGAGGAAGGGATTTGCATTTTCTGCCTAAACACTCAGCTGCTATTCAGTATTCAAACGAATAAAAGTCAACATACATATTGAACATACAAAGTAAAAAAATAATTTCTTACAATTCCCACATGTGCATAAGCTGGCAGCCTAAAACTATAAAACTTGAGACTTCCCTACATACTCCATCATATTTTCAGTAACTTGTCAAGTTCATAGTCTGTGCCATTTTGTAATGAACCACTTTACACTAAAAAAAGCCCTCTTAATTTCATAGAACCATTTTGTTTAAACCAATTTAAACTCAACCAAGAAGCTTTAGAAGTAATAAAGAGTTTGCATAATGATGCAAGTTATTTCATAAAAAAAAAAAGAAAGAAAAAAAGGACAATTAACTACTCCTTGAAAATAAAATTTTATTAAATATTTGCTCATATTTTCATATTTTTAGAAGATGCCTTCTACTTTGTAGAAATGTTTTCAATTAAAAATCTCAATGCACAATGTAAAAGTGACTAGCTGAAAAGATGATGAATTGCTGTAGTCACAGAACCATCAGAATACCATGCCTGTCAAAAACAAGATACTGCAAATCCCCATCTGAAATACTGCTTTTCCACTGGTGCTGAAATGCTGTTTTTCTGCTGGCGTTTCTGGGTGGGTACCTTTGACTCCTTTTTGCTTAATATTGGACCAGAATCACCAAGTACTTAACTGTAAAGAAGGCACAAGCAATGTTTCTGGGTGGGAGCTGTTCTTGGTTTTTGTTGTTGTTGTTTTGGTTGGTTGGTTTTGGGTTTTTTTAAATAAACTCTGTCTCTTCCATAAGGGTGATTTTCAGCTGAATGAGCTAAAGTACATGTAAGTGGTCAATAAAACTATGCAATCCCAGGTCGGGGGTAGAAACTGGAATATTTATTGAATACACACTTCACAATATAAAGTCTTGGAGGCAGGACATGTTAATGAAGAGGACAGGTTATGCTAATCAGGGTATGGATTATGCTAACTAGATGATTACACGATTCTCTGCTACAGTTACACAAGTGGTTAATATTTTCCCATAGCGAGGACCACATGGGGGGAAGAGAACAAAAGGGTTTCTACATCATCTGACATCATCATCACAAAGTCTTTCCACATCTTGCTGAAAGAGATAGGACAACCAAATGTAGCTAAATATTAATGGGTCTTGTGATGAAGCTCCTCAGAGTAAGGAGTTTCTCCCAGCTCCTGCTGTCTGTGGCCTGCTACAGAATCCTATCAGATCCTTTTCTGCTGATAGCCGAGTTTTGGATTTCAACAAGTACACACATAAAAATGATCTCGTTTTATCTATTTGAAATGTCACCTTTCAAATTTTATCAGTATTTTTTGAGCTTCTATTACAAGAGGCATAAAACATAACAATGTGGTATTCCTTTATCCTGTAATCATTGCTCTTCTTCTCTTCTTCAAATCTTCCAAGCAATAGAGGGTTTCTCCCAGACACTCCACGGCTTTTTTCTATACCTTTGATAAATTTTCTATTTCACTTTACTCTTCAAAATGTTAGGACTGGAACAACATTCCAAAAAAAAGACTGTTTCTAGTATTTCTTTAATTAGCCTCTGCAAACACCAAGTAGATGCTCTAGTTATGATTTTGTGTGCTTTGAATAAGCACTGCTTTTGCCATCATCTAAAATTTTGAACTGTTTATCTGTAACATCACTCTTCAGAGAAAAAAGTACGTTTCATAATAAAATAAAATAAATTAATTTTTTTTAATAAAAGAACTAAGTAATGTTTTATATGTCCAACATGTAACTAAAAATCATAAGACAAAAAAAGAGTATAAACACCCCCAACACATCTATCTAGAATTACCACAAAATCAAATCATTGACAGCATGTGCTCTGGGTTGCAGAACAAATTGTAAAATCAACATATATAATAAATCAAATTACTTGGTTTTCCCATATTACATTTTAAATTCCTCTAATAAATTATCTAGTTCAGTGGTTGCAAAAATTACAATAGATACTTGATTGTAACCTATGGAAAAAAATGAATTCTTTCACTTTGAGTTCGTACTAAAATTAATATTAGAATTTCTGCATTTATGTTATAAGAAGGAAGCTTTGATTTCCTCATGAAATTAAAAGTGTTTATGGTGATGGACAGGAACTTTGTACTCCCTAGTATTTTTAAGAGGCTTGACACAACAACAGCAAAAGAAGATTAAACAAACAGGCTACACTTTATACATTTAATTACACTAACAGTAGTCACCTAAATTAGTAGTGCAGAAGTATATGGAAGCTTAAGATAATTCTACAAATACATGCACATATGCATATGAATGGTCATGACAAATGTGTACTTAGATACATCTTTAAAACTTCTTAGATGAGGAGGCAATCATCGTATCAATCACAGATATCAAGGAGTCACACTATCAAGTGAAAATTATGTTATTCTTGAAAGCACTCCTAACAGTATTACACAAACTGGAAATTCTTTGGGTTTTGAACATTAATGATTACTGTTCTAAAAGCAAGGACAATTACATGATGTGTTCTCTCAGTGAAAACTTTAACAGTCCATAACAACGGCCACCATAACATGTGGCAAATATCATGACAAGAACTGATGCAAGTAATAATGCCAAAATTATCTAGTATCTTAGGCAAGACTGCAGTCAAATGAAAGACACAACTAGAATTATAAACACATCTGGAATAAGGTTAAAATTTTACATTGTAGGGCTTATTACAGTTAAGTCTAGACAATAATACTGAACCATTTTTGATCATGTCTTCCTTGAAGCCTTTCTTAGAACAGAGCACACTGTATGAAGCAACTGCAGTTCTATCCTAACTTTCTACACAACTAACAATAGTTTAGTGTTATTATAAACCTACAGAGAAACACAGCAACTATTTCAGTTAATTCTCCCCTACATTGTTGAGGGCCATTACTTGCTCATCTTTAAAAATATTAAAGAACCATTCAAAATATCACTCTTTTCCATATTATGTAAACTGGCAGAGAATGCTTTCTTACAATCCTTTAGAAAAAGCTTTATGTAATTGAAATGAATAATCAGAACCATGTAAAAGCTTTGAAAGTTGAAGTCCTACATGTTCTACTAACCTGAAAAAATATGCCTAGTTAAAAAGCAATCATTAACACATTCGTGATTTAAAATTTAATGAGATGACTACATTGCAACACTTCAGAACAGAAGACACTGCTTCAGTTTCTGTAACTGTTTCTAAAGACACATCATGCTGTCCACACCAATTTTGTGCTAAATATCTGTCCTGATGCTCAGACATTGATGAAATCCCCCTGAACCTTTTCTTCTCTAAGCTGAACAGTTTCAAGTCTCTTACCCTTTTTGTTCTCTCTTATTAGATGCACCAGCCCCTTAATCACCCTAGAGGCCCTTTGCTGGACTCTCTTCCTGTAGCTCCATGTCTCTCTTGCGCTGGGGAGCCCAAAACTGGACTTCTGGTGTGACCTCACCAGCGCTGAGTAGACTGGAAGGATCAGTTCCCTCAACATGCCAGCAACTCTCATCCTACAGCAGCCCAGGATATCGCTTTGCTTACCTTATCATAGGTCTCACTGTAAATGTCTTGTTATACCTGGTGGGTCATTTTTAGCAAGAGTATGTATTGCCAGAAGTTCTGTTACCAATTCCATACAAAAAGTTGCAGAAATAACACTCAAAATACCTAACAGGCATGGCTGAACCACATTCTGGCTGTCACTTGGTGACATTAAATCAATTAAATTTTCTTGTGTAGGTAAAGTAGCACTATATTCTCGGAAAAACTGAATTTGCATTATTTAATCTCAGGTGAATTGTACAGATCTTAGATGCAGAAGAAAGTCAACACTCTAGACACACAGAGTAGACTGAAGGAAACTGTCATACAGCAAGAAATAACAGACACTAAAGAGAAGAAACAGCTTCTAGAGGCAGTTTTGTTGAGCACTGAAAAGACAAAGCAACAATGAAAGCATGGCCTTAAAGTATTACATTTCCTTCCCAAAAAAAGGATTCATATTTGCAACTGGCAAAATATCAAGGTATCTGAAGTGTCAGGGACAACAAATCAATAGTGCTCTTCACAGCTGCAATGTCTTATGTGCACATGCAAACTTAAACCTCACATAAAAGTAAGAAATGGAGTACTGACTACTTATGAAGCAAACAACTTTAGAAATGGATTTACATCCACATAAGCAAACACTATATTGCTTGCTTAGGAGCAGTGAGGGGTACCATACTTCATACATCACTTTCAATCTACTTCAGACTACTAAATTCAATAATTATCCTTAGTTTTTGACAGTAATGATTAACTAGAAGGAACTCCTATATTCAAGGACAGTTAAATTTCCAATAGTTCTTTGTTAATTTGTATTGTATTCCTAGAACATGGTGTCAGATCCCAATTCCTTATAGGTTTGTTCCATTCCACACTTACCTATATAGAATTCGCTTTCAGTCTTCTAAAAAGTGCAAATAAGTCTTGGCACTTTCCAAAATCCTGAACGCTTCCTGTATTTTCTAACCCTCAATTTTGTGCAAAAGTTAACCTGCTTTATTTATCTATTTGACTTAAAAATAAGCAAAGGATAAACAAGATGGAATACTGTTATTGACAAATCAAAACAGATACTTCTGTGACTTTCATCTATGCAGAGTTTTGCATCATCATCATAGGCCAGGCTTTGTTCTACCTTTATTCCTAAGCAATAGGCACTGCTTATGCTGTACAGCCACAGAAATAACCCTAAGAGATGACATTCCTCATCTCTCTGAAGAAAAAAATTCCATATCTGTTTTTCCCCTTTTTCTGCAAGCAAAGCAGTTCACCAACTTGGGTGTTAGGTGTTTTGGGGGTTTTTTTTGATTTTGCTATTATAACAGAAAGCCAGTCTCAGAGAAATAAGTTCCAGGTTGTAATTGTAAGGTAGGCCAAGTCCTTTTACTACAAAATAAGAACCTGACTAAATTATGAAGCATGTGGTGAAAGTGGCAAATCAGTTTGTGTTGACTATACCAAGTAAAATGGAGAAGTCAAATGATCAGCTTTAACGATCAGAAGAAAGGTAGCAATATAATGAAGAGCACTTCATTTAAATTACAAGATCTTATAGTAATTATACACAGACCTAACTCAACTGAATTACTGCTTCATTCATTGTTTTCATCACAGCCTCACAATGTTTTCATACTCTTAAGAATTAACATTCAAAGCTGAGGTAAAAAAAAAAAGTGCAATTTTTTTTCCCTAACAAATTTAGGATGATATATAAATCTACAAGAGTACTATCTTAATAAAACAGGTTAGGGAAATACAGCCACAAGAATTCAAATCTCACAGTTTAAATTCAAACTTGTAGCATGAACATTTACATAAACTTATTTATATCAAACTTCATTATCATAAGACAATTCAAAGAAAAGACAACTAAGAAGAGTTTTATACAAAACCAATTTGCTAAAAAAGTAACTACCAATTTGCAATTAGGGAGTACATATGACATTTGGTAAGATTAAGGCATTTGCAAATTAGGAACAGACAATTTTTTTTTCAGCAGAAGTGTTCATTATTTCATTGCAAGTCAAAATGTACTTTGACTTAAAAATAAAAATCTATAAAAGTGTTTACACAAATTAATTTAGTAACTACTAGGATTCTACTTGGTTTTTTACACACCTAGGTTCTTCTGAGATTTAAGAGTATCCTATGTATGGTAAGATAAAAAAGGATTTAAGAAAAATACTACTCAGCTTTTCCCAATGTGCAGAATACAGTATACCCCTAAACTGCTTTAAAGTAGTTACAATGTAATTCAGAACCTCAACAGACTATTTTTCACACAAGCAAAACTACTTTATTCATTGTATACAAGCTCCACCTACATTAGACTCCGAAGGCTCACTGCAGCTCCTATTGACAAGCCCGAGCTAGCTTAAAACTATCCAGCTTGGTAACAGCTCAAGCATGGCTCAGAGAAGTGACCCAAATGGAGGTTTTACAGTCCCATCTCTTCTGCATCTCCTTCCCCGAGCACTGTGCAACTTGTACTACAGCTTTGAACTAGGCAGATTGACAGTTTTACAGACAACTTGGGCATATTTATGGAAACTTTAGTCACATTGCTGACACCAAATACAGTCTATAACCTCAGAATTTTTCTTTTAAACTCTGACGGCTCCAGCTCCCATCCTATACCAAGATAGTTAAAGGCACAAGGCTGATCTTCCACACAGGTTCCTTAAGTCTCTTAAGAGATCAGCATGGGCATTCCTTAACGTAGAATATGTAAAAAAAGTAATCTTTAACAGAGCTGGTTTGAGCTAGCCATTTCACTGTGCACTTAGATGGATAAGAAAAGCTTATGCAATTCTGGAACCTCAACTGTGGTCACAGTGACCTTCAACTGAAGGTGACAACTAGTCAAACTGCTATTACTTTCAACACAGAACAAAACAATCTAGTTCAGAAAACAAGAATTTACAGATCACGCAATATCTGATAGTTGGGTTTCTGGATTTTTTCCCCCCCAGTTATGAGGCACTAGGAAAATACATTTACCTAACAAAGCTTTTAAACATTCTCATTCATAGAGCTTTGAAGTAATTTAAAACTGGTGAAAGTGTGTTACTGTTTCTTTAGTGCTGAACCATCAGTTATTAGAATAAATCGTTCTGTGTACTCAATTGATGATGAACCAGAGTCCATTTGTTTCTCTTCAGCACAGAAATTCATCTGAGCCCAGCTGTTACACAAAATCAATCACCATTTCACGCAATTCTCCTATTTCCTCAAACTTCCTCCTTGTAAAAGGAAATTTTTAATAAATAAATTGATCTATTTTCAGCAGGTCCTTTATAAAAAAATAATTTTGAATAAATAAGAAGAAAGTCAAATAAGGTATTGCACACAGGTCTGTTCAACAGCATTTTACGCTAGACAACAAAAAGCTGAAACTTGCTGTGTTGTGTTGCCCTCTTCAGGTTGACAGGTCAACTAGATTTTCTAGTTCTTTTGCTTGAATAGTCATTACATTTCAACTTCTTTCATAAAAGTTTTCAGATTTGAAGTTTCAAGTAGCAGCTAACTTCACCTGTATTCCACCAGCGCTTGAAGTATTTTTGGTCTAATATCCTATAAACTATACTTTTTGCCTCTATGTCTCCCTAACTTCAACACTAATCTTGAGAATTATCAAAATATTAGCTAGAGTTTGAAAAGATGACTAAAAATACAACTTCAGCAGTGGTAAGCAAGAGGCTTAAAGAGCTCAGTTGACTCCGCTTACCAAAGAAAACTGAAGCTACTGAAATCATTCCGTAAGTGAACTTGGGAGGTCAGAAAGTCAGGTGACTTTAAACTCGTGTAAGTCAAAACAGAATCTAGAAATTCAAGCAAGAAAAAATTCAGACTTGAAATGCAATGGAGACTTTTAACAAAAGAAAAATTTAACAACCTACTAACATAAAAGGGAAGATTCATTATTACTAGAAAACTTTATAGGTGGACCCAATATCTTTCCAATCAATCTGTTTTGATCAGTTTTTGAATAGTTGTCATAATATGGGCCAAACTGTGCTGCTGATTTGCATACTTCTAATGGGTTTTGCAATTGATTACCCGAGCTCTGCCAATTAATGTGGGAATATGAATGAAACAACCTTCAATTGCTTGGAAATGGCCATGCTTGAGATTCTGATTCATTTATTGAGACAGATATTAATAATGTCTTAAAATATTTCATTTCTCACTCCCACTTTGCTCTTTTTAGAGGTAATTCTTAGGTATTTTTAGGTAATAGTAAACAATTAAGTCTGTTTAGACATCTCCATATTGCAGCTTTGACAGAAAGAGCAAAGTTTTGCATTCAACTGATAAAAAAGTATGGAGAATTTCACTCATGTTACTCAGGAAGACAAACATCATAAAAATTTGTGACTGTACGACTTAATTATAACATCTTAAGGGACTCAGGATAGGAAAAACTGTTGAAAATTAAGGCCTACTATGTAATTAGGCAATAAAATTAAGAAACTACTCAAAATCCTCCAAAAATAGAAGCAAAGGAAATGCTCATTCCAGTACCATGGCATTTCCCAGTACCCAAATAAAGGAACAAGCAAAAAAACCAATCCCAGATCATCCCCCTTTGGGTTGGCAAACATACAACAGCCAACCTGCCCCAGGCCACTTGCAACTCTAGGAATCTGAAACCAGAACTTGTCATGAAGAGTTTTCACGCGTTTTCTTGCACATACTTTTGTCATTTTATTCCCAAGAATGAAATGCTATATACAACTTTAAATCTGATATACTTGTAGGGTAGACTCCAGAGGAAAGGTGGAAGATTGACAGGGAGAGGGTGAGCATGACATAGGCAGAGAGCAAGACACCAAAACTGAGGGATGAGTGCAAACTAAGTGTACAACAACTGAGACTCAGGGTGCTCTCATCTGCCACGTAGGACAGCAGGCAGAGGTTCATCAGAGCAGTCACTATCAGCAGGTAGAGACTCCTTTCCAGTGCCTGACTAATATGCCCTATCACAGTGCCCGGAGAAAAAGATTGATGAAAACTTCCTGCCATCTATCAGTCATATAGTTTGTTCAATTAGACTGCACAACATCAGCTGGTCTTAAAAACATGGCAGAAAATTCCACAAGTCAAAATAGCTCTAGTACTGGACATGAAAAACAACACTTAAATTCAGAATATACTCAAAACATTACTATTATTTTCTCTCTTGCTATTAAAGAACAAGTGCAAAAAGCAGTCTATTCAACACTACTATCAGACAAAAAGGTAAAAAAGATTTTGTGCACCTGTCAAGTGAAAACAAAGCAGCTTACACCTCTGAAGGGATGAAGTGGGGAACTTTTTTTTTTTACACATCAAAGTAAATGTCACAAAAATATAATCACTATTTTTAAACTGTCTCTGGTAGAAGAAGTTTCCACTTAAGTCAAAGTTTCTTCTGGTGCAAGTTCCATATTACACAGTTAACAGAATTTGACAGCTGGCAATACAATCTCCAAGGATATCTAAGTTAACTTAAAATTGAAAACTATTTGATCCTTAGTGATACTCAGCCTTTTTCTTCACCATCTACAGTAGATACCAGGATTCTGGTCCAATCTAAGCTGCTATACTTAGAACAGGTGCTGGACAAGGGTTTTTAAAATTACCTGTGGTTAGTTTAGTTTTGACTTACCCAAGTACGATGCTTGTATTTTTGCCATCTCTTTCTCCCACACACTCCATCAGATTTGGTCACCACAGGAGGTATGATTCATATTACTCTTTAGAAATGTATTTTAATAGACAAGCTTTACAATTGAAAGAGCTTTTAAGTTTTTAAAATAATCAATCCTTCACTGCAAAACACATCAGATCACTTTACTGAATGCATTTTTTTCTGCAGCAATTTTGCTGAGTCACATTTAACTGCTACTAAGACTAATTTTCTTAGTTGATGTCTTTCTTTGGAGGAAAACAAGTTCATCCATCTCATGCTGACAAAAAACAATCTAGACAGCTCCCTTCACAGAATTTTCTTCTAATAATTTGGAGTAATGGAAGGTATGGAAACTAAGAGGAGGAAGTCTCCCCACTGAAGGCAATGCCTTAGTCATTTCCTGCCATCCACCTGTATATTCTTAAGTATCTACAAGAATACCATGTGACAACACACAGGGAATAAACATCCACTGCAATACAAACCCAGGTTAAATCAGGTATTTATGTAGGGATATAAAAGCAACTGATTAGAATGCAAAGCTGACTTCTACCAGCACTACTGGAAATAAAATGCATTCGCGGTAGGGGTTAAATACATCTTAAGAACATTTTAGAATCAGTTACTTCTACATATGAAAGTCTGTCACTAAGTACTGTAAAATTCCATTAAAACTACAGGAATTAACTCCTTGTTTGGAATTAAATTATAATCTCACCCTTCCTAAGACTTTTTGAAAATTCCTTTAAATACATAAAGCTGTAATCAGTACACAAACCAACAAACCAAACAAAAAAAGCTAGAAACACCTGCATCCACTTTTTTAAAAAGAGGAACATGACTAAAAATATTTACAAATACTAAGAGCAGCATTACTGAAAATAATATAAACCAACCTTCCCAAAAGCTGTCTCAGCATCATTTTTATTTGTCTTTGGTGTTCTATTCTTAGATATTTTGGGTTTGAACTACAGCAACTAAGAGTTTCCAGTTGAAAAGATAATGAGAATCAAGACAAGTATTACTGGCTAAAGGGACAGATTTTACCAAATTAGATTTTTTTTTCTTTTTTTTTTAAAGCTTTACTAACATGAAATCATTTGATATCAATGAAAGCCTCCCTCATGCCTTAAAGGTCTGCAACCCATTGACAGCAAAACCTCCATTTTGCAAACCCATTTATGTGATTTCTATGAAAAGATGTACAAAAACCCCACACCTATCAGAGAACAAGCAAACAACTTAGTCATCAGCCAAACAAAATGCTGTACTACTTTTCTTGATACATGCTTTTTGATACTTATACAAACCTTGCCATCTGCTATGATCTCTGACAAAATAACTGACTTCCGTTCTCAATCTAAAGTTTCATTATGACAGTAAATGTCTTAACATGTAACATTAAAAGTTACTTCTATCCCACTGCAAGACTGTATAGGTATCTATGGTCATTATAACCTGTTATAAAGTAGTATCAGACTATTCAGTACCCTGAATAAAGGACATTCTTTTGATAGCTACAGGTGTAAAACCTGAGGAGAAATAGATTAAAACATTCCAACAGAGCACAACTGTTTAGAGAGTTTACATGAGTTTTGTATAAGCTTTTAACCACACATAATTCTGAACTTCATTGTGACCTTAATGTTATAAAAACTAAGGGGATGGAAAAAAATTGTAAGGATTCCAAGGAACATCTCCAAATAAACTGCTGAGAAAAATTGGGTGCTGCTGTATTAAAACGGAAAAAAACCAACATTCAAAGCTATGGATTGGATTGTAAGGTATACAATTAGAAGACAAAGGTAAGAACTAGATGCAAGACCTATGCCATTACTTTCACCTTAAAATGCCAACAAGAAAAGAGGCCTATATAGTGGTTGAGGGAAAAGTGTTGCTCCTGAAGTGTTTGACTGTGACCTTTCAGATGTCATTTTGCATCTAAAGCAGTCTTCATAGTTAGCAGTTGTTTTTAATAACAGAATTAGATTTTTGGGGTATTTTATTTTTTTTTAAAAACAGACAAACATCATCTATACCAGCCTTAGCACATTCTCAAATATTACACATGACAACATGATGAATGGTTATTACCTACTACAATAAACATAGTCTATTTTGTTTGTTAATTCATGCAACATAAGTGTCCAGCAAATATGAGCATACAAAGTTTTACCATAATGTTAGAAAAGAGAACACGTAATTCTACAAACAAATTATGATATATGACACCTCAGTGGAAGTATTTTGAAAAAGTGTCTTTATTTCATTGTCTCCTACCTGATAAATTCTAAAGGGGATGTATCGAAATCCATTATCTTCTGGAGGATACTCCATGAGTTTTCGATTTATTGCCCAAAACTGCTCAAATTTATCTGTGAAAGTAAAATTAGACTTTGTTAATATTAGTAACATATATTCTTTTTCAGCTAAAAAAGGTAAATGACACATGATTGGAACAACATGAAAACTTTTCTTACAGAAGTTTGACCTATCTTTGAATTTATTTTCCCCGCATTTCTCTTCCGTATTTTGCCTGAAGCCAAAGGTAGGTCATCTGCATTCTCCTATGAAAACAGTGATGTGGCAACTTATCAAACTGAAAGAGAAAGCAACCTGAATTCATATCTTATCTCCCACTGTTAAGGAAATATTGGGCCATAAATTATGGATTTCATTACCTCAATTAACAGTGCCTGTTTCTCCACTTCCTGCTGCTACTGGTCTACACTGTCTCACAATTTGCTAAAAATATCTAATTGTTCTTGACTACAGATAAACAAAAGGTGTAAAGTATAGAGAAACCAAAGCAAGAGAAAATATTTTGAGGCATTTATATTTGGATATGTAAATCTTAAAATAATCTGCAACAATGTATGATATAATCAGAAAATATACTGCCAGATTCATGACACAACCCAAAAGTAAAAGTTTACACTTGAAACACAGTTTTGTCATTATCCAAGTAACTAGTTTTAGTAAAATAGCCTGAGGCAGCACACCATTTCATCCTGTTCAGATATTACAAGAACCGAACAGTTTATTATGTTTCAAATGTATTGAGAACAGGTCTAAGAGTAATAAAGGCTTTTATACATGCAAATCAATTATTCAAATCAAGCAAACAACTAATATCAGAAATGATAGGAAGGAACACAAAGAGCTAAGATGAATAGAGCTGTTGCTAGTCTTACTGGAGAAGGCAGCTTTATACATGGGGAAAAGCAAAAGATCAATTTCCTTATAGGCCCTAACTCTCCAAGACACCAAAGTGGATGTTTCTTCAGAAGGAACAGAGAGTCTCCAATTTTCCCTCTTTGGCACAAGTCTCAAGAAGCTGGGCCATATACCCATGAGAGAATTCAGCCCCCCTGTAGCAAGGTAAAATTCAGAAATCTATTCACTGGACAAAGGTTCTGCCTGCTTCCGAAACTGCTGATAAAAATTGAAGCAACTGGACAAAACAAAAGGAGTTTGAGATTTGCTTCACTCCAGCATACTGCACAGATGCCTGTCAGTGCACTAAAAGGCATAGTTTAATATATATTGCGGGGTTTATAACACATTGCTTTTCCTGACTGAATGTAATACAAGGCAAGAATTTCCAAGAAACTGTAAACAAACTCCTGCCAAGTATTCTGTAGGAGCATTTCCCAATACTTATCTCAGAAAGTACTTCCACACCCTTGTTTCCTCATTAGCAGCAAGTGCCTCTTGACAGGCACTTACCTGAGCTGCAGTCAGCACCACCATGCAGACACCTGCCCTAGATGACAAGCTGCCTGGACACAGGGTGTTACCCCATAGCTCACTGGGCTGGGAAGTTTAGGAAGTGGCAGTGACAGTGACAACCCTGGAGCAGAATGTACTCAAGCAATCCTGCATTTGGGAACCCCAGCCTACACAGTCAGAGGTTTAGCCTTACAGTGTCTGGCACAAAGAATGACTGCCTCCCTCCTCAGGAACTCTGTCAGTGGGAAAGTGAAGATTTAGCATAATTCCTTCATCCTTGGAGACAGCACTGAGAAGAGCTTACAGCTTTCACTATAAATGTATGGATAGGCATCCTACAGTAGGTATCAATCAATTTATACTTCAATTACTACTTCTGACTATAACTCAGTTGATAAAACTGTTACTGTGATACACAAAACAAAACAATTGAGACCTACTTAAGCTACTGAGCTTCGGCAGACCTAAATAAGGAATCTACATATTTGGATATATCCTACTTTAAAAAAATAAACCAAACATTAACTACATTTACTTGTTTAACATTCATATTACAGTAACCAGGAAAGTTGGGTGAACAGCTTACTGTCCTCAAAATTCAACAGAAATAAGCGACACATCTTATGGATCAGAAGAACTAGATATTCTGAATAAATAACAGACTTATGTTAGAAGATAAAGTGTATTGACCCTTGTGGCATATACAGCAAACAAGTGAGCCTCTGAAAGACAAAAAACGTTAAACAATGGTAATGTGCAGCTAACTCACTTCTGTTCCTCATTCCAGCCTCCTTACCTCCCAGAAAGCATGCAGGTAATTTTATTTAAGGCAGGTAAATTTACAAAGTTGTATTTCTCAGATTATTCTCCGAACACTCAGACAATGTTTAAGACAATGTCTTGTTTAAATTTCTAATAGTTTCTGTAGTTTCCAAATATAACAGCAATAAATCTGCAAGAGTTGAATGATGAACTTACTGTATTTTGTAATCAAGTATGTTTTGTCAACCCACCTGATATCCCAGGAATCAAAAACTTTCTAGTAAATTAGCTAGACATAGTGGAGTCAGATATCTTAAGACAGATCTCCACCGTGTGTAAAGACCTCTAAGTTAATTCATCCTCATAACCTTATATTGCTGTCCTCCAAACATCTCTCCAGGGATACAACATTTTTACAACAGTAAACTAAGTTGGATGTAAGAAAACCAAGACAAAGCTTCAAAGCTTCAAAGCAAGCAGCAGAAAAGGCTATCCAGTCCACATATTGATATATATGACCTGGCAAGAGCTTTAATCAGCAGAATTCTGAATGCCAGAATCCTAAAACTCAAAAAATACAAAATCTAAAAATAACTGCTTTTCACAGAATCCTTAAGACTCAAAGCTTAAAATAAACACAAAAACGGCCTAACACAAACACATAAAATCCCCCCAGCCCCCTTGAAAATATAAGTGAAAGGACTCATCATTCTCCAATTTTCGTGTCACAGTACCCCCTGTTTATGCAAAACAGACTTCAGGAAGCTATTAATGCTATGATGAGCTACAAGAACTAATCAGTTCATTGGCTAGAAACGACAAAGACAGAACGCGCTGGCCGGAACTTTGACAATCAAAACAAAACCGAGTTTTCATCAAGCCAGTAAACAAGGAAGAGTTCTCAAACTATCAGCAAAAGCATTTTACACATTTGTCTCCCTCCCTCCTGCTCGCTACTGAAAAGCTTATGCAGTCTGCATGATATTTAAACTACCATAACAGTCAAAACCGATTACTTTTTGTTTTCCACAATCCATCTGTTTTTAAGAAAGTGTTTGATTGAAGCATTAGTGAATTTCTATATTAGCAAAAAACATTACTTGCAAAAGACAGATGTTCATATCTGAATAACAATATTTTGTGGCTAGGCTTCACAAACGAAGATTTGGGAAGGGCTCTACCCACGTTTGTTGCAAGTGCGTTGGTGGCTAAAAAGGCCAATACAAGATAGGTACGTCTGGTTGCAAAAGGCACAGCAGAAAGACTGCTTAGGTGGTATATTCTGCAAGGCACGATTCTTTCTGCGTTGTCTTTTCTCCTCGAGAGTGATCCTGCGTGCGTTCTCAAAAGCATCTGCAGCATTACAGATGGTGTGTCTCCAGACCTCCCGACTGGAGGCCAGAGTACACCAGTTATGGTGATCAATATGGCCAAGGTTGAGATGTTGTTTCAGGGAGTCCTTGTATCTTCTCTTCAGGGCTCCTCTCATGTGGCAGCCAGTGGCAAGTTCACCATAAAGCAAGATCTTAGGGAGGCAGTTGTCCTTCATCCTTGAGACATGTCCTGCCCAGCGCAGCTGTGTTCTCAGTAACATGGTCTCAATACTTGTGACTGCTGCTTGTTCTAGAACAGATGTATTGGTCACATAATCTGACCAGTGGATGTTCAGGATTGAACGGAGACAGTGCTAATGGAAGCGTTCTAGAAGTTGCAGGTGGTGGTGGTAGGTGACCCATGATTCGGAACCATATAAGAGAGTAGACAGAACAACGGCTCTGTAAACACTGATCTTTTTACTTTTCTTCAAGTGTTTATTTTGCCAAATTCTTTTATGAAGCTTTCCGAAGGCACTATATGCCTTTGCTAACCTGTTGTCTATCTCTCCATCAATCTTACCATCCGAGGAGATGAGGCTACCTAGGTAATTAAATTGCTGGACTGATTTGAGCTCTGATTGACCAATGGTGATATGGGGATGATGGAAGACTTCCTGAGGTGCTGGCTGATAAAGAACTTCTGTCTTCCTTAAGGTGACTTCCAGCCCAAAGAGCTCAGCAGCATCTGCAAAGGAGGATGTTAAACGCTGCAGAGCTGCTTCTGTGTGGGCGACAAGGGCGGCATCATCAGCATAAAGCAGCTCCCGGACAAAATGGTTTAAAGTCTTAGTGTGGGCCTTCAGTCGCCTTAGGTTGAAAAGGCTTCCATCAGTACGGTATCAAATGTAGATACCATCTTCTTCATTGAGGTCTGCCGTGGCCCTTTGGAGCATCATGCTGAAAAAGACTGTGAATAGGGTTGGTGCGAGAACGTAGCCTTGTTTCACACCATTATAATTATTAGAAAGGGTTCAGAAAGTGCATTGCCATATCTGACTTGGCCATGCTGATCCTCATGGAGTGAGATGATCATTTTAAGGAACTTGGGGGGGACATCCTAAACATTCCAAAATCTGCCATAGACCTTTTCTGCTCACAGTATTGAAAGCCTTGGTGAGATCAACAAAGGTTACATAGAGATCTTTATTCTGTCCCCTACACTTCTCTTTCAGTTGTCTGAGAACAAATACCATGTCTGTGGTGCTCCTGTTGGCTCTGAAACCACATTGGCTTTCAGGTAGAATTCGTTCTGCTATAGTGGGTATTAGTCTGTTCAAGAGTATTCTAGCCAGGATTTTGCCAGCAATGGAGAGTAGAGTAATACCACGGTAATTTGAACAGTCTGATTTAATTCCTTTCTTCTTATACAAAGTGATGATGACTGCATCACGAAGGTCTGATGGTAGTTCACCTAGTTCCCAACAGCGCACCACAAACTTGTGAAATTTAGCATGGAGTGCAAGGCCCCCATGTTTCCAGATTTCAGTGGAATTCCATCAACCCCAGCTGCCTTGCCAATTTTCACCTGCTGTATGGCCTTAAGGGTTTCTCCTAAAGTGGGGGCGGTATCCAATTCATACTTCACCGGTTGTTGTGTGATGGACCGAATAGCTGAGTCTTGGACTACAACATTTAAAGTAACAACAATAAGATTCAAACAAAAGTGAGATAAGTGGCAGAAAAAAAGTTTTATATGACTCCACTAATATTTCTTAAACAAGAGATGATGGCTGCTATATAACTTCGTCTAAAATGCAATATAAAAATTTTCTCTCTGTATTTTATGCCAAAGATCAGAAAGTTAATAATCAAATAACTGAGGAGAGATGCAGTTGAAAAATGCATCAACCAAGTAACTTATATTTATAAATATTCATTATTAGAAATGCAGGTACTGAATGCCCAAATGCCAGACAGACATTAGCTTTCATTAGTACAGAGATGCACAGAATCTGAGAGCTTTGAAAACAATATTTATATATTTAGAACAAGTATGAGTTGGCAAAACTACAATGTCTAATCCATGAAAATAGTGTCAGTACAAAAATTCATTAAGCAACAAACTGAACCTCAAATATAAATTTACAAATACAGTATGCCACATTATGCATGTAGGGTTCAGAGACCTATCAGTGACATTATTCATGTCTTTAAAGTGCCCAGTAAAACAGTTAAAAAAATTACTGTTACAGGAAAACATTTTGAGAATTGTTGTTTCCTCCATTAGGCAAGAGTGGAGATCTTTTAGCAACCACTGAAATTAATCCAAATTTATACCAGTTACATTAAAAAGTTCTTGGTAGTTCCATCATAGTTTAGTGTTAATAGACAGTAACTGCTGAACCTTTTACTATTGAGCAGTGTTAACAAAGGATTAGTATAGGCTGAAAGCTGGGTCTCTTTTGCCCCTGAGTCTCCACCTGAAACATTCTTCAGAAAACCAGAAAAATTAATTTCACTCATGCTAGCCTCTTACAGTCATTTTCTGAAACTTGAGTGCTGTTGTGCTTCAAACGACTTGAAATTTCACATGGATCTTGATATTAGACACATCTCTTTCACCCGCCTGACTCCACAACAGGATGGATCACTGAGAGGGTAAAGGGCACTGCTCAAGTGCTTGCCATCAACATATGGATTGCACTGCAGCATAGCTTTAAATCTGCATACACAATTATGTGTACGGACAGCATGGAAAATTACATCTACAAACAATTTGCAATGAGACACTCCGGTAACAGCATATAGACAGTTAAAATCGAGATCCTACTGCAATACATTGGGCAAAAGAAATTCACACACACACACTTTAAACTTATCAACAAAAATACCTTAACAGTAAGGAATTATTTTGTTTCTATATTTGTCAGAGATGCAACTGCTGTCAGAGTAGTGACTCTAGAATTGGATATACTTCAAGAAGGCTGTTGAGAGGGTTTAAATAACAGAAAGAATTAATGTTAAAACAAGGTAAAGATTGCTTAAATTTAGAAAGGAAATTGTAATTCATGGCTTTTATATTCCAGTATCTTTTTAGAAAGCAAAAAAGTGAACAAAATGGTGTAGCTCTCAGGATAGCACATATGCACAATTTTGTCTGGACTATTCACGGTTTCTTCTTAAAACAATTTAGTGATATAAATCAAAAAAAAAAAAAAAGCTGCTTGGAATTAAATTGTATCTCTAGCTCTATGCAAGCAATACCAATTTGCAGCTTGCATAAAAATGTGTCCAATCCTTAAGTTTAAAAATCACAACACTTGTCTGTTTTCAGTGGTTCACCACTGTCTAACAACCACTGAAGTACTTGGGAAGAACCAACCATAGCATTAACTAAAAGACCAAAGACTCTCTAACTGATGTATAAGAACCACAGAAAAACTTTAGTTTGGAAGTGCCTTTGGAGGTCAAGCTTTGGAACAGTAGCTCCTCCCACTGCCCCAAAACACCTGCTTCCACAAAGTTAAATGAGTTTACTCAAGGCCTTGCCCAGTCAAGTTTTGACTGTTCTCGTGGGCTTCCACTCAAGCACTTTCATTCCCCTGCCTGGCTCACCCCTGGCCCCCTTCCGCAGTGTCTCATCAGACTTCCTCCTGTTGCACCTTGTAACTGTTCTTGGTGACTGCCTCCAATGCCAACAGAGACATGTCTGAGATGTGTCTGCCTTCATCTGCTCTACAAGCCTTTCTTTCAAGTAGTGGAAAGCAGCTATTAGATCTACCTTCAGCCTCTTCATCTTCAGTCTGAACAGGGCAGTTCCCCCCAGTCTCTAATAAAGCATATTCTCCAGCTCATAATAATCCTACCAGCACTCTGCTGAATTCTTTCCTGTTTGCCTGCATTTCTTTTGTCCTGGGGTCCCAAAGAGGACATGACACTCCCAGGGCAGCTTTAGAAGTCCTGAGTCAAGGGCGGCGCACAAGCACTAGAGCAACTCTTTAGTTAATCTTCATTTATGCAACACCACACAACAGACTTTCCATTCAGCTTGTTGTTCACCGCTACCCACATCCACAAAGCCGCTTCCCAGTCAGTCCCTAGCCTGCCTCGACTAAGGGGATTTTTCCTGTCTCTGGTGTAGGACTTGACTGTCAGCTCCAGGAGGCTCCTGCTGGCCTACTGCTCCAGCTCATCACAGTCCCTCCAAATGGCAGGTCTGCTCTCCAGTCTACCAAGTGTTCCCACGAACATTTTCTTTCAGTCACTGACAAACTCACTAATGGTTTAACCCATCACACACATTATCCAATAAAGTGTAGAGTACAGAGAGCTACAGCTGCAAGTCAGGGATACAAAGCGTATTTCCTTAACATTAAAACAAGTATATTTTCTACTGACCCATGCTCTAACAAGCATTGCTTTTAACTGCTACAGCCAAAAACTAATCTTCTCAAAATTCAGTATAAATTCTACTTCCACATTGTTTCCAAGAAGACTCAGACTCTGCATGCATATGTAATTGTTCTCACTGGTGAGTATTTGTAACAAATTTTATAAAAAGTAAATTTTGTGTGGTATGCCTCAAGCATGAAGGAGCTTTGTTCATGAAAGATAAATATTTTAAACACTTTAAAGTAATTACTGTGCTATTCAGAAACACTACTTACAGCTGATTGCTATAATTTCTTAGCTATTTAAAGACCTGTCTCTAAATTACTAAGTCCACCTAAACTCACTGTTCTTCTTCTTGTACAATAAAAACACGGATAATTAGAACTATCAAGGACTTCATGAAGACTCACATACGTATTTGACTCTTGCTGACTACTACAGTTCAGTGACAGCCTTTATAGAACACAGTCTGAAATACTGATATAGCATCACTAAGATTTTTTTTTTTATTTTCCATTTTACACATTGGCACAGTTAAAACATTCTTGATATTAAACACTTAGGTTACTTGGGTATTTTGAAAAATCACAGTATGTAACACAAATCCACCACTGAAGAGGAAACACAAGTTTACTAAACTTTTTAGTCTATCTTCACACACGAGTAACTATCAGATATGCAGAGACAGGACCTTAGAACCGTTTTGACTTCATGTGGCAGAAGCTACAGAAATATGTGAAAATATTCTTCACATTGCATATAGTAAAGTAACAAAATTCAACACGAATGTACATATCTGAGGTAGTCATAATCTTGCCTTGCAATTACGTAACAGTCATTATCGGAAATATCTGCATCACACCATGTGCCCATTAATCTCACATACACTCCAAATTCATGTTCAGCTGGCAGGAAAGCAGCAGCAATTGCAAAATTTGAACGTAAAAAACAAATAGGCTTTCTTTGATGCATCCATGCTAAATCAGACATGGATTCCCTGCAAAAGTAAATGTCATGATAACTACCTCAGGTACTAGTAATAGTCAAGTACAGTGGTATCGGCTTCAAGGTTGGCTACCTAAGTCTGCCACTCCCTTTTTAGTACTATTATCACGTAAATAAATCAAGTCAATTCAACTCTGCTTGCCTATACGCGCTATAACTTCCAACAGCAGTGTCTACAACCAGAGAACAATCAGGACAAATTTCTTTATGGTCTAGTTAGCTGTAAACTATAGTTTAAAAAATATTTATTTATAAGCTGCACTATAAATTGAGCTACAGATGCAATCTGAGAAAAAAGGGGGCATCCCCCTCCTAATACTATATGACTAGGTTTGAGATCAGTATATTTAATACATTTATGCTGTAATTTATCCAGTAGTTTTTATAGCAAAGTAGTGTTCTGAAGATAAAGAAATAAGAGCACATTGCTTAAGTTTTGCAGGTTAAGAGGACATTCTGAAAATTGTATGAGAAAGTAGCATTTCACTCTTCAGATTATTTATCAGATCCAGAAATGCCTTTTCTCTCTTTTTTCTTCGAACATACACAAGGGACTTATACCTTAACAACATTCTTTTCACTTACTACAGGTACTTACAAACCAGAAGTTTTACTTTAAATACATTGCTTCCTTAACACCACCTCCCTTCATTTCTAGGTCACCAGTTTACCTGAAAAAGGTTTAGGGGGGGAAAAAAATCATCAAGATGAACTACTTCCTTTATTCAAATATGAAAATGCATACATCCTACAAAATCCAAGCTTTCTGTGTACTCAAAAAGCAGGTAATCTCAGTAAGTATTGTCACTTTAAAAAGAAAGCTCTGATGACAAACAAGTGTAATCCATTTTTGAAACACATAACCCACAGGTTGTGTAGGAATAAAGTAGCAGGGCTTGTTACAGACTTCCCTGAGTAAGTCAAAAGGAAAAGGACTTCTGACAATTTTACTCATCCTCCAGCTCTCTGCTTCAAGTCTAGACAGCCTTAATATTTTGATATCTTTGTCTCCTAATTATGCTCTCTTTATATACAAGAAAACAGAGCAGCATAACACGATATGACTTGCTAACCTACTTTACTTACCCTGTACTATGCTTTTTCTAAAATAAAGCTCTTCTTGAAAGTAACCTTTATATTAATATATCTGTCAAATTCAGGAGTGTACTAGCAGAAAGTAACTTAGAAGCATTTCAAATTGCAAAACAAAAGCCCCTCAACAACTAAAGAATGTCAATTTTAAAAGTAAAGTCTGTTTTTTACAGATATTTAACTTTGAATTTTAGTTAGACCTTACATATCTTTCAAGAAATGACTTATTTTGAGGCTCAGAGGAGGAAGGAAAACAGGTGGCAATAAAAAGAAACCTCCAAGTTTGCTCCCTCCAAGTGTAATGGTTTTCATTAGACACATGGACATCTAATGTAAGATGGTGAAAACACTAGAAAGCATCTGGCTCTGTCTACCTATGTCTAGGCAACCTGCTCATGTTAGAGACTTCAGTATAAAGGAGGATTGTGAATACTGTGTTATCTTTTGCTTTCCTCCCTTCTCTGCCTTCATGCAGTTCACATCCTCCTTTGACATCCACTGCTTCTCAATAGCCTCGAAGAGAGCAGCCCTGCTCTGCCCTCGCTTGAGAGCAGAGAAGAGAAAGCTGGGGGGAATGCAGGCTGACATCAATTCCCCACCTTTGCACTGCAACAAAGGGCAGCTATGCAAGTAGGAACCAAGCCAGCACGGCAGGGTAATACGACAAAAATCAGTTTCGGGGGGATGGTAGTTCAGACTCTTGATACTGCACCCATACCAGTGTAGCACTGGCTTAGTCATTTGTGCAGAAAGGATAACAAGCCAGTAAACACTGATGAACTAACAGTCAAGTCTAGGTCACAATCCATTACCAGAAAAACCACCACAACCAACCAAACCCTAAACAAAACCCACTGCCATGGAAAAGAAAAAAACAAAAACATCCATGTGAAGGCCTGCTCTGTCACAGTTGCTCATTCTGCAGGTCCAGCCTGCCCAAATCCAGCCCCTCTTCAGCACCAAATCAGCACCAGGCTGACTCTGTGCAGAGCTATCTGAATGTGTCTACATCACACCCCCTCAGTTCCATAACATCGGTAAACCCATGCTGCGTGTATGCCATAATATTTTAACTCCAGGAAAAGCAGGCACCGAGGCTAATTATAAGGTGATTTGATGCATTTTGAGAAATTTTTAACTACCAGCCTTCAAGAAGGCAATGATCTTTTTTAAAAACCTCTTTCAATCAATACAACCATTTTCAAAGCTCAAAAGAATTGTTTAATCTTTCTTCACAGTTAACAAACCTCCACAGATGGAACACAGAAAGAAATTCTCATTTTGGTAGCAGTACAGGAAGAAGAAAAAAAGATGACTTTGTGATTTAAAAACTAATGGCTTGTTCATTCATTCTCCTGATAAACTTCTGAGGATTTTCTAAGCATATAGTGCTTAAATTAATTTTCAAATGATCAATTGAGATTGTTCAGCTACCAAAGCATGCTTATCATGAGGTAAAGAACACTGAGTTCAAACTTGAGTGAGCCATGTGTACATAGCACAAGAGATGCTGATATTGTAAGACACTTCCTTTTTCTCAGTTCAAACATTTCTAAACAGGAACGTGATAATCCAGAAGAAAGACGATTTCTGCCTCTCAAAAACCCAAGAATAGTTTAGATAAAATTTAGAACTAAAATCAAGACACAGGACTGATTCTGCCGGTAAGACAAGAAAGAGATCTCATGCATTAAAAGATAAAATACTCTACATTCTGAATGCTTGCAGGATTTTTCTTCTTTAGCAAGAACAATTCAATATGGCCACTTAACTTTTGGTAAGCCCTACAGCATGAATGAGCATTACATTCTTTTTCCATAGTATTTTCAGTAATGACTCCATTATATTTTATAATATATAAAAGAAGACTTAAAGTTGTTATGAATTTTTACTATTTCCCCCACTCATGTATCAGAAATACCAAGTCTAGTCTTCACTGGTTATAAAGGATGCCTGTGAAAATTTCAGACTATGGTTGCTTATGTCGCTCCACAACTGATAAAAAGCAGATGTGTTCAATCTAAATTCCCTCATTTATCAGAACCATTATATACTGAAGTTACAGATACTAATTCTTTGAACCATGCAAAATAATACAGTTCTCCCCCTAAAAACAGTGGAGATTTCAGTTGTTTGATCCTGAGTCATCAGTAGACCCACAGAGTCTTACTGTTTCAAAGCTGAAAGCCTTTATTTTTCCACTCAAAAGGCAAGAAGAAAAGAAAACACTCACTTGAAAATCCTCTTTATCCATGATAAAAATGGCCATAACTCTATTAAAGAAAAAACAGCAGAAACATTTTCCATGAATTCTGACCAAAGAATTTTAACAATTCTTACACAGGAACAAAGGTCAGTACAGATATGTAGTCTGCTTTTATCACTTCCCTACCACAGTCACACATCCATGACACTGGTCAAAATGTACATGTCCCAAAGAATTGTTGCAGCGAAGAAATATCAGGTTTACGGACAAAAATAAGCTAACTGAAGTCTGAAGAACAAGAAAAAACACAGCACAAGATAGAAGAGTATGTTTACTTTTCTAATTTGGTAGCAGATAACACAAAACCAGAAATGGTAGCAGGAGGGATGTAAAGGTTGTTATGAATAACTACCAGCTGCTACCAGCACAAGATTTTCCCACAAATTCACTACTACAGCTCTTCCCTTAAAAGCCATCTAGAGGCAAACTGCTAAGTTTCACATGCTACCTATTCAAGTACTTGCTTCGCAGCAGAAACATTTATACCAAATTATACATTAATTGATAGTTACATTTCTCCAAATAAGCAGAATTGGATTTTTTCCCCAAAAATGTAAGTTTAACACATGCTGTAAGTATTGCTATCACTTGTTAAACAAATAACAGCTCCTATATTTAAGAACTGAAGAAAATTGTCTGAAGTTTCACAGAAAAAACAACCTGCAGATGTATCTTTACTTACAAAGCAGGTATCACAAATGTTACTTTCTTTTCTTTTTTGTGGTCATTCATTCTGTTTCACAAAGGAGTTTAAAATTATAACATCTCAAACAAAAGCCTATAAGAACATATTGAAAGATACAACATACTTAAAAAGAGTTTTCTTGGTTTCACAAGCTTTTCTTGTTTCTCTTTTATGAAGAGTTGAGAAATTAAAATTAGCATTTGAAAGTATTCAAAACATTGCTTAAACTTCTCATTTACGTGTCAGATTCCACAGGTGCAATTTCTTACTAAGTACAGTGAAACCTTCTTGAAATTAACCTTGCTAGGCAACCTCTGTTCCTAACGTGATAGAGCAAAACAGAAAAATTCTGGTTTCCCTACAACTGAAGATATTCTTAGACAAATAATCAACTAAAAGATATAGCCTAAGATGAGCGTGGAAAAAAAACATGCTGTGTATCTGTCATTTTACCTTACATATTGAGAGTATCAAGGTTCTATAACTTCTGGTTAAGAAAAGAATCTTAACTCGTACTGTTTCATCATGTCAGTCATTATTATACTCATATTGTAACTCATTATATACTCACATTGTAACTCATGTTAGAGGTCTTTTAGCCTTAATTTTAAAAAGTATTAATAAAAAGAGCACATAAAATGCACTGCCTGGAACACCTGAGTACTGGGACAAAGTGACAGAATTTCTTTTTGCAATAAAGCTAATAATTTTTTAAATAGAAAACAAAATTATGCTCACACAGCATTTTGCACCTTGAACTAAACTGCTTGCAAGACAAATACTATTATAACAAAATACTTCTTTTCTACAGCATTATTAAAATTGCATTTTAAATTGACTTGTTAAAACGTAAGCTTTAGGGAAATATCTATTTTTATACTGATTCTGTCTTTCATTGGACCAGAACTCTTACTTACTGCTAATTCACAAAAGTGAACATATTATCAGTCAGTTTGCTGACTAGTATTTATACAATACAGGATCTCTCAAGAAGTACTTGGAATTGAACTAGATAAAGTGTAATTTCTTACTTGCTAAGTTTTGCAGGTATGTATGGTCTCCCTCAAGATCCTACCACTCAAACGGTAAATTAAGATAATCCCTCAATTTCTAACTTCCACTCAATTAAATAAAAAAATAGAAACCAGAGTTTCTAATAAGCATTCATCTCCAAAATTATCACAGAAGTGATAATTTCAACTTCCATATGAAAGGCAATGCCACTAAACAACAATGAAAAAAACCCCAAACCACTCACTAAATACACACATTAAACCCAAACTACCTCAGAATCTCCTTGTCTAAAGCAAATGCATGATTCAAATCTTCTTGCATTCAAAGGTTCTCCTGTTTCATTTAATCTTTCTTATACACATATGGGAATGTTAATTCTAAGCATTTAGTATTTTCTATCAGAACACAGAATAAACACCTTCACGTTTACAGTAAAATGCTGCCATTAAATAAATTTATTAGTGATAACAAATGACAGTTTCAGAGGATGAGAAAAATGCAATGAAAGTGGCATTAGCACCCATTCTACAGAGCAGTTTCTGAAATACTTACAAAAGCTTTTCAATTTAAAGGACTAAGAATCATGACAAGGGAAGACACTACAAACAAAAGAAGTTTTATTTTGCACTGCAATACAGATTCATGCCATCTGTGCAAAATAAGAACACTTTTATAAAATCCTCTAGGAGACAATCTCTTTTTTTTATGGTCCAAGATTGCTAATACTGAGCACTTAACACATCAAGTGTCTCCCAAAAAGTATGTTAAACAACATTTATCTATTTTGATTTTTTCCTAATTCCGGTTTGTTAAAACAGTCACAACCCAATCTAGTTCCTCGAATAACTCAAGCCACATTTGAATTATCACCAAAATGATGACTTTAGTTAAAAAAACACAAAAAACCCCCCCAAAAAAACAAAACCCCACCATAACTATCAATGCTTTCCATGACATTAGACAAAAATGATGCAGAACAATGACATTTTATATCCCCCAGCACAACTCCAATTTGAAAAAAATATTTATTAGCTTGTTAGACTTAAATATAATTAATACTTGATGTGTTGTATTTACCATTCTGTAATCCCATCCACAGTTGCTTATGATCCTTTTTTTGCATCTCATTGATGACTTGACTTTTGTGCTTTAAAGCATCTGCTTCTTTTATACAAGCCATAAAATGAGCTTCAATCACATCCTTAGAATGGCAGTGTAGAAGATCCTTTTCTGGAAAATTCTACAAAGAGAAATGATAGATCAAGAGAAATAACTGCATCACATACCTTGGATGATGAAGAACAAATGATAATTTAAAACAGGCATATATTTATGCAAAAGAAGCATACTGGAATCTTCTGCTTTATGGAAGAATGTAACAACCATCCACTCCGCCGAAAAGAAACAGTTTGCAGTGAAAATGTTTCAGGAAAAATAAAAGCTGAACAATTTTCTGTAAAACCAGAATTTTAACATGTTTTCAAGCAGATGTTCAATTCTCAGGCAACAAACAGGAGAAAATGGGGGGAAGTAAATGACAAGCATCTAATTCATACTGACTCTCAGTGGTAGTTTATCACCCCTTTCTATGTAGGCCCTTGAAAAATGTTTCCTCCAAGTAGTATCATCCACATATATGAAGTACAGCATATCTGCCACTTACAAACATTTGTCCTTAGAGATACTGGAAATCCTTGTCAGCTCCAACTTCACCTAATCCATGTGACTATTGCTAACTCTTGTGACTTGATTCTGTATCCCTTTTATTTAGTTAGGGCTGGTACACTGCATTCAGCATCACAAATGCACAGCTACCATTCCTCAGGTAACTCTTATCCCCTCAGTAAACGACAACTACCTCTCCTAATTAATTTATCAAGGAATTATAGTAGTAAATCTTGTTCAGGTACTAAAAATATTTCTTTGGAAATTAACTGATCAGAAGTCCTGCACTGTAAAGGCATACAGTTGTGGTTGTTCTTCCTCTAACTTTTCTTTTATCATCACTTACTATCACTTGCCTTTTTATAATAACACAAATACTCATTACCACAAATCCATTACCTTTAGTTATTACAAGTTTTAAAACCCAGACTATTTTATTCCCTTCTTATTCATCTTATTTTCACAGTTGTTTATGACCATACTGAACTGAGCAAACCTCAGAGCCAAACCAGAGTGGTGGCATCATTAGTACTCCCTTCCGTAACAAGGGTTTGCCACATTTTTATACTTTAATTCTCATCCTATTCCACCAGAGGCCCCTTCCTCTTAATCCACTACAAATTAGCACTTAAAAAAGCTTTTGTGAGGGACTGTCAAAACCATTTTGGAAATATAAGTACATATAATGGGATATTTTTCAAAAGCCTTTACAACATATTTAACACGTCGCAGTAGGAGCAATGTAACACTGCAAAAAACCCCATACCTTCACTCCTCCACATAAACCCAGGAAAAAAATAGTGAAAAATGCTTCAAAATAGAGGAACCCGAAATATGAAAAACCCATTACCAGTAGGCAATGTGAAAGGGAGCTGGGGATTGCCTTTCCTGAAGGAAATTCTGAGGACAACAGTGGTAGTTCCCTCCTCATTAGGTTATTGAAAAGAGTTGTAAATTAAATAATTGAATTTTACATAGGGATTTCTCCTTATGAACCCAAACTCGGGAAACTGTTGATCAAAAGGATATTCTCCAAAAGCAGGGCCATAAAGCAAAGAGAAGACTGTTAGTCTCTTTTCCACTAAAGTTTATGTGGTTTGGTGTTGAAGTAGCAAAGGGAGCGCTGTTGTTACTTAGGATCAATGTATGTTAAGCTGACTAGAAACCTAAGGACAGAGGTAAATCTGGTTTCTCATATGAGAATGGCCAAGTATAAAGACATTAAACAGGACAGAACAATAAGGAAAGTTCTTCTAGGGCAGACCTCACTCCCATTTTATCCTATAAAGCTGAATGTCCCAGCATAATTGGGCCCAAGATTACTAGAAAAACATTACTGGGATTGTTATTTTCCAATTGACATCTGCATAGGCCCATAAAATACTTTCAGAAGTTCACTTTACTTGCTCAAATAAAAAATGTAATGTCTGGTAACCAATCTACAAGAAACTAACAGACAGAAATAGCATACTTAAAAGATCAAAAAAGTTCTTTACATGCAAGAATTCAAAATGAGACACTGGCATCTTTCAAAAAAATAGAAGAAACCTAATATACCTAATGCCAAGAAATATAGGAACCTAGAAAATTACTTTTATAGTTAAAAGCTGACAGTTAAGCTAAGTTTATGAAAACAACAGTTTTGTTACAAGGACTGTTTTGCTACACAGATGTCTAAATATTGAACTGCAGGATCTTATTTTGGACATTTCTCTCTTTCTACAAGTAGACATCTTCCTGGTGACTTTCTTCCAATGAATTTCAAATTGCAGGAAATCTCAGTCTCTGGGGGTGGGTTCCAGAAATCATACACAGTGTAGTCTGCAGAATAACAAGGATATATTTAAACCTGGTCAGAGCTAGCTAAGCTGGTGTAAAGAATCTAGCCACAGGCGTAGAACTAGTTGTGGCATGATTAATTTTCCCAGTTTCTAAGGAGTAACACTGTAAAGGGCTCAAAAACACTCCTAGAAAGAATCTCAGTGCTGTCTACTCTTTTCTTTAGTAGGAAAGCAGTGACACATTTCTGTGCAGTACTGTAAGCAGAAGCTGAAAAACCTAAATATGAAAGTGATAACTTAGAAAAAAAACCCTGTTGTGTCTAAAAGAAGCATATGAAACAGTTTCATCTACGTGAGACTATCAACAGAAAATACAGTATCCCCACTGATTTATAATTCAGGGCATAGAACAGTAAGTTTTATACTTATATACAGATCACGTGTGCTTGTATTTTTATTTTTTTCTAAATTCTCCTTGCCTTTTTTCTACTTGAGGAAACAGTGATCAATTGTTCCCTGAAGAAAGGGTCAATCGTAAACAAGTTGATAGCCACCCCTGGCTCTACAACTAGGAGACATGCAAAAAGTTTTAAGAGATGACATAAGCAGCTTTAATTCAAGTACTCTTATTGGTTATGCCTTACTCCCTCCATGTTCTGTATCTTTGAAAGAAAAGTTACCAAGGGTTGACTACAATTTTCTTTAAAATCTCAGTGAGTACTGGTTTTTATTCTCACATACAAGCAGACGCAGCATGAACTGGTCGTAAAGAAATACGTATCATTTGTACAGACAGGACCACTAAATGACCTCTCATATAAAACGGTTGAACAACCTCACAGGCAATTTCAACAGTCTGGTTTCACAACTCCATTCCACCCATATTTATCTATCAGTTCTAGTTAACAAAACATCTGTTTATACTGTGACAGTCTAGTTGCATTAGACTACATTTACAGAAAATAGGGCATGAAAAACCACAAGGAATGTATCCAGTGGCAGGGGGAGCATCCATGTATCTGTGTTTAGTTACTATCTGTGGTCTTTTCTTTCAAAATTTATACATTTATACTCCTAGCTTCCGCAATATCTCCTAGCAGTTCCACAATTTATCCATATGCTACATGGAAAAGTACTTCCTCTTCACTCCACCCGACCCAATTTTCACCTAAAAAAAACCAAGATGATGGCTGTTACATAAGGACAGATGCAGTCTCTCCTCCTCTACATCAGGTCATGGGTGGAGAGACAGGCACCAGCAGATAAGGGCTTCAGCAGCAGGAGAAAATCAGCCTTTCCCCTGGCACACCCAGTTTCCTCTTCTCCAGTAGTACAGCTATTTCCAGAACAGCTCACCACTTCTTATCTACTGCCCAAAATCTGGAGAGTTGGTTGCCACACTGAGAACATGAATAGTGCTCAGCATGCTGCAGAGCAACATGAGATGATTTTAACAGGAAGGGATAGAGTTTCCCTCCTCCTCTAAAGCCACACCTGGGTAAAAAAAGCAACTTCCCAGTCTATAGCCTCTCATGATTGTCAGACTGTATGCTGTTCAAGCTCATCCTTATGCAACTACTTAATGCAACTGTTTTTCAACTTTACAAGATATAAATGCATGTTATTTTATTGCATACTTGAAGAACAAAATAATAAACTGATTCTTCAATGCAAAGACTAAGTGTGCTTATTATCTGGTCTGCATACATAACACAGGAGGACAACTACAAGCATCTGTCAACTTCCAAACTTCTGCTGAACAGAAATAAACCTTTTTCATGTTTTGAATTTTAAACAAAGAAACCTGAGAGGGAGAGTTTGACTTTTTTTTAAAGCTGAAAAACACTCTTTACAGATGTTTGAGTTATCTGTTGTTGACTGCATGCTTTGGTAGAAGAAAGGAGACAACCATGACAACAAAAGTTAAACCTCAGAAAAATTTAACACTGTTCAATTAAGCCAAATGAAAATTATGACTCTTTGAAGAACAACTACACAGAAATTAAAAGAATAATCTAGGCAGAAATCTCACAGCTAAACTATTCAGCTGTAAGAAATTGTAACCCATGTAAACCTTGTCAATATTTTGACATATTTTGATATATTTCAGTTATGTTTTGACTTTAGGGATTAAGAGGGGGTTATTTAAATAAACTTTCAGATTACATCAAAATGGGAAGAGCAATTATGCAGGTGCTAACTCCAAGGTATTATATTACTAAAATACATCAGCTTTTAAAATAACACTGACTTAGCACTAAATTATTTCTGTTGATCTTTAATGTACACCTTTGAGAAAAACTTAAAGTAGCTGATCTTTTGGTAAGCAGCAATATAAGGACATTAAAATCAACTTACACTACTGGATGAAATTGAGAAGCTGTGGTGCTGCAACTTAATTCTCTAGATACCTCTACTTTGCAATGGCAACATCCACACAATGCTACTGTTAACAGGCCAGAGCTCTCAGAACGTAACAATTAAATCATGATTTATGAAACTAGATGCCCTACATTTTCTTCAGAACACTCTGGAAGTATCTTCATCCCAGGTCTCTGACATTTATCAGACAGAAGTGCAGCAATTACAATGGTTTCAAAACCACCCCTAACTTCAGATTTATTTAGTCAGTTTAAAAATTCAAAATACTTATAATAAGAATGTATGATTTTAGTGTACACTTCCAAAAAGAATAAGACTACAGCTAAAAAAACTTTTCTAACACACCTTGAAGAGAATAATTGTTTGAATGAAAACGTTCAACACAACTACTTCCCAGTACATTTTTAATTCCACTCAAATCTCTCACACACTGAAGTCAAGCCTATTAACCTAGCACTTTCCTTCAGATCAGTTTTCCTATTGTATTGTTTCTTTTACAAGGGAGAAATTAACATTGCAAAATTAAATATCCATGATTTTTAGTTGTGCTTTTGAATTCAAAACATACCTAGGATTATTGTCTCAATGCATTTCAGGGTATGCAAGAATCCTGCACCAAAGCTCACCCTGCTCAAGTACCTTTCTGAACAAAGATCAATAGTGCAATTAAATCATACCTAATGGTTTTACAATGTACAGTCAAAATACTGTCTCTCTTGTGACTAAGCTGCCGCAAGAAGAAAGTAATTTCACTCAGTTCTCTAAAAGGGACCAACATGAAGTACAGCACCATTCCCTGACTTTAAGGTTTTCTACAGTACCTCATATCCATGCTCATATATGCCTAAAAGGATGAGCACTTCTCAATCTTCCCAATCTTCAGTCAACTCCAGATGATAGAATAAAACACATTATGGAAAGTTCTCTTTAACCTACTTAATTGCACTGACAGTGTCTCATAACTTATCACGAAAAATAATTTTGGATTTTCAAAAAACAGGATAATTTTCTAAGGAAAGTCGTGAAAGCACACACAGTCTCATGGAAAACAACTGCAGATTTACAGAAAGTTTTATGCACTTCCTGAAGAATGAACATTCACTTATTTTATAAAATAATTATAAACCTTTTCCTAGCTTCCAAACTTCATGCAATCTTATGCTCACTTATTTTTAACTAAGGGTGTATTTCAGTTTTACCTTGAAATGTACTGTGATGCTCCAAGGAAGGGCTGTATTTGATGCATGGAGATCAAACAGCAAACCAATTGGGTAATGCCTAAAAATGACGAGATATTAATTTAATATAGACGCTGTGAATTTAATTCTACATATAACATTAACATACTTGCATTTACACACAAAAAAAATTAGCTGTTTGAATCCCACACTTAGCATTATTCATTGCTTATTCAGAAAAATTCTACAGGCAAGTATAAATGACTGACAGTTTCTGGCAGAATCGAGCCTGGAATTTACATGTTCAATATCTAAACTCATGGTCTCCAAGCTGCAGCCACAAAACACTGCTACTTTTGCAACAGCATTAGGTGGCCTACAGCTGCTCTGTGGAACCCTTCAAAACAGAACTTCTAGTTAAAAATGTAACAGTGGCAGGAATAGTTGGTCTGACAGAAAAGCCTATATGCTTTCAGATAGTTCAATGCCCTGGGTTTACACAACACAGTCCCTTAACATCCTCTCCCCCTCTCACGTCTGATGTCATTGTGGAGAATAAACAGCAAAATGAAAAAATGACACATCTGTAAAGGGCTGAAAGAGGATAGATCAATATGAACTCTATATTTTTACCATCAAATTAAAAAGAATGAAAGGGGAAGAAAAAAATAAATTGGAATTTTGTATTTCAGTGGTATCCTAGATTAAAGGAGCTACATAAAGAAGCTTGCTTCCTCCAAATATTCACTTCTGTTTTATAGCTTTCTCTCCTTTAAATTCATTGGAAGATACAGCCCCCAGAGGTATAAGAAATAAATCTCACACGCACAAAATTTCTACAGGTACTGGTTAAAAAGCTCTTCCTTCAGTTTTCTCACATGCAGACAAGGGCAAGATTTTTGATATTTTTTTTTTCTTTTAGCATATCAAGCTCCATTCTGTTATCTTTCAAAAATCATAACTAAAAGAGCCTTACCAGCTTTTCATCTCACAAAGAGATAAACGCACACTGAAGTGTAAACTCAGTAGCTTCACTGAATTGAATGGGACTGAGCACAGGTCACAGAACCAAGCACATATGTAAGTTTTAAACTCTGGAGAGTAATAACCGAGAGCACTACTCTAAAAGCACCTGTGCCAAGCCAGTTTCCTGACCTGTTAAATTCTTACACAGCAGTGCTTTAGCACCCTCTGCAGGTGAGTTACCCCAAAGCTAAGACAAATTCACCACAACAGCAAAATAAAAACCAAAAGACTACTACAATTCCTGAACTTACACGAGAACAAACAACAGAGCACGTATCCAGATTTATCCTGATTCACTGCTAACGTTCAAGTTCTTACCACAAGACTTTTTATTACTAACTGTCAATCATGTCCCTTAATAGGGATTCAGCAAGAGTTCCATGAAAGAGTGTTTTTCAGACAAGTTAACTAACAAAAGTCAGATTTCTTTTGATAATAAGATGAACACAAACTTTCACAAACATGAACAATTACTTCCAGTTACTTTCCATCTATACAATAGAATAGATAACCACAAAACCAAAACCAAACCCCACACCCACACAAAAATGCCTGCATCAGGTCTTGGTCTACCTCTGTATCTTCTACGCAGTATAGATTACATAATGAAGTTCATGTAATCAAGATGTTTTCAGTAAAATCCCTGTGCTTTGCACAGCTGATAGATGCCTGATCAAATGGTACTTTGACCTTCTGTCTTCCACTGATTCAAGAATAGGAAGGGTCAGTCATCCACCCAGCTGGTAGAAGAGAGACACCTATGCATCCAGGGCTAGAATACAATCCACAGAAAGGGGACAAAAACTCCACTGAGTGCCATGTCCAAGTGCTCAAATAGGATGAAAACAAGCTAGAGGGTGTCAACCTCTAGCATCTGCTGAAGAAACCACTCCAGCACATCCATCAGAATGGCATGTGGCTCAGGCACGGCTCCTGAGAAAGGATGCAGCTCTCCAGGTCTCAAGCTGCCACAAGAGCTTGGGATCTTTCCTGAGGGCTGAGGCAAGCAGAGGAAATGTCCCTGCCTAGAGGAGGTGCTTGTTAGTGAAGGAGCTATGTCACCAAATTACAGAGCTGCAGGAGGTCAGTGGGCTGCAGACCATCAGGAAAAATAAAGAGATGGATGGCATCTTCACTGAGACCTTGCAGAGATGAGAGAACCTGGTGAGGAGGAGAGTTGGCAGTCATTGGAGTGGTCAACGGAGACTCAAAAGATGGGGAAGACCAGAGTCTTGTGACCTCTAGTATGGAGGAATACATTCGGTGCAGGTAGCTTGGTGTACAGCTGCAGTGCCAGCTGCAGGTTGAGCTCTGGGTGAAGGGAGCCCAAAGCAAAAGGCTGGGAACTGGCACCAACCCCTTGCATGACAAAGGGCATGGGGACCTGTGGCTGCGGCCAGGGGACCTGACACTTGGAGATGCAGCAGGAGTCAACAACCCAGCAGGAAAACCCCAGACTATCACACACATATACCAAGAGGGTATAAAAGCCCAGGGTTTCCTTTGTTTGAGGTACCTCTTCAGAGGCACCCAGCTCAAACTGTTATTCTGTTGTTGGCACCACAGTGAAACTATTTTCAGGATCCAGATGTCTGGGCCTGCTTTGGGAAGCCAAGGGTCAAGCCAGTAAGGAAACCTTGTCTGACTGTGCGCACGTGGGGTGCGTCACACAGGACACCCATCAGGTCCCTGGAGATGCCAGTTGCAAAGGGACCTCGGTCCCAGCTCAGGTGGTGTGAGTATGTGACTGCCACACCATCCTGGATGGTCAGACAGAAAAGTTTCCTTAACCTCTGGCAAGAGCCCAGGCTCCTTCTCCACCTGCTATCAGTGCCTCAATGGCAGACAAGCAGCTGGAAGTTCTGAGGAAGCTGTCTGAACAGCACACCCACAGCAACAGGAAGCAGTGATAGTACTAGGAGACTATCCTACACAGGAGGGAGCTCTCAACCAACCTCACTTGAGTGCCAGCCTCACTTGTTAACCTGCAGAGGTCTGCCGCTTGTTAAGAAGATGCAGACTAGCAAAGTTTGTCCTCTGTTTGGATTATTAGTCCTTGCTGTTCACCCACACGGGCACAAATCTTAAGTGCTGCAAGGGAACTCCTGAGTGTATCAAAAGTGACTATACAGCTCTAGAGGCTAGGTGGCATCTCCACAATTCTGCCATAAAAGGACACTGGCTCAGAAGTGTGAGTAACTGGACTTGGCTTTTACATACACAGGACATTCTTTGGGGATAAAGGAATGCTGGGGAGAGATGGAATCCACCTAACTGGGACACAAGTATCTTTGCCTTCAGGTTGGCCAGCCTGGTAAAGAGAGTTTTAGACCATAAACAACAGGAGTGTGAATAAAAACCCACAGATAAACAGAAATTAATGGACATGTGTTGAAAGTAAGTGACAAAAAGTGACAGCTACAAGGGAGATGTCAAAGCAATAAAAGCAGGTAGAAGAGAGCCTACCACAATTGTGTCTACATAAGTGCACACAGCTTGGGAAACAAGCAGGAGAAACAAGAGTTCCACATGCAGCAACATAACTGTGATAGTGCTGGTCTGCCTGAGATAGAGTGAGACAGCTTGCACAACTGGAATACTGTTGTGAAAGGACTGACGTAAACTGCTCACTAAAGACATGCAGGGTAGATGAGGACAGAGGGCTGTCATCCATGTGAGGGAGCAGCTTAGATGGATGAAACTTAATGGGACAGACAACAGGTTAGTTGAGTTCTTGTGGTTCAGGATCAGAGGAAGTACTAGTCAGGGCAACAGATCATGCAATCCAGGTAAGAAAATAGACAGAAGTCTTCTTGAAAAAACTCAAGAAGTTCTGCATCACAGACTTTGTTTCATGTTAATCTCTGACATCTAAACAGTGAGACACAAGTAGTCAAGATGGATGGACCAGACATGACCCACAGCTGAATCTGTTACTTATTAACAAAAGAGTTTTGGATATGATAATCAGTGGCAGCTTTAGCTGTAGTGACCGTGAAATGGCAGAGTTAAAAATCCTGGAGAAATGACAATAAGCAGAATACAGGCTTTGGACTTATTTTTGTCATTTCCTCCTGGTGCCCCTGCACAGTTCAGGCTCAGCAACATCAGATGCATCACTGGACAAAGCTTTCAGTCCTTCACCTGCAGCCAGAACTGAATCTACGCTGGAACCTTCCTCCCATTGCCAGAACTCATAAGCTTCCTGCTCTTACATGTCTTCAGAGACTGCTTTTAATCCAATAACCACAGATTTTGCCTGTATTTCCTTCAGTGTAATTGTAGGTTTAGGCTCCTGTAGCTGCAGGGTCTCTGAGATTTGATCTACTTCCTTTTGTAGTCACTAATGCTGCACAGTCTGGTAACCTCTCCCTGCAGCCCTTTACCCTGGTGACAGAGCCTCCCCCCCAGTACACACACCTTCTGCAGGCAAAGAGACCATCTTCCCTGCCCCAACAATCTCAGTGGGAAGCCCCAGGCCCCTGTAACTCCAGACCTGGAGAGCTTCCTCCTCCTTCAGGAACTTGGCCCATGTGCTGCAGCCCATGAAGTTGAAACTATGTTTCAGACTTCCACCAAAAATCTCACTGGAAAAGAGAAGAGCTGCAGCTGAACAGAGATACACTTCATCCCAACCAGGTATGAAACTGCACTGACTGTAAGCAACATGACCTCACAATAAAAAGCAAATAATTAAAATAAGCAAGATTATTAACAAGTTCTATTTGATTCTGAATGCAGAAGTCATAGCTAAAAATATTAAACATTAATGCTCACTATTCTTTCTCTACAAACGACTAGCTCAATCTAATTCTCAGTTTTGGTATTTGGGTCTTCCCTGGAAGAACCTTCAGTTATATATGGAATTACCATTCTCCTAAAATAATGGTTTGCAGATAGCATTTCCCTTAGAAATGCAATTCCACTGAAATCAACACTGCTCCTGGCAGAATACACTGATCTTTTCTCAAAGATCAGAGCCTTAGTTAGCAGATTATCATTACACTATTCCTTTCCATCTCCATGTTCAATGAGTTTACTAACTCATCACTTAATTTTAGAATTATAATTTATATTTTACTCTTTATTCTACAATTTTTTTTAAAATTCTAGTTTAATCATCATGGTATTTGAAAACTTATAGAAAATACAGTTGTATTTTTGATTGATATAAAAAGCCTCTCTTTCATTTCTTGTTACAATTTCAGTGAAAGCTTACAGTTTCCTCCCATTTTCTATCTGAGATTATGAACAAACCAGGAAAAGCTTGGTACCTTGCTGTTTATTTAGACAGTATCCACAACTCAAAGTCACTGTGGCACACGAGAAATTCTTGTTAAATCTTAGATAATTTAAATAGATGTCTAAAACTGGTTTTGCCAGACAGTTATGAAAAAGGTAAAAAAGGCAGTTTTTATACTTTTTTCTATTTACATATTTTCAGGGCACTAAGGTTGGTCTCAAAGAAACAAAAGACTAGAAGAGATCTACTATATCACCAAGTCTACAGGGACTCCACGATGTAATGCTTGTCATAAGACACTCTAGATTCAAGAAGATAAAAAACATCACTGGTAGTTTTCTTTCCTGTTATGATACAGGAAATAAAAAGAGATAAAAATCTCTTCAGCATTCAAAATACTAAATACCTTCTGGAGAGCTGATGCTATCTACATAGAGATAGCAAACACTGCACCTCTTAAAGTATTTTCTTTAAAACTCTTTCCCAGTAGAGGAAGAAACAATATCTGATGAACAGTGTTTACCAAATTAATTAAATGAAACAATATCAGTCTGATTCCCTAACCTCTGACAAAAAAAACCCAACAACATAACCTCAAAATCCCAAAAGAAGATAGTTTTAATAGACTATATGACAGAACAAAAATAAAGTTGAACTAACTGAATTCAAAAAAAGCTTGCAGATGAGTATTAGACTGTTTTACAGTGCAAACACATATCACACCAGTGAAAACTGTTACATGTTTTATTATCTTTAAGCATGTAACCTATTTCCACTCAGATGCCAGAAATAAACTACTTCCTATCTGTGTCATTAGGCATATTTTAAGAAGGTGGAATAAGTTAAAGCAAGACTTATTTGGTGATTCTCCAGCAAGAAACGGCAAAGCCAAAACCACAGGCATTTCATGTTACACTAACAAAAGAACAAAAATGGTAAGCACAGAACAACCTCTGCCTTGAACATATTGTTTTTTATTCTGCCAGTATTTTTACTATATGTATAAAATTAAATCTTCTTTTGTTTTTCCCAAACAACATGCTTTTCTTACCCTCCTTCTCTTTTGCCATCTTTGAAACCCAAGGGAGTGATTAGTTCAGAAGTACTGATGCTGTGCTGAACCTGGGAACTCATTACATGACAAACTGCATAAAGGTACAAAGTTAAATAAACTCACCATTTCAGTGGTGTACCTTCATATTCAAACCATATTTCACTAACTTCCTCTTGTCTCATAACTTTCTGAAAGTGTTTCTTCACTTTGTCTGTTACCAATGTCAAGTAGCTTATCCTTGGCAAAAGCAACTGAAAAAAAATTATAGAAGCTTTGAGTATATATAAAATATACTAAATTAATAAAAATCTGTAACAAATAGGCATTTTCATAACAAACATTCAGTCAGCATTCTCTTTTTCCCTTTTTCAAGGTAAAATGTCTTTTAGACACTTAAACATCTTTAGTTTACTTATTAATGGTCAATGAAAGGCTATAAAATTATGTACTCAGAAGATGAAGAATATCAGTATCCAACATACTAACAAAAAAAAATTGTAAAAAAATTAATAGCAAAAAATAGTATAAAATTTAAGTTCTTGATTCTTTCAATGGGGTGGAAGGGAGAACAGTGCAATTCAATTTCCACTTTTCTGTATTTAAGCAGGCTAAATAATGAAGTCTTAAACCTTTTCCATATGAACACGTAAGAAGAGATTCTAACTTCTTACTGTATAGAATGAGCAACTGTGTATCTGCTATTACTTCAAAATGGAAATTCAAATACAAGGAAGAAAAAAAAGATTGAAAACTAGCTGCTTAAGGGTTTGATTTTCAAGTATTTTATACTTCCAATAGCTGGCAATTTCCATTTTCTTTGCACTGGGTTTGCCAATTTGACATATTACTCAAGGTTACTATGATTCTTCCACTATTTAACCTTCGCCCTGCAACTAAAATCAGAAAGAAAACCGTAAATATTTTATCAGTTGAAACAAGACACCTTCTTACAGCATTCTCATATATTATCTTTTTTTCCCAAGTGTACCATTATACACTATTCAAATCAGAATGCTGTGCTATTTTTATTTGCAACCTCCTCCCCTCTCTGTTTTTTAAAGATCTCGTGCCTAATAAGAGTGGTTAAGCAGACTGCATCAATCAGTGCTCTAACTGACGACTGTGTGGTACATTTACTTTAGATAAATCAGTCTGTAAGCATTAACAAACAATGCATTTCAGTGTCCCAATGAGAAAAGATTAACCTCCCTGTAAAATCACCATTAGCTTAGAACAGACATTTTAAATTAATAGTATTCATCCTGTAAAGTTTTGCTTCATAATTATTAATAAAAATAGATAGACCTAAGGAGCACATAAATTATATTTTGCATATTTAGAGAAACATTTGTTTTCCAGTGTTCCTCATAACCAGTGTTGCTTCCTAAAGTATTTTCTTTATAGTATATGAATAATGCTAGACCTAAGTGAACGTCTGTGGTACACACATCCCAAACCATATAAGGATATATTTGCCTGATGGAAAATTTGATCTTTGCTGCAACATTCTTCCAGAATTTCTCCAACAGTTAGACCACACTTTAATATAAAAATTAGATAATATTTTGGCCATGATATTATAATTTATAAATATCAGATTCATAAAGAAGTATGGAGACTAAATCAAGTTCTTATAAGAAGATAACTGATTGGGTTTTTTAGATAATGCTACATTAGGTTACATCTGTGATACACCTAAATTTTAGTATTATATAAAACTACATAAGATGAAGCCTCACCACCATCACAATCATCATGTCAGTTAACATTCAATCTTCTACGTAGTAGAAGGTTTTCTTTATCCAGTTTTGCTTTTAATATCATCATCGTATTGTTTCTCCCTTGTTTCATAGGAGTCTAATTCAGCAAGGTAATCAAAACACAGACTTCATTTTTTAAAGGTAAATAAACTCAATAAATTCAAGTCATGTACACACTCAAGTGAGAATTGTTTGGTACTTCAATGACTTGAACAACAATATAATCTTATCCTTTATTAACCTATTCCACATATCCACTGATTGTTCTTGAGAGAATAAAGTCCAGGCTATCCCAATCATATTTTTGGTAATAATTTTGTGTTATTTCTGTGTGATATTTACAATTAAATTAATGCTGGTGTATTCTGATGAGACTTATTTGGACTGTTACAAAAGCCAATTTTCAGCATGCTGCATGTGGCACAGCCATGCTGGAATAGATAAATATATTAAAGCATTATTTATTGCAACAGTGTTTGACATAACCATTTAAACTGTATAACTTCCTCTGTAAAATATTTTACTTCAGTTTGTAGTGTGAAAGAACGATGCATTTTCTATTTCAACACAATTAGAGATCACAGACAATAACCACTCAGCATTTAGCTGAATTTAACAGAATGTGACCAGCACTCCCCAAAGGCCTCTCTGAAGTACAAAACCCAACAGTTGATCAGATTAATGGGGACTGAGCACTTGTAGAACCCACTGAACTCTTTTTTTGATCTCCCCACCTCTTTTACCTTCTTACAGTCTTCCCCTTACATGGGAAAAATAAAAGTAAATCTCCAAATACATTAGTAGGCAGAATAAATCCTACTAGGCTAGAACATGCCATCCCTAAAATTACACACCTGCCTTTTGCATATTGTATATTGGTACAGTATTTAGTCACAATAACCAGAAATGTTTTCTTATGAACTGGGAGGTTAAGTGAAATACAAAGAATGCCTAAATAAATGTTTGCAATATATCATTGTGTACAAAGAGCACCTCTCCAGATATCTCCACAGGTTTTATTGTAAAGCAAAACAGTATTTTACGTGCAAAACCCCGTAAAACAGAAAAATCACAGATTTAACAGGAACTGGACTGGTCTGATCACCAAAGTGTCCAGTAAGATGAAATAAAGCATTCTAACATGGAATGGCTTCATGTTGCTCACTCTTACAGACACCTTAACAAAACAACACTTTTGACATCGAGGAAGCTAAAAGAGTGGCCCTGTTAAAGACTAAATCCTTCAGCAGAACATCATTTTAAGACTGTCTTCTGCTGTAATTTTGTTCCTTATACACTGGACAATTCTCAGCCAATGAGTGCTCTGCTTCCTGTATACATTTTCTTTCTAACTGTTGTTTGCACAAAGAGGCAAACAGTATATAATTTTAAAATAAAATTCATAACAACTTTAGGACAAGGGAAAATTCAGATAGATCAGTAATAAAAAGTAGTTCAACCTAACTATTCCTAAATACGCTTCCACTCAAAACAAGCATCTGTAGGAAACACTCCAAAGAAAATCAAAATATCCATTTCCAGTGTAACTCTGCAGAAACCTACCTGATTTGACTATAGCAACAGGACAGTGTTTTACCAGAGCTGGCTAGTCTTTATGTGATTACTCTTACCAAAAGATAGACAAGTTAATTTTAAATTACTTCTCCAACCCCCATGCGGTGTCATAAGGTGATGCATATATGCATCACTCCTTGGTCCTTTCAAGAAGCAAAGCTATACTATTAGCTCCAACATGACCTGAAAAATGAAGAAACTAAAATTTTAGAAATGTCATGTGTGAATAATCATATTTTGCAGAAATAAAGAATTAAGCATTGAGAATTTTTGTGCACAGTTTAAGCGGAGTAAATAAAAGAAACCCTACCAGCTTAAAACTATCTCCTTGGCCTAGAAAGATGGTCACACCATGAAGATAACATGGTTCCAGAGTTTCCATGCTAATGTTAAACAGATTGAGATTGCACATCTCTATATTTAAACTCATACCTTTCAAGTAGCTCCTACACAATGCAGGCACATATATTTTAACTCAGATATATATAATTTAAAGTGTGAGACTTCTAGGTAGCTCAGAAGTAAAGTAGCTAGTTATGATGTAAAAGTGTTTATCTTTCACCAGTGGTAAAACTAAAATATAGAAAGATGAGGACTATTATCAGGGAACAAAAAGCAATTATGGCTTATTACATTTCAAAACCCCACTAAATACAGATTTCTGACTCAATAAATCAGAAACTGATGACAGAAAGATGCTATTGAACACAGGAAAAAAGGTCTACTCAGTGTATAATGGGATATTACAAGACTTAAGAAATTCAGAATCACATAAAAACTAGTAATTCAGGATATTCCTTCCATGCACTTGTTACATTTCAAATTTAAGTTTCACTGAATCAGCTAACATTCTCTATGAATCAAATGTCTATTAGGTGCTGAAAGAATGAAAACTGATGAGTACAGTATAAATAAATACCACGTGACTACAGTAGGCACTTCCAGCTTACAACTCAAATATATCCATCATCCTCATTTTTATCATCAGCTAGCAATCCAGTTCAGGCACTGTTCTGTTAAATCATTCTACTTGCTTTTCTTACTGTTGAGGTAGATCTCTCATGGCTGCTGGCATTTAAAGCAAAGAAAATAAGCAGAAGTCATCCATGAGCAGAAATACTGGAGCCAGTGGTCATTATGAGTTTGTGTTACACAGGTGACCGATCTCAGTGTTTAGGATTTCATAAAACTCCGATTGAGTATTTTCATATTAAGATAACATAAAAGTTCTCTCTCTTCTGGTCACTATCCAAGAACACAAACTCATGCAGAGCCTCCTTCTTTTACCTTATCACTTGACTTTTTCATAAATTTTTTAAAAGATCTTAATGATCTGTGGTAAGTTTCCCTCATTAGTGAAACAAGATTGAAGTTTTCAATCTGCTGTGAAGAGAAACAAACCACACAGCATGGTTATATGTTTACTTTCAGAAGGTACCAGGAATAGGAAGAAAAACATTGTGTTTTTTAATAGCACACAATGAGAATGAAGGAAACAAACATAACCATGGCATTGGACTACTTGTGACTACCTTTGTCATACTCACATAGTAAGGTTCAGCTTCCCTCTCAGTTATCTCATCCTGATACAAAGTGAAACAGGTCGGTATTCGCCCAAACCACACATCTCTAAGTACATCTTTGTCATCTGTCATTCTTCCAATGGACAGTGAAGCACATGTAGACCAGTTTGTTTCTTCAGCTAAAACTGTAACCCATTTCCCCCCCCCCCCCCAAAAAAAAAAAAACAAGTCAGCACGACCGTGAATAAAAAACAATCTTGTTAAAGGCTCGTCCATAACTACGCTCCTGCAGACGTGATCAACGCTGTCACAGGGGCATTAAACGCATCACTTGGTACAAAGAACGGGATGAATTAAGTTCCCAACTACAAACACATGGCGGATAAGGAGTAAATTAGCATTTCCTAAGGCTGCATCACACCCCAGCTGCAGAGCCAAAGGGACCTTTCCCGTCACCGCCCCGTAGTGACCCCGCAGCTCCCGCACCCGCCGAGGCCCCGGTGCCCCGGGCAGGCGGCAGAGCCCGTCTCCGCAGACAGGGCGGGAACACCGACACGAGCCCGGCCTCCCGCCGCCGGGGCCGGGACTGGGACCGGCCCGGGGGTCACCGAGGCCGCAAGACGGGCCCTGGCATCGCCCAGCGCCGCCCGAGCCCCGGGGCCGCCGCGACAGCAACTCGGTGGACGGTCCGGCCGGGCCCCGCAGGGTCTGTCGGTCTGTCTGTCCTCCTGCCTCCCTCCCTCCCTCCCTCCCTGCCGGCGGCCGCCCGAGGTGAATCAGCGGAGCTCCCGCCGTGCGTGAGCGCCGCGGCGACAGCGCCGGGCGTGTTGTCCCCGGGCAGCTGCAGGGCCCAGGGGCGGTCGCGGGCGAGGCCGGGGGGCGCCGTGCGTGGGCGCGGCCGTTACCTCTGTCGCGACCGGCGACACCCGCTGGCCCGCGCGCGGGGCAGGAACCGATCTGCTGCCACGCCCCCGCCGCGGCCACGCCCCCCACGCGCACGCGCCGCCCCGCCGCGCGGCTTCCGCCCGGCTCGCGGCCCCGCCCCCGCCAGCGCCAGAAGCCGGAAGCGGCGGGGTGGGGAGGGAGGGCCCGGCGGGAAGGTGTGTCCCGGAGTCCATCCTGGAATCGGTCCTGGAGTCGGTCCTGGAGTCGGTCTCCCGCCGCCCCCAGTGTGCTGGTGAGGCTGCAGCGGCAGCGCCGAAGACGGGAGGTCTCCGGGCTGCAGCTGTGCCGGTCCCGCTCCTGAGGCGGCGGCGACGGGGTCGCTCAGTCAATAAGCCGCGCGTCTGAGGATTTTGAGCACTTGATCTCTCTGGTCTCTCTTACCCAGTTGTTATGTTCTGTTTCTCCAGGGAAGTGGTCACAGCACCAAGCCTGACAGAGTTTATGAAGCGTTTGGACAAGGCCCTCAGGCGCAGGTTGTGATCCTTGAGGCTGTGCTGTGCAGGGCCAGGAGCTGGACTCCACGATCCTTGTGGGTCCCTTCCAACTCAGGATATTGTGTTATTCTTTGTGTAGTAGATCTTATCCACCCTGATAGATGGACCAAGTCCAGGGGAGGGCCACGAAGTTGATAAGAGGACTGGAGCACCTACCCTATGAAGACAGGCTGAGAAAGTTGGGGCTGTTCAGCCTGGAGAAGAGAAGGTTGTGTGGAGACCCCATAGCAACCTTCCAGTATCTGAAGGGGGCCTGCAGGGAAGCAGGAGAGGGACTCTTCGGCAGCAACATTAGTAATAGGACAAGGAGTAATGGGTACAAACTGGAAGAGGGGAAATTTAGGTTAGATCTTAGAAAGAAATGCTTTACTGCGAGAATAGTGAGACATTGGAACAGGTTGCCCAGGGAGCTTGTGGATGCCCTAACCCTGGAGGTGTTCAAGGCCAGGTTGGATAAAACCTTGAGCAACCTGGTCCAGTGAGGTGTCCCTGCCTGTGGCAGGGAGGTTGATCTTTAAGGTCTTTTCCAACCCTTAATGTTCTGTGATTCTGTGATTTTATAGCACAGTCACAGGAGGATAAGGAGTACCTGCTGCCACCAGTGACATCTGTTACATACCAAAGCATCATTCTGGAATGGTTTTTATTGCCACAGTCGGGCCAAGTTCACAGTGAATTCCACCTCTGCATTTTAAAGGATATCTCCCACAATTCTGTCACTCAGCAAATCCCCATCTCCATGTCCTACAGCTGTAGGAATGAACAGGAAGGACAGAACTTTTCAGGTGGGAAGGAACATTGTAAATCCAAGGAAGATATGGATCCTAGTGTGCCACACACTAGCAGTAGTCGAAGCTGGGCTGTTCCGTGGCAAAACGCACAACTGCAGCAATAGTTATTACAGCGGGCGTTTGGCCCGTTTGGAGGAGAGCCGATACACTGTGGGTTTACCTGGTAGGGTGGCACACGCTGCAGTTTCAGTAGTGCCGTGTTCTGGCCATGCCGCCTTGTGGCCACCAGATGTCACGCAGTGGCCACTGCTGCTGAAGGAGTGTTAAGGAATTCGGAAACTGACTGCAGTTATTACTGACTTTTCGTGGGGTTCACATAAAGACTCGCATTTTATTGAATTTGTGCGTTGCTGACCCAACAGTATGACTTGTGTAACTCTAGTATTTTTTTTCAGCCATCTGAAAGATTAGAAAAGTCTGAAGAGCTTGTTGGTTTTTTTTTCCCTCAGTTTAAATAAGTTTGTCATGATGACCTATTTTTTATAAAACATAATATTCCGAACATGAGCCCCAATATAAAATAATCCTTTTTTTTTAATGCTCTGTAAGTAAAAAGTTAAAGTGTGGCAGTTTTGTGCCTGGGGACATACACAGTGAAGCCTTCCTCACCTTTTCTCTGAGGGTTTTGTGACATGAATTAAAGAAGCAGGTTAACTGCTGTAAACAGGGAGTAAATGTAATATTAGGTATGGTCTACCCAAAGCACAGGGAAAAAAGACACACAGCACATGTGACACTGCAAGGGCTTTAGGCTCTGAATGGGCCAGTTCCCTTACACTCCTAAATATAAGCAACCGACACTCACCTTGGGCACACGTATTGGGCATGATAGTGGAAGGGGAGAGGCTCCTCCAGAAGTATTGCCTGTGCACTCACCACAGTTTTAACTAGTGTGGATGGTGTGGAAACGACTGGAATGGCAGGAGACCTGCACAGAGCTAATCCCACAATTATAGAGGCATCCAGCCCACAAGCACTGCACACTGCTAGAGGCTTCTCATGTGTTTCTGCAAGGAATCCCCTGATGCTGTCACAGCTCTGCTGAAACCTGTCACATGAGGATGCATTGACCAGTAGGAGCTGCTGTGGGATGCCAGCACCACTGGAAGAAAATGAAAAACCCAAACCAAAACCCAACATTTTTACAAAGATTTTTCCCAGTTACAGGATTTACAAACTTTCAGAAAGCTTTGCACATATGGATTTTCCTACAGGAAACCAAGGACAACCACAGGTTTAGTCTTTGCCTTTCCTCCTATGAGCTCCTCAGAGTTCTATAGAAAAGGATTGTTTCGGTGGGGTTTGTAGGCTGAAGGGTTTGACTGATCGTTGTAGCAGCATCCCAAGGATAATGCCAGCTCATTTTTTCTCACAGGCAGGAAGGAGTCTGCCACCCCTGCTATTATCAGTAGTACTGTTAGTGTGACTGTACTGAGAATGTGTGTGACCCCTTCTTGACACTGCCTGTGTTCACCTCCTAAGGTCTGTAGCTCTTGAAGCATGGCACTGGCTAGCTAGACTGTGCAATCAGCATTCTCTTGATTACTAATGACAACTATCAAACAGATGAAACACATATTTTTGCATTATTCTCTCATGTATAGTATAAGGAACATAAGTATCTGACTCAGGCATATGGATTCCACTTCATAGGCTGAAAATTAAACACCATTGAGTGTTCAAGTCTTTTGCTGGATCTAGATACAGGACACCAAGTAGAGAATAAAACAGAGTTAAGTTATAAAGTGAAATAACTTGCTATGTAGAGTATCTTCCTATTTAAACATCCTAGCAAACTCCTGATGTAGTTACCAGACTCAGATGCAGCAAGATACATTGGAAAAATCCGTTTGAGATTATAAAGACAATAGTTCAATAGGCAAATGAGGCTCTGCTACTGAGACAAAGTTGGTTGTAGGTAAACACACAAAATATAATGTGACTACCGAACAAATAAAGTAAACCTAGTGAATGCCAACTTAGCTATTATTATGACTACAAATAATGAATCCAAATCCAAACATTAAAAGTAATTGCTAGGAAGTAATGTCAAAACAGATACAATAAAAAAAGAGTTACCTCCTTTGGCATATTGTTTTCCACATAGTTATCTAATTCTTTAAGTTGCACCATCACTTGGCAGGATGGACCAGTCTAAATTGGAAGGGGAGCTCAACAAACATATTTCCAATTCCAAAGATCCTCAAGCAGTATTCCCCCATTTTAAACGTCATCATCAGACAACACAGTTAGTCATTGCCTAATGGCACCTGAATCCAAACACCTGTTATTGAGTACATATGCAATCTAAAGACGCTTGTAACGAACAAGATTATAATTAAAGATGCACTAATTCTAACAGAAATCAGAGAAATGGAACAGATGGTTTACATATTTGTGGGCAGTTATGTTTTGGTGTAATGATAGTGCAGATGAAGATTTGTAGACAGAATCAGTGTATAATTTAGGTTGGAAGGGACCCCTGGACTCCTTTCCTGAACCCTAGGCCAACACCCGCTCTCAAAGCAGGAGTAGCTACAAAGTTAGAACACGCTGGTAAAGGCAAATCATGCCAACATTTGGTTGCTGAAAAGTTACCTGAGATATGACACAGTGTTTTCCTCTATATTTTGCTAGAACTGGGATAACATATTCATTGCTTTGATTGCATGGAATGAATTCAATACTGCTTTCATAGAAAGCCACCTACACGTGTCACCTACACATACCACAAAATAAGGATACCTTTTAAGTATATAATGTATATACTTACTTATGTAAGTTATACATACACATAAGAAAGAACCCTGGCTCCTCTTTGTGTAAAACCTTGACTCCACTACATCATTGGCGAAACACACAGCTATGTGAAACTTAACTCGTTCCAGCGTTGTTTTACTAGAAACTGATCAGCAATCACTACTGATGTTTTCCCTTCACTTCCCTAAGTTTTCAATAGAGGCAAAATGTATTTTGTTTTGTTTCCTAGCTATTGTTTTTTGAGTGTGTAAACAAAACCAGATTGTGAGAATCATTAATGTACACCTTTTAACATGCAGCAGTGAGTAAGAGTCAAATGAAACTCATAAGGCTGCTATTTATATCTAGCTAAATAGTTCAGTGTTGCGTACTCCCAGTGAAGAATTAATTTGATTAATTACATGAGAAGCTGATTCATTCATCTGAGAACTTCCTGTAAATATTACAAGATTCAAGTACCATGTCTGATGGCACTTAATGTTTTCCAGATGCACTTCTAATTTATAAGTTTGTGGAAGTAAAAAAATCACTCTTATCTGGATATAATTTTCCTTTTGTGCTCTCTTCATCTATTAATATTTGTCTTCTGTAACAGCAAATATATTTGGAAATATCCTAGGCTGTTTTTAAACTCTTTCTTGTCTAAATAAGTGAGGTGTGCTGACAGCTGTCTTAGTTTTCCCTCACAGTTTGGGTTGGAAGGAGACCTTGAAGATCATCTAGTTCCAATCTTCATTTCCTATTTTAGTTCTAGCTTAAAATTTCTAAGTCATATTTCAGACTATCAAAAAAATCTTTTATTGCTATAACAAGTGACTGGACATAGAAATCCTAGTTGTAGACCTGCTGCTTATTACTTACCTTGAACAAAATTTCTTGATTTTGCTACTTTGTTGTAGACTCATTAAGACATCTTGGTCTGAGTGAGGAGGAGGGGAAATAGCATTTTTTAAAATTTCACATGTACATATGGAGATTTCTTAAGAACATAAACCAGACCATAAGCTTTCTTTTTTAATATATTGACAATGCCAACAACCGATTGTTCACTTAGGTACAGTTTTACTCCTCTGCATATTAATACTAAGTAATACTTATTCCGTCAGGTATTATCCAAGAAGAGTGTGTGGAGTTCAAAAGATAGTAGGATGATGATTCCTGATGCTTCTGTTTTTTTCTGTTGGGAATACTGACAGAAAAGTTAATGACTTTGTCAGTACTATCTCAGTATTGGCTCCACCTATGTTTGATACACAAATTTAGCCATTTATGACCAAGGATCACCATTAACTTAATGGTGAATCATACACAGCCAGAAAGTAAAACAAAAGCAGAAGGAAGATAATACAACAATCTTGTGGTCTTTGGCTATTGGTACAGCCCTGAGGTTGTTTATCTTTAGGCAAGAATATAGTTCACCATTAATCTGACTTATTAATACCATTGAAATGTCAGCTCTGAGACATAAGCAGTCCAGTCCTCAGTACAAGAAGACACTAAGCACCCGTGTGTCACCTGGCACTTGGGAACTCCCAGAACTGAAACCAGAATTAACTGCTGTTTGTCCACAAGTAATCTTTTATACCTTGGTAAGAAAATTTCTGACTGTACAACTCTATATTGAAATAATTTCAAATAAGGATTTAATTCCTCTTCTGTGTTACATTGCATAAGTCCAAGCATCTGAGTTAGACACAGTCATCCACAGCTACTCGTTACAACGTGGTCTATTGGCTAAAATTATGAAACCTGACATTATGGCAATAAAGTACCAAATATCACAGGAGTTGATGGATAAACACGGTGCCAAGTGTGAGGCAGGGACAGCAGGCTAGATTCCCTGCCCATCCAAGTCACCATGGCTTTGAAAAGTAATTTTATATTCTCAGTAAACCTCTGTGTCTGTTACATCTGACGTAGGGTACAGTTTCTTTCTTAGATTTCTGAAAGAAATAGTAATGATTTGTAATAAAACACAGGATTTCTCTATTCCAAACAAAACTGGGTTTTTTGGTGTGACTAGGTCATGTTCAGTACTTTTACCCAGGAAAATAATATTTCTCAGTGATTCCAAATTCACTTTGATTATTTTGTAGTACTAAAGTGTTGATAACTCCAGCTCTGAATATATATATATATTCTGATATATCTTGTTTTTCTCCATCAGTGAAGTGTACTGTGGAGATTGAAATTTACAAAGAGTTTTTAGTGACTTTAAAATCAATATTGGATGAGAGTTTTTCTGGTTTCTTTTCTCTTGGTTGTATTTGTACAACATTTGTTACATGAGCTAGTTGTTAAATCACTCTGACTTCTTAGGGAAAAAAGTAAGCATATAATGCACATAAAATAGGAAGATGGGTGTTAGAGTTGATGGTGAAAAAAAAGTAAAAATCCTGAAGTCTATCTTAGTATAGTTACCAGTAGCCTCACCAGTGCTGAGTGGGGAGGAAAAAATTACATATTCACACTCCTTTCTCCATTGCTGTTTCTGCAGCATTTTTTCCCCTTCTTAAATCTGTTATCCCAGAAGCACTACCACCATTCATGATGGGCTTGGCTTTGGCCAGCAGCAGGTCCACCTCAGAGCCAGCTGCCATTGGCTCTGTCAGACACAGAGGCAGCTTCTAACAGCTTCCCATAGAAGAACCCTGTAGCACTCCCGCTACCAAAACCTTGACACACAAACCCAATACCATGTTGAACTATTAACCACTACTCTCTAATCTCAGCAGTCCAGCCAGTTTTTCACTCATCTTGCACTCTACTCATCCAGTCCACATCTCCTCAGTTTAGCTACCAGTACACTATGAAAGACTGTGTTGAAAGTCTTGCTTCAGATAAGCTACATCTGTAACTCTCCTTTCATCCACAAAGCTAGCCATTTCATCATAGAGGACTATCAGGTTGGCCAAGGATGATTTAACCCTGATAAATCTGCTGCTTGATTCCAGTCCTTCATGTGTCTGAAACGTGGAGGACTTGTTCCTTCATCTTCCCAGGAGATGACCATGTTGTCGATCTCCTTTATCGGCTTTCTAAAATACTGATGTAATACCAAAAACTGGGAAGTTCTCCCAGTTGCTACAGCCTTTCAAAGATGACAAAGAGGAGCCTCACAAAGACATCACCTGTCTCAACTCCTGTGGATGCATCTTGTCTGGTCCTATGTCCGGAAACACTTAAATTCTTCCTAACTTTATCTTCCTGTATGGTGGGTAGTCAGGGCCCATATTTTATTACTAGGCTCAGAGACCTGACTTTTGCAGTAAGCAACCAGTGCAAAGAAGGCATTAAGTACTTCAGTCTTTTCTACAAATATGTCACTACGTCCTTTCTATCTTGCCTGCATTATTTAGCCACAAGCTTACATTTTTCTCCACCTTTGTTTCAAGGCTGCTTATCTGTAGAAGCCCTTCTTGTTGCCTTCTATGTTTCTTGGTGGTTTCGATCCCAGCTGCGTGACTTTCCTAATTCAACTCTTGTGTTCTTAGATTTCCTGGTAGTCTGACCCTGTTTCCACTTTTCTGCATATTTCCTTTCTATATCTGAGCTCAGCTAGAACCTCCCTCTTCAGCTAATCTTGCTTCCTACCATATCTCCCCATCTTCTTGTGCGATTACAATGGACTGTTCTAGTGCCTCAAGGAGGTTTTATTTGAAGATCAATTTTTTTTTTTTTTTTCCTTCTTGGCTCCCCAGGGATTCCTGCCTACCCATTCCCTAGCCAATCTGAAGTCCACTCTCATGAAGTCCAGGTCTTTGCTTCCTTTAGCATCTTAAATTCAACCTGTTTCTCCACTTCTTTTTAGGCTTTGATCTTTATACTCTCATGAACCTGCTCAGAAGCCTTTCTCAATAGATTAGCAAGACTATTGGGAAAGATGCTTGGCCTTTCTTCTGATGCCATTACTTCCCACCGGTCCTTGCTCCCAGAAAATGATCCACGGGCATAGATGCCAAAGACTCTGTCCATGACACCAGGCTTTGATCTGCATAACACATCCTCTCCTATTGAGCCCATTTCCTTAATTGGTAGGGTCAAAAAGGATCATCACCTTGGCCCTTTCCCACAGCTTAGAGCACAGCAGTTATCTTTGATCTGCTCAAGCTCTCTTTTGCCAGCAATACTTGTGGCCAGATGGGCAAGAAGTACATAGTAACAGGGAAAAGGCAGTAATAGACAGTAATAATCCAAAGGCCCCATTGGTCCTTCCATGGTGTCCCACACCAGGGCCCAGGACAACCAATTCGCTTCCTGACAGCAGGTCTGACCTGCAGGTGGGTGCTGTGGTCCCTAGAGTGTCCCAGTCTTGGCCACTGTAACCCGCTACTTCATCTTTGGTTCCAGCTACTTAGGGATTTTCATTGGATACCCCTGGAACTCCCCATGAACTTCTCTAATTTTAGCTGTCCCACAACACTTTCTATCCCATATAAATTTTACTGTCTTGCTACATATTATAGCCAATCAAGAAGTATTTTAAATAAGAACTATCTTATTAGAGAAGTTTGAGGAAGTCCATTCCTTGTTTCATTTCATATTGATTATTCTTACTCTTTCTGTTCGTCTTTTTTTCTCTTCACCTGTAATTATATAGTTTCCTTGATAACTTATTGGGAACAGATTGTTTGCAAAGACTTAATAAATTTCAGCTTACTCATTCTCCTTCACCTACTGTTTTGTGGAACAGCTGGTAGATAACTCCCTAATTATTGTTTATTGATGCTAGAAATTCACTGACCCGCATTCTCACAGTCATTCTCCCTGCTTGTTTTAAATATTACATCCTTATTCTCTGTGATCACAACTGATTATCATGGGAAAAGCAAATGCTGACAAACAGCTCTGCCACTTCATGCTTCTACTCCCTGGGACTCTCGATAACTCATTTACTTCATCAGGCTGTTTCAACACCTCCTCTTTGGATAACTTTTCATGGGACAGTGCAAGGTTTAGATTCCCCTGAGAAGAGGACAGGGCTGATGGCTGCACAGAGGTGCAGGCTGATGGTTTTCACAGGATCTATATTGTAGACCCTGTGTAACATACAGGAGGGAGTGACTGGTAAACATAGCTATGAACAGGCAGTTTCAATTTCCTAGTAATGCTCCTGTATTATCTTCAGATTCATAGGAACAGTTATGCTTTTAATTACATCTGGTCAGCTTAATATTTACTTGCAGATTCTTTAGCACCTAACTAGGTTACAGAAGACTGGATAGCTCTTGGATTTGACATAGGACACTCATATCCTATAGCAATTTAATCAGCTGTGCTTCTGTTTTAGTCTCTAGCGTGTTGGTTTTAGATTGTAAATTGCTGATGATAGAGAGAGAGCTGCCTTCCTGCATGCTTGTCCATTTCCCAGCTCATCTGCTAGTCAGTATAAATAATAACAAATAACTGGTAAATAGGTATTTAATTTTCAGGGCTATTGATTAAGTAATATATCTAGAATCCCTATAAAATAATTAATTTTAAATTTCCTGGTAGTTTCTGCCTTCTTTCTTAAGAGCTAAAAAAGAAAGATCTTATCCTAACTTAAGCCATGCTGATAGATCTCCATGAGCATAGAATGAAAATATATAATGAAAATATAACAGAATGGCATTGCTGATTTAGTCAAACAAATTAAAAATTATTCTTTAAGGTGACAGGTTTCCAAATTAATTTCAACCTAGAGAATAATCAAAAATTTAGGTCAGGATGCAAGAGAAGAACACAAGCTATAGCTTTGCTTTTGGGCAACCACAAACGTGCAGTAGTACTATGCACACTAACCAGTGTTATTGCAAAACTGGAAAGCAAGAGAAACAAAGCCATAAAATATTAGCCTAGAAATATATATTTCAGCAAAGCTATATCTACTCAGGAAAACATAAGCACATCTTGATATTAAGCAGTAAATTAACAATTTGTCAGTATTATATTTCTAATACCTTGTTATTTTGTTAACTTAATTGAATTGATTTTAATTGAATTGGTTTATGGTCTTACCAGTATACTTCTAATTGTGACTAGAGGAAAATGGAGTGCTAGAATTCACATTATTTTTTTTCTTTTAATCAAGCTCCAGAAGAGGCTAGAGCCCCTGATGCACAGAGTAGCACAATGCTCCCAATCAATGGCTTCCTACTCTCATGAGAAGCAGCATATCCCACCTCCCACTCAGTTTCTATCAGTCTACAAAACCACCAAGGCGGGAGAGCTGCCACAACATGGAAGGTTCTTTCTATGTAGCATCCACAGCATTTGTTTCAGAGTAGTTATATAGTCTGTTTTCTCATAGCTGCTACAGCTTCGTAGAGAAAAAAACCTACTTGTTGAAAAAACTTAGACACAAAACAAATACCATAGAACCAATGCTGACATAGTACATATATAGCATTTTACAGATATTAGTGTTCAGCATGAGACTAGGCACAGAATCTTTATGTAAACTATTTATGCAAACTGGTAAGTCCAAGGATTGAAAGCTTTGAAAAAACTATAATTTGAAAAATGTACAGAGGAAACATTCATCTTTTACAGGGGGGCAGAAGAACACAATACTTGGATACTCAGAGCAAGAATGAAGTGAGTTGTAGGTGTTGTTTTGGCTTTGTGCTGAGCGAAAGGTAGTTATCATTAAGAGAAAAGTAACACTGGATTGTCATTAACAGAATGAGAAAAGCACTTGGCAGGTAACAGAGAAGGAAACCCTAGAAAGAAATGTTTTCTGTGAGATGGATTTTTTTTCCTGTGAACTGTTTGAAGAAGGAATGAAAATTACTGCCACAGATGTAATAGCGAGAATAAAAGCGGTGTTCTACATTGGGAACTCCTGAACATTTCATAACTGAAATCTGTTTGGCTATCTGCCTGGTCTTACGGGCTGCACCTAGTTGGCAATAAAATGAAACAGGGCACTCTCACTGTTAGCATCACAATGGGAGTATTATGTGGAGCTAGAAACTGATGCGGAACTAGTTCACTTGTACATTAAAAAACCCTACAATGGCTGTGGATAGCACTATAAAATTCCATGTTAAAGACCACATGCTACACCTTAGCCACATTGTGGGACAATTCTAATGGGTAAGTACTGAAGTTATACAACTCCATGAACTATATACATGACTTGTTTTGTTTTCTTCCCTTGAGCTATAGGATTCTAATGCAAAATCTTCTTTAAAAGCCCAAAGATGGGTTACAGGACTCTTCTTTGAGTAGCTGACAGGAGGTATGTGGATAGCAGGGAGGTCCATATGACACTTTTCATCAAATATATATGCGACTCAAAGGCTCAGATAAATCATTGGCATTCTACAGAAAAATAAGAATAGGAAGTCATACTAGTATTGAATTGATTAATTGATGATGATGAATTGAATATGCTAATTTCCACTTAAAAATTCTACCCACACCTATGTGCTATGGAATATTCAGTCTAGGGAATAAAAATCTTGGAGCATCAATGGGTTTGGCAGAACTGGATTATAAATTAAGCCAAAGCTGTCAGAAGAATGAAGTTGAAATCTTGACCCTGATTTTGACTTGATCTGATCAATAACTAGTACCTAAGAGATGGGCATTGCATGCTTTCAAGAGAGCTACCAGCTCACAGATAAAACTGAATACCAAGGATCCCAAATGGGACCATGTTGGGAACCAGACAACTTGAAATGAGACCAAAAGAATCCAATGTGCAAATCTGAATTACTGCCTGAAGTAATCATGCAGTGTGTACAAGAAGAAATTCACAGCATGAGGTTATGTAAATTCATCCCCACTCCAAAATGTCCCTCAGAGCCTGAGGTGCCTCCCTTTACTTCAGCTCCAGTGCCTGTGTGCTCACCCGTGTGTCTCCCCAGGCAATCCAGCCATACGGCCACCAGACAGATCAGGGTAAGTCATGGCAACCGGTGTGCCAATAATGTTGACTAAGAGAAGATTGCCCTTTGAGCTTTGCCCCACCTACCATGTACCTAAGGCAATCCCAGAAATTCTTGACTTCCAAATTTACTTCTTGGTTGAAGCCGAAATCAGTGTCTCTTCCTTCCAGATTCCTTAGTCCTATTCTCATTCAATCTCTGCTTGCTGTTTTTCCAAAGTCCTTCCCTGTGACACAGACTTGCTTACCTTTATGGGTTTTGCCCTGCTATTTGTTTTAAGGGTCTCTTCACTTCCCTGGTTTCCCACATATTTCTGTTGATGCAATTCTGGTTGGCATACTCCTGAACTAATGGAGTTCCTAGCTGTGGCTTTTCCTGGTCATAATATCTAGTTACATTTTCCAGGCTGTCTTTAACCCCCAGGAGCGATCACCTGCATCACGTCATGTCCGATAATTTACTGAGGACATTAATTTATGGGGTTTTTTTCAAGGCGTGGAATTGGAGTCCCTCCTCTTTTCAGGTGTAGCCAGGGAGCCTCTGGTCTTGTTAAGCCAGAAAGAAAACATTAATGGTGATACGACTGTGAGACAGAACATACCTTGTAGGTAGGATATTCAGGATATTCCTGAATTAAGGCTACCATTTCCATCACTATTTCTACCCCATACCTGAACTCTTGTTAAAAATGGAAGCCAGTACAGCATTTTGTACAGAGCCTGCTATTACTGCATGAGTTAAACAAGATCCAAATATGCAACCACAGGGAGTCCCAGCATAGATTTAGGCCAAGCAATACCTGGTTTTTAGCTCTTTGTCAGACTTAGGCAAGAAGCAGGCACCCAACACTCAGTCCTGTGAAGACTGAGGCAACTCTGAGTATGTGGGGAGGTGAATCCCTAAGTACCTGGGGCACTTTCAAGACAAACAGGGAGGCAACCCTGGAATTTAGGTGCCCACAGGCTTAGGTGACGAATGTGGAATGTCAGGACCATAATTTGGAACTTATGTGTTTTATGTGGGGCACAGGCAGGATTTTGGCCCCTGTGCACTTTATTGCTTTTTTATCGCCAATTCCAAAGCGTGGGAATCCAAAGCAATCTTCGTGTATTCTGACAGTGAATTATCTGAATCTCAAATGTTTGCATGCATGCATATACTGTTTCTGGAGGAAATTTCAAACCTCTATTACACTGGAAAAGAAGACAAAATATTTGGTGACAAAGTTGATGATAATCCATTCCCATTTTTCTGTAATTTGCTTATGGGCTTTAGATTGGGAGTTTTGCTTGTTTGGTTGGGTTTTTTTCCACAGATATTGTGCCATATACTGGAACAGTTTTATATCAGAACAGCGATTGTTTCTGTTTTGAAACAATAAAAAGGGAGAATCAATTACGTGAATAAATAGTGATATCTCAGCCTGTGTGTTAGTTAATTTCTGTAACAACTTTAAAGATTTTGAGTTTGTATTTGTTGGATTCTCATTGTAACTCCAAAATTAGCATGTTTCAGGGTTTGGGTTTTTTTTAAATCTCACATACAATGTGTAGTCAAGCTAGATGGATATTGAGTAGGATAAAGTCTAATCGAGATACTCAATCATCTTCTTTTTCACCATGTTGGAATGATACCAAACAGGAGAGGGATAATTTGTTGCATAATACCCTTCTGTGGTATGAAGTACTACAAATGGTTGCAAAATTGTGTTGGTTCAGATAAAAGCTAGACTGACTTGTTCTGTTGCATGTGCCTGGCTTAAACTGACATAAACTGACTGCTGACACAAACATGATCATCATTTGAAGTTTCCTAAATAAGTGGTTAATTCTAGTTAATGTCTATCTTATGGCCTTAACTAATGGCCTTAAAAATGCCTTTCCTGAAAGAAGAGGTCCAAACCTTCTAAATAAGCCAGGTACAACCAAAGTACTGGGCCTCCACAAATCTCTTTTCACTGAGATCACACATTGTTCTGACACTGCCATAATTAGCAACCAGACCTTAATTTTGGCCAAAGTTTAAACAAATATTAACAACTAAACCCCTTCACTTATTTTTGTGTATCAGGATATTGTAGCATATGTTAGCACTGAAGCACAAATATTGGGTACCTCAAGGCTGATGTGGAATGCATATTCCTTACATGTGTCTCTCCAGAAAGATATGTAACTCTGCATGTTTTCTACGTATTCTGTGGTGCTAATGCTGATCCAAACCCTGCCAAGACAATTTAAGAGGGTTTGAAAAGATGCATGCCTTGCAGTTCTCCTTTTTTTTTTCTTTTCTCTTCTGTCATTTGAAGCGTGTTTTCAGGCCAAACGTATCTTTTTCTATTGTGGAATGAAGTAGCATGGGGCTACTGAATGTACCTTCATCTGCCTGGTCTGCCAGGAACTGAGAGTACCTAGGGAGTGGAGTGGAAGAGAGGAGAGACACATCAACTGCAGTGGTGCAGGCTCCTTTCTCCCCAGTGCTGTTTTGGTGAAGTGGTTCACCAACACCGATTAATTCACCTTTGTGCCAGCACAACATAAGACTGATTATAACTGACACCTAAATGGAAATGTAATATACATACACAGTAATATATCTATCTGCCTTTTTCAATGGTGAATGTCAGAAAAATGCCACGGTTTTGTGAATTGTGGTTCTCTGATCAAGAAAAAAAAAAAGGAATAATTTTAGGCTAGAATAAGGGAAGAGATGTAGCTATTTGAATCTTAACAGTGTCTACCTAGTGTCCAAAAGTCCTGTCCAGATACAGGAAACAGGACTTCCTGCTTTGTTCCTAGCCATCCATCAAGAACAGCATGCTACCTGCCATCAGTTCTGCTGTTTCTGTCCTTGGAGATACTTGAAATCCAAACTGACATGGTCCTTAATAACCTGCTCTGGCTGACTGTGGTTGAGCAGGGGGCTGCACTAGACAACCTTCAGAGGTCCTTTCCCACCTCAAGGGTTCTGTGATTCTACAATTTTTATACTTATATAAATTGCTTTAGTGAAACAGACTTTTTTTCTCAATCTCTTATGCAGTTCCTGAGGGTATAACTGTGTTTTCAGTTCTGCCCAATTTTGGCATGACATGCATTTAATTTTGGGAAAAATCACTTTCTTTGTAGGTTATTCTGCTCAGTTAATCACTAACCAAGTAAATTACTTACAGCTCAGAAAAGAACCGTTTTTGCCCCCCAAACAGGTGTACATATTGCTTTGGGTAAAACAGCATTATAGGTAGGATTTGGTTGCTCAGCCAACCCTTCTGTATTTTGTGTTCCCCTGCCTTACTCACATCCTTGTCCTCCTGCCATAAAAAGAAGCATTAATTTACTTTCATCAATTTATGTAGTGTTTGTAAAGTATTGGCTGATTATGACCATTGCATACCAGTGAATTTGAAGTTTTTCCACAATGCAGACTTCCAATATTTTTATTATCTCAGCTTAGCATTTTTAGCAGAAAATTACAACATCCACGTCCCATCAGTAGCAAGCAAAGTCAGAACCAAAACCACAATCACCCTAAAAGCTCCTAATATGAGACAAACACATGCTTGTTAGGTGCAATTTAAGACAGACAGTATCTGTCAGCGCACAATAGTAAGTCTCTTAAGGAAAGCTAGACTCAGGGTCATTTAAGAGAGGATTCCTAAAAGCACTGAGGAACATATGGGACCGCCGCGTCCTGGCAAGTGTCGGTCACGATACGACCTGACACGATCCTTCCGCGGCAAGGTGGCTCAGCCTGACGCATCCCGCGGGAACGGCTCTGCCACTCTGCGGAATCTTTTCCTCGTCCTCCTCAGCGGGATAAAGAGCCAGCAGGGCGGTCGGAGCTAATTTATTCCCAGGGAGAGGGATAAGGAGCTAATTAATTAATGTGGCGGGCACCGAGACAAAAAACGGCGCTTCAAGGTTTGGGGTGTGCTCTCTCCTGAGGAGCCCCCTCGGCTGTACAGCTGACGTTCTTTATTCATGTTTTTCCCTTTAAACCGAGAGGGGCTGGGGAGCGGCGGCGGGGCCGGGGGGGATGCGGCGCCCCCGGCGCTGCCCCCGCGCGGTGCGGGCGGGCGCGCAGCCTTTGCCCGCGCCTTGCACAACTGTCCGGGGCACACCCTAAGGGTTAGCAGAAAACAACAACAAGATAATGGCCCCTAATGCGCACCCTGGGCACGGATCACAGGGGAGCCGCTCCCTTCCTGTGCACTGGCGGGGAACCCGCCTGCCCCGGCGCGGATCGCTCCGCGGGGAGGGACCGACGCGGCCGGCGGTGGGCAGGGAGCGAGGGAGGGAGGGAATCTCCTTATTAAACGCATACACCGGGGCGGGCGGCTGCCACCGCCGCCCCGTCCATGACCACGGAGAGCCCGACAGCGCCGCGCTCCCCCCGCTGCCGCTCCTGTCCCGGCTGCGGGCGGGCGGACCCGGCGGCCGCGCACAGCCCCGCGCAGCCCGGCATGGCGCGGCGCGGCCGCTTCCAGCGCCTCTTCGGCCGCAGCGAGTCGGAGGACTCGGAGCCCGAGGGGGCAGCCGCCGCTCCCCGCCGCCGCCCCTCCGCCGCCGCCGCCGCGCCCAAGCGGCGCCCCGCGTTCCCCCACTGGCGCCCGAAGAAGAAGGAGCAGCATCCCCGGAGGGGCGGCGATGCCGCGCCTGCCCGGACTCCGCCGCCCGCCTCGCCCGTCGAGTCCTCGGCACCGCGGTAAGCGCGACACCCGGGCGCCCTTCCCGCACGGGGCGGGATGGCGGGCGGCGGGGGCGCACGGCTGGAGGGCAGGGGTTTGTCTCCCGAGGAGGAAAGCGCGTGGCCCGCAGCCGCCGTCCCGTCCCGCGTTTGCCCCATCCTGCTGGCAGAGCGGCGCCCGAGCCGTGTTGACAAACAGCAGCGCCCGTGTGAATAAGTAACAGTCACCCTTGTGCCCGGAGCACAGGGAAGCAGAGGGAGGCTTCCTGGCCCAAACCAGCCTTCTAAGGGCGGCTAGTGTGTGTAAATGGCTTTTTTCTTCTGTGTCAGTGGGCTTGCTCTGTGCTCGCTTTTCCTGGACCTAGTGAAGGAGGGAGATGAGAGGGAAGGGCTTGACACCACTCTCCTGCAGTACTTCCCATAGCTGTTGCTCCCCAGTGTGGTTCCAAGTCTCCCGTGAGTAATGGCCATCTAGTGCATGTTGACTTTTAAGTTCTTGAAAACACAGGCATTACTCCGGGGCTTTAGAACCTGTGGCCGCAGCATGGGGAACCTCAGTGAGACTGGGGTTGCCAAGCAGTAGAGCCTTCTGACGTGAAGGTAATTCACAGTAGCGTATGGTGAACTTAGGGCTGTGTCAGGAATCGGTTTGGTTAATACCGCTCAGATTTGAACAGCACGACCCGCGTGATGAGATGTCAGTGCTACCTGGATATCTGGATTAAGAACTGGAAGATGTTGGTCTCTCAGGTGATTGGTTCAGATTGAGAAATCTCAGTTCCAGAAGATGGTTCTCTAAAAAAATGTTACTACTTGCCCAAAAATAGACATCACGTAGAAGTATGAATTTGACTGAAGTATTGTCTAATGATGTTTATATTTGGTATCGATGTATTACTGAAGACTTAATAAACACTAGCATCTTTTACAAAAGGGAAAAAAGTACTTATGCTACGTGTTTTTAGGAGAAAGAAAATAAAGTCTGCTTTTTCAGAAATTATGTATTTCATAATTTACATAATACATTGCCCTGGCCATGCTCAGGGCAATGCTGCAGGTGACCTCAACCAGTAACAGCTCTGTCTTCTGCCTTGCAAAAGCCAGATAAAAACAGAAGGGGATCGCAGTGTAGCTCAGGGTGGAAGTGAGGTCAGCTCTGTGTTCACATCCCAGTTGCTCAGGACTGTGTTCACTTGAGTTCCAAAATCTTGCAAGAACAGAGGGTGCACAGCAACTCTGGGCAAGATGTGTTACTGTCTCGTGGGTGTCTCCCTGTAGAAAGCTGGAACATTTTCCAATTTATAGGCTCTGCTGTACCTGCCATGCATTACTGAAGAGCCCCATGGCTCTTGGTGACCCTCTCACGGATGCTGGCAGACAGATGAAGGGTTCTCTCTGAGGTCACCTCTTCCCTGGGCTGAACCAGTCCCATTCCTCCAGCTGTTCCTCAGGGCAAGAACACGAGCCCTGGCATCTTAGGGCCCTGTGGTCAACTCATCCCAGTTTATCAATGTCTGCATTGTATTGAAGGGGCCCAAAACTGAACAGAGTATCTAGATGTGGGCAAATGAATGGTGGCGTGACATGTCTTTACTCTTGGTATGAATTCCTTTTTCTTCCAGATACCTTGCTGTGTCTACACTGCCAAACCAAACCAGAAATGCTGTATGGGATTTGAAGTTCAGTTCTTACCCCTTAAAAAAAAGGAGGATGTTTTTACTGTATACATTTGTTATCAAGTTCTGTGCCTAGATTACGAGAAAAGTCTAATAACTACAAGGCTTTTGAAAGGATAGGGTTGTAACTCCTGTTACAAAATGCTGGGGTTTTTTTATTTTGGACAGAGAACGAATCCTTCTACTATTTATAACATGTTGGGTTTTTGCTTCAGCACATGGTAATACATGCGTATGTCACCATCATTAACTGCAGTCAGTTGTCTTCAGAGAGCACAAACTTATCTTTTTTGTGTAGCCTTCTACCACTCTTGTTTTTTAAAAAAACTGAATAAATTAAGCCTTTAGTGTACAGCCCAAACCGGTCAATGCATTTTTAAATTATGTTGAAGATTATGGAAACATTACTCAGAAGACATTGTTTGAAGTCTTTTATTTGTATTACGTGAATGGTGGGCCGTAATATGCGGTCCCAAAAATCCTGTATAGGCCAAATAAAGTATATGTTTAACAGTGATGATTTTGAAAATATAAGATGCTTAATAAATGGCCATGGCTTTTGCTATGAGAGAGACATGGTTTAGCACATAACGAGCATAATGGCTGTCGGTTTGAAGATACCAATTTATGTGACACTCCAATTTAAAAATTACCTCATGAGCTGTTTTGCTATTTTTGTGTTATTTTTTTCAGGTAGCCAATACTTTTCCATGCTGTTAGTGACTTATCTAGAAGAGTAGATGGCATGTAAAAATCTTGGCATAAAAAAATGTTACCATAAAACCCAAACAATCAGCCCAGCTCCTTTAGACTTGAGGCTAAAAGTGTGCAGTCTCCTGTTTCAATGAAGTTTGTGTAGTATTGCCTCTGTTCATAGGTGACAGGGGTTAAATCAGGGCAGGCAGGTCCTGGTTGCTTTTTCCAGTGAAAGCTTGTAGAATCTCGTTCCCATAGAAAATAGGTACAAACTGGAGCCTGTATACAGAATAAGATACAGTGAAAAAGAATGAAAAAGAATTATAGTTGTCACTATGCTGCAGATAACAACAACATAACCTCCTTTGCAGGTCATGACTTAGCAAGTTGTCACGGCTTGGACATTGAATGATCTCCACCCAAGGGCAACTTAAAAAATTATGATGACTTGGATTTGAAATTTAAGCAGGAAGTTGACAACAGGAGGACAAAGAAAACTGTATATCTTTGGGGTGTGTTTGTTTAGCAGTGTTTCCCTCAATGTATGCTACTCTATGAATCCAGAGCTTTTGGTCAAGACCAGACAAGTTACTTCAGTCCAGTTATGAGTTGGCTAACATTTAAATGGCAGGAGGTAGATTCATACCCAAATGTATCAATGTAATCAGCATGAAAAAGGAGGACATTTTTGCCGCTTATTACTTCCTCAGTTCTGAGAAATACTGCTAATTTGGTATTGAGTGTGTTAGGGATGCTACCATCAACAGCACCCCTTGTTTTTATTACTTTCCTCTCTCCTGATTAAATTAAGTCACCTTCATCATACTAAATATGTGAAGGCAAAGAAACCTATGTGACTGTTGTTCTACAATCATTTGGCAAGGAAACAAAAATTATTTAGTTTTTGGTAATAGCATAAAATTAAGGAAAAGCTACATCCAAGGAAAGTTAGATTGTGGAATAGTTATACCTTCTCTTGTGGAGGAACATACACATTCGGGAGATATGCTGAATGTGAAGAAATCTTATGTTGTGAGACGAGAAAGTGGTGGTGAGACCAAGACCTGATATCTCATCCCTACTTTCGTGTTCTTGAGTTACTGTTCTTTGACTTCCATGTTAGAAGAGCCCACACGTAACATTGCATTTTGTAAAAAGATAAAGAACAAATGTTTCACCTTATGAAAAAGAGGTTATAATAACAAAGAACATTAGTATCTTAATTGATTGACAAGAAGAAAATGTAGAAAACTGTCCTACAATTAACAAACTCTCAAATCAATGAATCAATGTAACTTCATGTGTTACACTTCATGTGTGTAACTTTACATTTGTGCATCAAAAATGAAAACATGAGAACATTCACCTGTATTCTTTGCAAGAAATATGGATTTCTGCAAGTGTTACTGGTTGCATTTACTTAATGATAGGGGGAAATGGAAAAGGGTAATTAAGTTTGACATATAATTCTTGGTAAACTGTAATGAAAGCATAACACCTTAGGAATAAAGATACATTATTTTATTATTTTTTTATATACAGGAAAGAAGTTCTCTTAAACTGTCATGATCAAATAATTGAAAGCAGAATGTTTTTTTCATTATTTTTTTGATACTGTAATGTAATGAGGAAATCAGTGCTTATTAAAAATATGTTTCTAGAAAAATACTAAGGTAAGAGGGATCACATGCTAAAACATTCAATTAATTTGATTGCATTCTTAAGAGGTTAAGAAATACTATCCTGTGAAAACATGATGACATCTGTGCCACGAAAGTAGTAGTCTGTCTCTCCTGCATGAGTTTAAACATCAACTGCTGTTTCTGAGTTGCTGATTTTGCAGATTTGATGGCTGTGAAAGAACAGTCTCCTTTTCAGTTTGTCCTTTTAAAAATCAAATGACAGTCTAAAAAATCTGAACCAGTAAGACTGCTGGTTGCCTTCCTGGTAAGCCTGCTTGGATGTCAGGGAAAGAAAGGGTAGATCCTGGTAGAGAAGAGTAGCATCTCATTTCTTGTTGCTGTGGTGCACCGAAATTGCTGACTTTCTTTATTCGTGTTTTTTCCTTGGAATTAGAAAAAAAAAATCATAAAAAATAAAGTGACTTAATGGACTCACAAAATTAACAGTCAAGGAATTTTTCCTTAATTTTTTGTGCTCTTCTGCTTTTGTTGGATGTTTAGTTTGGAGAATGGTATACCCTACTGTATTCAGGTGAATCTGATCCACAGTAGTGCTGAGTACCATTGAGGTGATAGGAGTTCTGTATTGAATAGTTAAATGTCTATTGAAAAAAGGAGTGTTGGGAAAAAACAGGTTCTAGCCTACTCAAAGTAGCTGCCAGTCTTGACACCTCTAGTTTTAGTGTGTCAGATCCACACTTGGAAATAGTGACAGATAAAAACAGAATGGTGTTTTGAGAATTTACTATTATAAAGCACCACTCTAGAAACCACCCAGGAAGGTGCACGAACAAAAGGTTCGTATTGAATGCAGGTACATACAGTTGGCACTTAGTAATGCATGGAGTGTTAAAAACAATATTAAATACTGAATGCATACCAATTCAATGAGTACCATTTATTTGAAAGAGAAAACAGCTGTTTTCACTGTCTACTCTTCCTCAACAATGCTGTCTCTTGTTTCTTCCTTTTCTCCTTGTAATGTTCCTTGTTCCTACAACTCTGTCCCAGCTTTCAATCCCTTTACATCCTCTCAAGATTTACATCAAGCAGTTAATCCTTCACACTCTAGTGGATTCCTGCTTGCATGGAACAAACAGAAGAGTGATGCCTTATTGTACCTATGATGGTCTCAGGGCATAGGCAGGACAATATTTGTAGATAAAAATTAATATCTGTTATTGAAATGGTCAGTATAATTAATTTTACTCACTTTGTATACAAGATGGGATCCATATCCTCTAATTTCAGATATCTACATCTGAAATAGATATTTCCTTTATAATCAAGGAGGGCAAATAGGCACATCTGGTGTGCAATGCATCTCACCCTAAAGTGAGTCTCTAAACCAGGCTAAATGAATCGTCTTAGAAGTGTCAGTTTTTCCTCATTGACTTTAAAAGCTGCCTGAAGGTGACACCTCCAACATCTGAATTTGCGCATCTGAATTCAATCCGTGTTACCTGATAATAGGGAGTCCACAGGCTGATACTTCCATGTTGGAGATGCTGCAGTACAAAGTCAAGCAGTCATGAGCTATTCTGGCTTTTCATGTGCAACTTCAAGGCACCTTCCTTGTTCCTGAGCAATCTGCTTTTAGAGACTCATTTTCCACAGAATTTCTGTTATTCCGTATATTCTGTTATTCATTTGATTGTGGTTAAGAGTTTTCAATTTTCTTTAGGGAAATGGGGCTGAACCCTTCTTCTTTGTTTCCTAGGGAAGACTAGGCAAGTCATGGGAAACTTGTGGTAAACAAATTTTTCCTGAGTGTTTACAGGGAGAGAACAGGGGAAGCAGGAGAAAGAGAAGAGGAAGCTACTAGACCCAGGGTCTGATTTGCAGAAGTTTGGCCAAAATGGTAATATTTAGGGAAGTTAAAGGCTTCTGGGAATCGAATCTTAGGAAGGATGGGGAACTGTTAACAGTAGACAGTTCTTTCTTTAGCAGTTTGCATTTTAACATAGAATAAAAACATGAAGACCTATTCTGTAATTAGAGGTTCTTGCTGAAGCAAAAAAGAATCCCTTCTTCAGCTTTCAAAACAGACAGAAAAGTCATCAATGGTTTGCCTGCATGTAATGTATCTGATAGTGTATCTTTGTATATACTATTATATTAGTCATTTGTTAAACCTAGCAAACTTTCTGCTGAACACTTTTATCTTCTCACATCTGTTTGTTCATGTGGCCACATACTGTGAGCTAACACAATCTGTCATCAAATATTTCATCATTTGGTACTCCATCAAGACAAGAAGGGAAAGATAGGCAAAGACTGATAAAGAGGCTAAGAGATAAGAGGTTAATGGTCTCCTCCTGCAGAAAAAAAACCAACAACAAACAAACAAAAAAAAACCCCAAAAACAAACCCCCCAAAAAAACCCAAACCCAAAAAAACCCATGTAGTATTTAAAGAAAAAAAGATATAATCTTCTATATTATTCCAGAACTGTACTTGAAAATTCTGACATTAAAATTAAAAAAATATTAGTTGGACAAAACTGTAAATCAACCAACCCCAAATTTAAAAGAATGTTCTGAACTATGAAAATTTCTAAAACAAACATGTTTGATGAATTCCCCAAATCCCGAGTTTCAGGTAGAACCCAACACCAGAAGCACAACTGCTATTTTTGTTATCCCAAAATAGGTTCTTTCACCCAGTGTGCAAAAGGCCAATCCACATGCAGAGTCAAGGTATTTGATTTTTTTGCAGTTCTGTGCAGAAAGGGGGTGCTGGCTGAAAAATCCACAAAGCCAGCATGACTACCAAAACTTTTAACTATTTATATATATCTTTTCCTGGTTAATGGTTCTCTTGCTTCTGATGCTCATTAGTCTGCATGCTCAATCTTTCTCTTCTTTTGAGTCAGTGGGTTTCTGGGATCAGTGGTCTGTGAGTCGGTGGTCATGATCTCCCCCTGCTGGAATTACCTTTTACCCATTCAGAGCTGATTTCAGGACAACTGATGAGTTGGATTTACTAGTTTCTTCCTTATCTTGGGGGTTCTGCCAAATGTCCTTGTGGCCCATAAATTCTGCGTTCTCTGTGTTCACTGTCAGTGGTACATCCTTCTTCCCAAGCTTTGGTAACTCCCCTCAGGTCTGAGATCATTGAAACATGTCAAGCCCTAAACCTTAACAAGGCAATTCTACCAATAAGTAATTTGTTTTTCTAACACCTGGACATCACTTAGAGATTCCTTGTTAGCTGATGTCTGTTTCATGGATTAAATCTGCTTGTTGATTAGGCTTTAAAGTGTGCAAAGATCAAACATCAAAGAACACCCTTTCTTAAGAAAATTTTTACATATTCCACATCTTGTAACATTTTGCAAAAGAAAATATAAAAATCTGTTTTTCCTCAGTAAGGATACCTTATGTTGATTACAGTGCTCCTTGTACTGTTTAAAGTCACTTCATAAGTACTCTAAGAACTGTAGGCAGACAAGAGGGGCTCCGGTGCATTCTTTAACCAACTTTTTGTAGTTGCTCTTTCGTCTTTGTAAGCTACTCCTGTACTGTCTCTTGAGTATCTTGAACTCTCACTGGTGCCACAGCTGTGGTACTGCTGTTTTCTGGACGTGAGTTGTTTGGAAGCAATGTAGATGGGCTCATACTGCTAGCATAGACACAAATAGCTTAACACTATCACATTCTGTAGAGAGCAGATTGAGTGATTGGGCTGATTGATTGGTTTTTTTTGCAGCACTGAGAATAAGCTCGCATATTCAGCCTGGAAGGACAAATGTGCTGACACAGCCCCTAGCTAACTTAGTGACATGGCTTGCAAACTAGAACTGCTTTTTACCTCTCTCATTTGAGCTTGGACACATTGAACACAGATGTCTGCCTCACCCCACCTTGTAGACATATCCTGTGTTAACTTTGTGGGATTCTTCTGATTTGAGTCTGGATTCATGGGAGGCAACCTTGTCTGTTTTCAACGTAGAGAAAGTTTTTTTCTCACACCTTTTGTCTGTGTTGTTAGTTTACTGAGTAATCTCTCCCAGGCTGTGGTGGCTTGAATTGCGTGTTTATCAAATGTCTAGAATAATGGAGTCTGTTTTTGACTATGCAAATAGTAAATAACAGCACAAAAGACCAAAAAAAAAGTTGGCATCTTTCAAAGGCTCTGAATGAGTACATATCATTTGCAATTTCAGAGCGGAACTCATCACACTTTTTAGTCCTTGTGTAATTTAAAGGGTGTGTATGAGGTGAAGAATTAAAAAAGAGGCTGAGAGGCCTACAAACATTCCACAGGGGTGTATTTTAAATAGAATGTAGGTGACAGTCCTGCAGGTGATAAGTGTATTCACGTGAAATTGGCTGCCTGGTTCCTGATGAACAGCTCAATGCCCATTCCTGTCATGTTTGTCAGAAATTCAACGTAGCCAGGGCTTCAGGGAGGCTCTTCTCTATTTGGGTTGGAACTTGCTGGTGCTTTCAGGAAAATGGTCACCTTTAAAGTTCTAAAAAATCTGAATTATGGAGGTTTCTGTCCTCTCTGTTGATAGAGTAGAAATCCAAAGGCAGCCAGAGTTGTAGTGTTACTCATGTGAGTCTTTCTCATTCTTAGTACTATCTTTGGCCACGGATCTGTGGCTTGGAGCGACTGGTAATTGAACTAACCAGTTCTTTAATAAGATCTAGATGATATCTTCCTTGCTTGGGACAAATAGAAAACTTCGCTATATACAGCCTTTGAGGTAAGGTAGAGCTAATAATTTTAACACAGGATTTTCAGTGCTCTATATGAGATAAATTTATGGGTAAGCTAAATTGTGTCTGAGAGATTTCATGTTTTCACTGAAATTCACTATGAAAGGACAAAAATGATTAGAAATACAACAGTACTGTCTACTAGCTCATTACAGTTAATAAAATGAACAAAAAATTTAAAACGAAAAAAAAAATTCTGAAGCCTAAGTGCAGCCTTTTCTGTTAAGAAACCAAACTTCTCATCTTGACTTTCAACAACTATTTGTTAGTGAAAACATATTATGTTTGGATCAAAGGATAGTTTAGAAAATGTTTTTAAGTTCAAAATAAATACGAGTCTTATGCCAAACAACTTTTACATGTGTGCCAGTGAGCTAAGAATATCTTATAAATACATAAAAAAATCAGAAAATCAGCATATACTTCATAATATAAATTTTTGGCAGAAATCTAGTCAGATGATAAACTAGTCTGTTCTGTTATGTGAAAAGTCCTATCTTCCCCTGTAAATGCTAAACACAGTGTAGTAGTGAGACTTGCATATGAAAACATGAGCACGGAGTGACGTCAATTATAAATGTTGTGAAACAGTGTAGTAATTTAGTCTTGAGTATTTTTATGAAATGTCTGCATTCTAAATGAACCTAGTTTTAGTGGGCTATATCTCTTTTCTCACCACTGTAGAGTACAGTGCTCAGAAGCTGTGCATGAGCCTGGCAGGAGCCAGTGGGCTGCTGGAGCTGGAAGAATGTCCCACTAGCTGCTAAACCAGTGGGGCAGCATTGGAAGCAGTAATAATAGTTCAGGGCTTACCTGGAGGTATTCAAGTGAGGATTAGATGTTACAGGGGTGCTTGCTGTGACGCTGAGGAACTGAACAGGAAGTATCCAACAAAAACTTCACAGCTTTAAATTCTCAAATTCTGAGTCTACAAATGCTTTAGCGAGTTCAAATATTGAGCACAATGGTATTTTTGATGGGACTATGGTGTTGCCTAATGTAATCAGATTTTTGTGATGAGTATTAATAGTCTGTCAAGTTTCTTCCAAAACTACAAAATAAAATAAGTCCATGAGAGGTGTTTTATTACTGACAGAAAAAGGTATCTGAATCACTTCTCACTGTTGGATGCATGTTTTCTTTATCTGTTTTGTCTACAAAGGTTTATTTAGCAGTTGTTTTCTTTGGAATTGTTTTAATTTTTTTTTTGGTGATTCTGCTAAATATGATCAGAGCAATTCCTTAATATCACCACAATTGTGACTAACTTGCCACACTTTACACTTTAGTTTTGCTTGATTTTGTTTGGTTTTAAAAGAAAAGAAGGCTCTATATACTTGTTTGGACATGTGTAATCTCTTCTATCTGAGTTCCTTGCTAAGCTTTGGCATATTTCCTTGGTGAAAATTCTTCTAAGCAGTGTTTCCCCCCTCCCTGCTGTTTTCTGCAGAAGTAGTGCTTCTTCTGCATCCTCCTTAAAGCGAATCTTTTATGCTCTGAAGATTCCACATTTTGACAATTTGTGTCTTTGGTGCTAGGGTTTATCAAAGTCCAGAAATTTCTCTGTTCTCACTGTTCCTTGTTATGGTCCATGGAGTTCCTTTTCCCCCAGTGATGGGCTGGATAGGCTTTTCCAGTAGCAGCTGGACTCTCCAGTCATTCCTGGGACAGCTGCCAAATCAATGTGCTATTATGTATTCATTTCTTCCCACAGTTCTGACTTCGTTTCACATAACGTAATAGTTGATAAGAGTTTAACATTAATTTCCTGGTCCTGACTCTCTGTAACTAAGATGGGCGGATTTCTCTCTCATCAATAATAGTGCATATTTTTAACAAATGTGCAATTCCTTCAGTTCTTTTCCTGGACATAATATTCCTTAGGCTATCCACCATCTGATCTGTTTCTCTCAAAAGTCTGTAACATATTTTAATTTACTTCCAGAGTAATGATTTACAGCCTGTATTGTAGCGTAGGTGTGTGTGTATATTGTAGTATAGGTGAGTAGTTTTATTTGATATAAATTTAAAAAATATAAATTAATTTTATATACAAGACATAACATTGTTTTCATTCTAACATGTCCATTTGGGTTTACTGACTGAGTTTTCTTACTAGCAGGATATTCATTAGATGATTATAAATAAATTTTGCTGCTGATGACAAATTAGCTGTTCATTTAATGAAGCAGGTGTGACCCAGCCAGGTGTTGGCAGCAGCAGGCCATGGTGTGTGTGAGATACACGTGCTTCCTTTTTTTTACTTTCAAAAGCAATCAGAGTGCTTCTCCAAGAGTAGCTGTTGTTATTTGGTGCTTTTTGGTGCTTTTTTTCCCTGTGTCTCTGTAATATTCCATTTAGTGGTTGAGTCATTTCTACTTGTGAAAGAAGTTCTGAACCCTCTTCCGAGTAGCCTCTTACTCAGTTTGTGTGAAGAGCACATGCAGTTGCCTTTCCTTCTCCAATCACATTAAAAGTGTCAGGGAAAACAGATGTGAAATAAAGGATATTGAGAGTTAAAGTCATGAAAATAAATACTCTCTAAATGAAAACTGAAATGTGGACAGACTTACTTGATTTAGGATTTTTTATGTCTTCTATAGGTTACCCTTGCTTGCCTCTCCTTTCTTTGTAATTTTAGCCTATGAACACTGAAAGTTTGAAGAATTTTTTGATTATGCTGTTTTCCAAACTTCAGGGTCAGGTTTTTCTGCACATGTATTCTAACTAATCTGTTTTACTTTTGAGCAGTGGTCCTCATTCATGTTCAGGTGTTCTTGTGTGTGTGGTTACTGTGCTCAAACATAAGGACTTTCTAATATAGCAATATGCACAGGTACCCATAGATTTGTTGCTGCCACTTGTGCTTTCTGTCGGAGGAGCAAAGGGCTAAAGTTCTTCATGTTTTTCAATAATTCCTTAGCCTGAGCACAAGTTTCTTATTCTTGGGGAGCTTTTAACTTCATTTTCGAATACTTTTTATAAGCTGGGGTTCATTGGTTTAGGTCCTTTGTTTACAGAGCTGAAGAAGGACATATGAACAAACAAGGCAGTGATCAGGGGCATCTGGAGGAGTAGTGAGCACCTCCCAAAACTGGGAGCATGAATATTTTCCACTGGTGCTCATGCAGCTTCTTATGTTGATGAGCTGCTTCCAAAGTGCCTGGGTGAGGAACAGTTGCTGTGTTCCTGCCGGTGCCTTCTGCATGTCTCCTAGGGTCAAATCCCAATCAAATGACAATAAGGAAACAATTTGGGTGCTGATCCTCCCTATGGTATCTTGTTATCTGATCCTTGTTACCAGTGTGGTGTTCAGTACCATTGCTGGCACAAACCAGGACGCCAGATTATATTTGAGAGAGCACCCAGGGCATGTCGGGGCATCTGAGCAGCAGATAGTGCTGACTGACGCTGCAGGACTTGAAATGGTGTTGCTGATGGCATTCAGCACTAAGGTTACCACTGTGGATGAAGGGTGTTGCCTTTCTCTATGACTCCTCACCATTTGCAGGATGCAATGTGTGTAAATATTCTCAGTCTTTGACAATATGAGTGGGTCCTGGAAAGAAAAGTTGGTTTCTGAGACAGTCTAGGATACAAGGCATTTGTGGCGGACAGGGTGGCCCAATTAGAGACTGTTCAGCCCTGCATCTACCCAGGAGCAGTCCCCACGGCAAGAAAGTATTTGGAAGGCAGTAATTGAGTTCACAGGGGTTGGAGGTCTTGTTTCCAGCTCATACTTTCAAGATGAAGTGGTTGTAGATGAGCACTCTACAGAAGATTTCAGAGAGTCAAGGTCTAAGATGTGGTGGACTGGCATCATATAACCACATCAAAAAGCCTGTCAGTATTGTTGGTAGTTCAGCAAAAAGCCTTGCAAACAGTGTCTGTGTCTATAAAAAAGTGTCCTCTGGGTGATGGATTTGCTAAACTGACCAAGGCTGCTGGGGAAGTAGCACCTCCAGCATGGTCAGAAACTGTATTTATCTTATTTAAGAGGTCCAAAGGCACTTTCACAGATTCACATTCATAAAATACTACACACTTTCTGGGGGCATCCAAATTTGATGGTATATTCAGCAAAACACTCCTTGAAGTCTCCCTTCCACTTCCGAGTTAACTGATTATTCCTTTGTTACTATTCATGTGTGTGCCTGTGGTCAACCACAAATGGAAGAAGAACATTAAGCTATGTATGAAAAACATCAAATGCAGAGGTACTGCTAAGTAGTGCTACGAGAAGCTTATCAAGTATGTATACTTCTGTTGGAGTATACATATGACAGTACTGATCTAACTCTGGTAGCCTCCTTTTTTCTTCTGTTTAGAACAGTCACACAGGATTGAATTAAAACAATCTTTTTACTTTAACTGAAAGAAATAGTGCAACATGATGGCATAGTATAGTAAAAACGGATCAATGTACATTTTTGTATCATAACCAAAAAATGGTAGGAATTCATAAATAGGCCTCTGAAGATATGTAGTCTCCCCAGGACAGTATATTGTGAAGGAATCCTAATCCCAGCCCCATGAGAAGGATTTCACTCTGTGATGGGTTGACTCTGGCCAGCAATTAAGCACCCACCAACCCCTTGCTCACTCCTCCCCATCAGTGGTATGGGGGAGAGAATCATAAGAGCAAAAGCAAGAAGAAATTCATGGGTCAAGATAAGGATAGATTAATAAGAAAAGGAGAAGAAAAAAAATCCCAAGTGATGCACAGTCACTCACTCACCAACTCCTACCAGCAGACCTGTGTCCAGCGAGTGTCTGAGCAGCAGCTACTTTGGAAAGACACCCCCCATCACAAAAACAGAGTTTGTATTGCTGGGCATGTTACATGCTGTGGATATCCATTCCTTTGATCAGTTTGGGTCAGCTGTTCCCTCACAACCTACTTGCTGGAGAGGCAGTATGAGAAATTGATAAAGCCTTGGTGCTGTACAAGCACTGCTAGGCAACGGCTGAAACTTTGGTCTGTTTTCAGTTTTGGTCGCAGATCTAAAATACAGCACCACATGAGATGCTACAAAGAAAATGAACTCCATTGCAGCTGGACCCAGTGCACGCTCTTAGGTGCTTATCCACAGTTAATGATTTGTTTTCCACTGAAGTATTTATTATATTAGCTTGTGATCTGAAAGATTGGTGGAAGAACCTTGATTTTTAAACATGTAATGAGTTTTCTGTACATGAATACTTTGGAAGACTGAGCAAAAAAAAGGCAGTTGTGACTTGGAAGATCAGAAAAGTCACTATGAAATAACCCGGGTTGCTGAAAAAAAGGTGAAAACTTAATAATATCTTCTTAGAGTGATAAAAAATATTGTTTTATATATGTTTAAAATACATATAGAAGTTATTAGAGGAGATTTAAGGCTGATTTTTGTATTTTGAAAGGAAGAAAAAAATTACATTGTATTTTGAAAGCTCTTGAGATGAACTGCCTGGGATGCACATGAGCAGCTTAGTTTTAGAACAGTCCTTGATAATTTTTACAAATTCGAACGTTTGTAGTTAGTAAGCTTAGAGAAAGAAAAAATAAGTCCTAGACTTTGAAGCTTAATAAGATTGCCTAGGGAAGACAATAGTGTGCTTTATTGCATAGTTAGATAAAAAATTGCCCTGCTTTATTTACAAAATAAATTAGATATGGTCTTTTTAATACTTTAATGAAATACAAGTTTGCATATCTAACATTATTTCATTCTCTTTAACTTTTTATTGTGTAATTTTTCTCTCTTCCTTGTAGACTCTGTAGACTTTTTTTTTTTTAATACTTGTTGTTGAACTTGCATGGATTAACAAATACAAACAGGTAAGCATGAATTTGAACACAAATTCATGTCCAAGCAAAGAACTAAACATATCTCACTGTGATGTGTCCCTTCTGTCCTGCATCAGTAGTCAGCTAATAGCGAAGTGATATCATTGATACATCTGTTATCGTGGAGGTTACTCGAAACACCCTCCAATTTGTGTGACTGTCACTGTTTTTCCTTCATCTTGATTTGAAAGACCATAGAGGTACATGTGTTGTGTATATCCTGGATGACTCCCAGGAGCTTGTTCACATCCTATCAGATGGCTTTCATGTTCACACCAGCTGTTACTTGGTGTTGATGCCTCCTGCCACAAGTCTTCCCTGTCAGATGTTGGGTCTTGGTGGTGATACATCTGATGAAGGAGCTGCTGGTCTGAAACTGTTAGGATAATTGCAGATATGTCAGCATAATTGTGTCTCCTCCCTTCCCACTTACTGGACATACCCACTTCTTGGGACAGGACCTACCACAGTGAGACTCAAAGATTCTCAGCATAACTGCAGTACAAATAGTATTAGATTTTACCTCTTACACCTTTTTTTTTTTCTGGCTTTAATATAGTTTATGTGTTGATTACACTATATTGCTTAATATTTGGGTCTGAGTTTTTATGTGGTGACTATACATAACATACGCAACAGAAAATAACAAATTGCAAAAGCTTGAATCAGTGCAGACAATTTTTTAATGTTTATGCAAATTCATTTTTCCTAAAAGTCATTTCTATTTCCTCCAAGAGGAAGAAATACATTGTTAAAAAAATGGCTTGAGGAAGCCCTCACAGTCCTTCATCTGTCATACTTTCAAAAGTGTTTTACTTCTTCCACTGATTTCTTTATGTCTCATATGCTGAAACAGTCTCGTTATTTTCATCTGCTCAATAATCTGTCCCTTTATAAATGTGTTTATTTTGGTTAGTTTTGCACCCTTCCTTTTATGCTGCTCCACTGTCCTTTAATCTAGCCTGAATTACAATTTAATAATGAAGATGAGGGTTGAGGAGGAGGGGCAGTTCTAGTTCAAAAAGTTAGCTGTAAAACAAAACCCTTCAGTCATCTTGCATCTTTTGGTATTGCGGTCCACAGTTCAGTCTGCCTAGGCTTTACAGGGCACTTCTTTGTTTTCTTGCACCTTTGTACAGAGTGAGGTGCAGAAATACCACTGCGTATGGCTTACAAAACCAAAGGGGAACTGAAGCTTTTCTTTAATGAAAACTCTGTGCCTTTTTACTGGGAATGAGAAAAGCCTTTTAGCAGAAATAGTTTTCTAAGTGCTTGCCAAAGTTTCTATAGCAAAACTGCTTTTTGAGCCAACTCTTTGAATATTTGCCTAGTAGAGCATTAAAAAAGAATGACTAAGGACATGAAATCCAGCAAAAAAATCAGTTTGTTTTGCCCCTTCTTGTATTTATTGAAAATTTCCATCTTTTCTTTTGCATCACTGACCCTAACTGCTTTTATTAATTTGTATTATGCTAATTAACATAGGGAGATGTTTGGCTATACCAGCTATACTTTGGCTGGAACTTTTATGTTAGGAGACTGACAATTCATTTTAGCCTATTTTGTGACTTCTGATCAATATTGGCAGGGGTAACACATATTATACAGACTTACATGGTAAGAAAATAAACTTCTAATGAACAAGCTGGTTCACACACATAGTGAGATGAGTGTGTAAAATGCAAGTTGTTAATTCTAGATTTTTGTGCTGAAATTTTTAAGGTTTGATTTTTGTTCATTGCCTCCATTTTCGCTAGTATTCTGACACATCTTTAAGGGAGAGGAGTACTGGAGATGCTTGTGTAAGGTATTTTGTACAGCTGGACTTACCTCAGAGTTCATTCCCTGGGAATGATATAGGGTCTTGCTTACAGGTCAAGCCTTGTTGTTCTGAAGTTCCTAAAAATGTTATTGCATGTGTGTTAATTAGTGAGACCTGAGTTATTAAATTTATCTTGAACTTTCATTATGGAAGCCAAGACTTCAGTGTCCTCTTGTTTCTGTACCTCCTGGGTTTTTTTCCTGTTAATTAATAGAAGCATTAATAGAAAATGGTATGTTTCATTTTAAGGTCATTGCTTTATGATGCTTCAGCGAAATCATGCCGTTTTATTTTTGTATCTATAATTTAGCAATTTAAAACATTTAAACTAATAGAATGATCTATCTCAAAAATAAACTTCAAATATTTAGAGATTATTTGTCATTGTTAATTACCTCTTCCCGATCCTTAACTTCTTTGAAATGAGTATTATGGCATATGAAGATATAAAAAAATACAGTTCTGCATTATGGATAATTAATATCCCTTGACAGAGATTTCATAGTCTGTGTCTTTGCAGGAAGAAGGTCTGCTGCAGGTTAACTGTGTCTTCAAATGTGCATTTACTGCACACAGCAGCCTGGAGGGGGCTTTTAGAATGCTTGAGGGTCTGGGTTTGGAGACTGGGTCCAAAGATTTTAAAATTGTCACTTGTTTCATGTGTATGTAATACAATGAAAACATGACTGCTTGCTTTCTTTTCCCTTGCATAACTGATTCTAGTAAGAGAGTGTTGATTACTTCAGTTGTTTACTAATGCTCTCTTTTGGAGATTGTAAAGGAATCTGTGGCTCCTTTGGCTGGGAGAAGGTTTTTTAAGAAAGAAGGGGTTTATATTATACATTGAAAAATCATCAAGACAAAATAGTCTGCTGTCTAAAACTGAGTACCAGAAATGTTTTACCCCCAGATCCTGAGGATTTATCTGTGGGAGATTCTAATTTCTTGTCCCTTATGAACGAGTTGCCCCATCTGGGTCACAAATGATGAGATAAATGCCTTGTTAAACTGGTTCTAGCCCTTAGAGGATTGAAAGTAGGCAAATGCAGAAATGAAAATAGAAGGTTTAGGAGGTAACTACAGAGTTGCTGGCAGATGACTTTGTAGTCAGCTATTGTAAATAGGACATCCTAGATGACTTAAGTCAGTCTTTGAACAGGCTCCAGAACGACTTGCGTTTAATGTATAAAGTCCAAGACTCATAATACATTTGTGCCACATGATGCTTTAGGATAAAGTTTAATGTGTGAACTATTTTAAAATTAAAATGCGATTGAAATGGTGGTAGAATTATTTTGTGTGATTCGAGGTGTTTACTTAATTACTCTTTGTACTCAACTGTCAATTAGACGTCTTGTGTAAGGCCCGGAGCCAGACTGAGCTACATAACCTGCTGAGACACTGGGATGATACAAACACCTTTGGCTCTGAAGGAACACCAGAAAACTTTGTATGTGGTGCTTCTGTTTCTTCGTTGGTTTTTAAATGGTCACATGAACATTTTCAGGCTTGAAGCCTTCAGTGGCTTACGCACTGAAAGCATGTAAAGCATCAGAATCACTGAGATAGTGTGCACGCACACTTGAACAATATAGTTTGTCACTTAGTGCTGTACCGAAATAATTAATTTCTTGATGACAAAGAGCTGAAGCATGACATTTACTGCAATGAAAATTACTTCCTTCAGCAAACACCATGGAGGTTACTCCTGCTGGTTACAGACTAGGTCAAGTAGACATCAGAATATGCAATGCTATAGCTGTAGGCTAGTAAGAGCAAGTTCAGTTCCTTAAGTTTTTTGTCTTAAATCAGCTTCAAACACAACCATAGTAATCTTATAATTCTATACATGGCATATTTAATCAATGATAAGGAGGTTGATATCAAAATTTGCTTGTCACATGTAGACTTAATCCAATCGGAAGAGTAGGTGTGGCTGAACGTTAACGCTTATGGTGGATAAATCAAACTTGTTTTCACTCAGAAGAGCATGTGCATTGAGATTAGCCACCTCTGCTCTGGCTGTTTGTTAAATCTAAGAGACAAGATAAACTGATCAGTGCAAGAGAGAGAAGTAGTTTGTTGTAACCAGATTCCTCAAAGGTAAAACCTTAGGTTTTTTTCTTAAGATTTTTCTTTGCACATAATGATCCCATTATTGGGGCACGTTGTTTTAACTAGTCACAAAGAGTCTCTGCCTGCTTTGCTGTGTTCAGGACTGCTTGTCAGGCTCCATCCCAGACATTTAATATAATTAACATGAAGGTGTTTCCTGCTCAGGAGGTATTTAAGCATCCTAGGATGATCAAGCATTGAGGCTGGAAAATGAGCTGTTCATAACCAATAGTTGAAGGCCTTGTAGATTAGTAATCCAGAAGAGACCTCTTAATGAGCAGAGTGGAAGCAGCATTAAGTAAGTGTACTGAATTGTAACAAAATGCTCATCATTTTAAACAACAAAGCCTTACACAAAATTAACTGGGCTGTCAGTGTCCTGGTTAAAAAATATTCTCTCTAGTTTGTCTGCACCTCCTTTCCCAGGAGCCTCCCATTTTCATTTTTAATCTCCCCCTCTCTTCTGTTTTTTACATCCTTTCTTTTATCTTCTCTCACTGCCTGCAAGATCACTTTTGGTAGCTGTGGGAAAGAGAAGGAGGCGAAAGAGGGGAGTAATAAATGGGTTTGACAAGAGGCAAAAATACTGTCAGGAGACAACTTCTCATTCCTCAAAAGGTGAAGCAAAACAAACTTTGAGAGCGAAGCCTGAGATCTTCTGGCTCTGTAAAGATGCAGAGATGCAGGTAGGCTGCCTTCAGTGAACTTGTATCCAGAAGGAATCCTGAATTCTGCTGCTACTTACTTGGTAAGCTAGTCGTTCTGAGGAAGCCAGTGTGACTTCAAAGAAGCACTTCATAGTGTAAATCCACGTTATGATGTCTGTTTGAGCTGGCAGAAAGCCTAACCTCTGTGGAGGTATGTAGAAAACCCATCCACATCCATGTATTTATTTTGATATATAACTTTTGACAATTTCAGTAGCTATATTAATTGCTTTTAAAGGAATGTGAGAACGAAGGGTACTGATGATAATCTGTAGGACAATGGCATGTACTGCTAAATAGTTTCTCACGTTGGTGCTGTACTAGTGTTTGTGACAAAATCGCTTTTTATGGTGCATCTGTGACTGAAATTGATACATGTTTTTGAGTTGTGATTTCACCTTCTCTGTTGTTGTCCTGTTGAAAGGTATAATAATTTTCAAGACTTCCCTGATTTAGTTCAGGGAGGTTCTGCTGGACTTGTGACTTGAAAAGCCATACAAAATACAAGAGTAGATTTTTAAAAGTTGTATCTAAAACTATGTCTGTGTTAAAGCATTTGTAAATTGTTTTCATAAATATAACTGTAAATACACCTATAAGATGAAGATTGTTTGCTCTAAGACATGACAGTCATAGACCTGGCCCATTAAACACTCTCAGAAGTTGTCATTGTGTATTGTCATCTTTTAAGACATCATTCAAACTTCACTCAGATGCTCCAAATTGAAATATGCAGGGAATTTGAATGAAAGGAGTTAGCGGTTTGTTAAACCAAAATAGTAAAATGTTTATTAAAATCTCTGCCGATGCAGTTTTTCAGACAATGAAAAAATACATTTTTTGCAAAAAAGTTATAATTATTTGAAACCTGAAATTATAAAGTCCATTATTAAGTCTGGAAACAACAAAACATCTCGTATTATGTAAGCTGACTTATCTAAGTATAACTATGTTATAGATGTTACTGAATATATTATTTTAATTCAGTTTTCCATCTCTATAGTGCCACCTTTAAAAAAATATATTTGCTTTTTCCTGCATCATGTTTGTAACTGTAGGTTACCTAGGTATTTAGACTGTTGATATTCAGAAGTGACATAATAAACTTACATTAATGCAATTTGTAATCACAAATCTCCCTTGTATATAAGCCACTGTGTTATTTTCTGAGCAAAAGGTGGGTCAGTGTCTTGTTGCCAAAAGTCTGAATTTCAACTGGGCTCAGCGTAATTGACACAAATGTAGAACAGCTGGTACCACACTAGTTGGTTGTCTTTGTTCTAGACAGTGGGCTAATTTAGCTCATGAAATCGACTCATTTTAGGCGAGTTCCTTTGCTATAATTGCAGGGTGTGGTTTATGAAGATTTTGATGAATAGATAAATGGATGAGTTTATGCAGCACCAGCCAAACCTCACAAGTCTTGGTTTCATCTCATTCATTTGGCCCTTTCCTCACTCTCTCTCGGGCTGCGCTGCTGGTGGTTCATCCTCCTGCATGCCACTGGGCTTATGGGGCCTGCACGGGGGGCTCCTCACTGGCCCAAAGGGTGCAGGAGAGGCTGGATCAGGGGAGCACATTAGGCTTCTGAAAGGCTGTGTAATCTTCTAGGATCTCATGCTGAAAGGGACCTTCCTGTAAACTGCTGTCCCCAGCCGCAGTCTGGTGCTGTAGTCATTTATTTCCATATAGCAAGTTGTGTCCCTGCCACGGGACCTAGAGGTCAGGTGTGTGTAGCAGTGCATCCCTCCCTGCTACCTCTGTTCCCATCCTGCACGGGCTTTCCTGCATTTGGCCAGTGGGAACTTGAGAGGCTTGTTTTGGTGTATGCAAACCTGTTTTATCCCTTCTTCTGGGCGGAAACGGTTTTCCTAAGAATTAAAGGCTTTCCTAGGTGTCACTGGAATTGTGCTATATTTAGAAACGTCGAGATGAATTGGGCTTATTTGAAGTGGAATTTTAGTCTAGGGCAGATTACTGGATGCTCACAGCAAACTTTAAAGAACGAAGAGCACAAACTTTGCTAATTTTTTTCCAACTATCACTTTGAACCAAAATGTTAAAACTCACATAAAAGAGTGGGCGGGAAGGGGGGGGGGGAGTGGTGCAAGTGTGACTGTATATTCAGAAGTATTTCATGTCCCTGAATTTGTAAATATCCTTCTGTATCTCTCCATGTAGTGTAGAAAGGTGGAAAATTATGCTGTAACATGATGTTTCTGTTCCTCAAGTCACGGTGAGTCAATATGAACAAAGGAAGACAAGCATGATGTGTTTAAAGAAATGACTGGTGCTGGCTTTGTGTCTCCTCAGTCAAACAGCTTCATCTGGTTCTTTGAGCTTCTTACTATATAAAATGAGATACTGCCTTTGTTAGGTAAGTCAGTATGATGATTATTGTTTATACAATGCTTTAAAGCTAGGCCAGAGTATACATATCAAGATGAGCTTTTCACTCACATGAGACAGTCCAGTGCAACACAGTTAAAACTGACCTTAGGGTGCAAGGATATTACTAGCGTGTACTTATTCATTGCCCACCAAAAGTGGAATTTACCCCTGCTTGGGCTTGCTGGATGCTGCTACAATATTAGACATGATTTATTTTATATTACTACAAAGCAACAAAGTTTTTTATGTATCTTCTCTGGCACATCTGTCAAATCAATGTCAGATGCTCTGAAAAGTTGCCAATACTTACATATATTCGAAGAATCACGTTTCCCCTGATAGGTTTCTTCTATATTACTTCATTTTTCTCCAAAATTAGAAGTTGAAAAATTACAGTGGAAAATTTCAAGAATATTTTTCAAAGCCATTTTTTAGTAACCAACTTTAGCTGTCTCCCAGACATGGCTGCATACACGAAGCTGATGTAATGTCAACACTTGGCTGTGGGAGGAATGGAGTGTTTATTGCAGGCAGCTTGGGTTTGTTGGGACACACTGGCATCTATGTAGAAGTGCCACCCAGTGGTTAGATGGTAATAAAGATTTTTTCTGATGAATTAAAAAAAAAGGCAAAAAGAAAAAAAAAACATGCTTAAAGGAGTACATCTTACATAAATATTTATCTAAGTTTTAGGGTGCTTTTTAAAGTTCATGATCAGCACACAGGGTTCAGGAAGATACAAAATGAAATCTATTACAGTTAATGCCTTAGTTGAGATTATCAGGAGGCAGAAGAGTGGAAGAGTGAAAAGCATCTGGTACAAGCCAGCTGTAGATCATGCTCTATGCTACTATTCATGAAGATTTTATCTACCTATATAGTGGCAGGGTTTCTGGTGCAGCTAAACCCATTATACACTGAGTTTCCAGATTGCCTAGAAGATAACCTTATAATTTAACTCCAGCTATTCTCAGTCAGAATTGTCTGTATTGGGTTTTTTTCCCCAGTAGTGGAGGTGCTAAAGAAGTTAACTTTAAACATAATGAATAACTGCAATAATTGCTATGACAGAGGGGCATTTTGATTTTATAGAATGGAAAAGGGTCACTTGGAATAAGAAACCAGAAGCTGCTTGGATGCACTGTATTGAAGATCTGGCTGCAGAGCAACACTGTGTCTGTGTTAGGACTCAGAAAAATGTGTTTTGAAGGCCTAATGACTATAGTATTTCCAATTGCATGCTGTTTGAAATGCAAGAAAGCCAGAAGCTTGAAGCCATTTCATCTCATGAGCAGTTGCTCAGAGCTTCAACAAACTGCCAAATGAAAACAAATACATTTAATAACCTGAAATTAATATATGGTACTGGGAAGGCAGCAGAAAGAAAAAACAAATACATGTAGGAATGGAAATGGACAACAAGTATGACAAGTTTGTGGTATTTGAGTGGCTCAGGCAAAGCTCTGTGCAGTTTTTGTGTGTGCAAATATATCGTGGAACAAAGCGACAAGGTAGCACACCTGCTCTTTGTGATTTTTGTGTGGCTGGAGCAGTACATTGTGTCCAACTCTGGACATATCTTTGCTGGAGAGGTGTTGTGAGAAGGAAACAGAGAGGAGAACATGGGAATTCATTTACAGAAGGGAAGATAATGCTAAATCATGGCTGAGTGAGAGATGCAGCTGAAGTCTGCAAGTATTTAAATGCTGCGAATTTGCCAAACAAAGAAAGGAATTATTTAGGCTGACTTAGTAAGGCAGATTGGAGTAACTATAACAAAGGGTACTTTTAGGTGAAGTATTTATTAATCCTGTTATTAAGATGTATGACAAAACACTTCGAAGTAAGCCAGTAGGAATACTTCTGTGCTGACAAGATGTGACCTAAGGTAGTTTAAACATACTTTTCTATCTCTAGGATCTGTAAAGGTGGAGGCAGAAAGGTAAAACTTGATTCACCTGTGAATCTGAAGCCTGGCCATTAGATGGCAGGGTGCTGGCACAAGAGGGTTCTTGCCTCCCCATCCCTTCTTAATGCCATGCCCAGGGAAGAGCTGAGAGCCATTCATCAGTCCCAAGGCCTGGGAGAAGTTTGAGATGCTCAGTTTCCCTATGAAAATGACACACATGCATCCTGTCGCTCCTACAACAGAAGGTCATATAGCAGCTGTCCCCTAATCACATGTCCCTTCAAGGACATGTATGTCTGCTCTGGATTTTAGCTCCTTGAAACTCTTTGTGAGTAGGTAGGTATGTGCAAGAGGAGCTCCAGCATAACAGCCAATTGCTATAGGAGCTGAAGTCAGCTCTTCTATAACCAGAGATACAGTGATGGGACTGCTGAGGCAGTGGGAAGAGATGATGTAAATGTGGTACATAGCTTGCTGCAGACTGTTCAGGAAGTCCACATACTGGTTTTGTGGAAGAGATGACAGAAAGAATAACAAGCACTAGCTTTGTGTAGAAAACTTCAGCCCAGAGCAGGCTGTTTGAAATGCTCAAAATATATTAGGACTGTAATGACAGCAACTCAAATAATGCACGATTAAAACCCCTTGTTTAAAATAGTCTACAGTGCTAAAGGATCTGCCTCAGGGAGTAATCCTTATATATGTATCCACACCTCTTACATCTCTGAAGTGAACTGTTTGTGTTTGTGCTGCCTAACATTTGACCTGGGTCCGATGCCCCCATGGCTCTAAGATCATAATTATATTTTTGTGGCTTCAGTTCAAAGTGTCTAAAGTAATGTGAAGGCTGCTTTGCTGCCTGCAAGACCGGTGTTTTTATGCCAAAGGTATGCTGCATGCTGTGGGGTGTGGGGCATGCAGAGGATATGTGAGGGCAAGAGGCTAGTTGGGATGGTGCAGGGCAGGAGAAGCCACAACTGGTCTAGTTCCATCCTTGCTGTGACGTCCTTAAGGCAGTCCATCCACAGAGCTGCACCTTGACTTTTCCTTGGAGGGAAGTAGTTGGTCTCCTCCAGAGGAGAGTCCAAGCATGTGTGGTACGGAGGACAAGGGGACCAGGACCAAGGAGTGAACCAGGGAGGTAAATTATTTGACAGTGTAGGTGCACTGATCCTAGTCACGAGCACTGAGGTGGTGACTGAACCGGGGAGAAGACTCTTACTTCTCTTTATCTTGTTCTCCATTCTGTAGAAAATCTTTAGTCAGGTATTTTGCTGATCATATTGATATTTGCTGTTCCCAGGTAAAAATTCAAGTGCTGATAATGGTGTAGGAGGGGGAAGACTGGGAAGAGGATCTGAATAAACAAACAAAATGTCTTTCCATTTTAATCAAGCTGCTCTTGTTCATACATGCTCTCTCTCCTAAAAAATTATCTCATCCTATGCTGATTGAAAAATGGGAATTAATAGACAAGAACTCTCTACTGGGTATGGGCTGAAGACTGTTGTGAAAAGTAGCAGGCTGGAAATGGATCTCAGGGCTTAATATGATTGATTATGATGGAAGTCATGGCTGTAAAATTATAAGGATGCCAGTTTAGTAAGCATTATTAGTTTAAAATCTATGGCAATCTCCTCTTTTCTTCTTTTTCTTTTTCTTTGTGAGTTGTTTTCTTATTGGTCCTATCTTACTGTTTTCATGTATTTATGTCTGCAGGTTCATTCCCTTCAAAATGATTTGTAATTGTCATATTTTAAGTCAGTATATTATGATGGGGCTGAACTGTGTGGTCTGCAACATAAAAAGAGCACTCCCCAGTTCAATTCCTATCTGATGGTTTCCTTTCCCAGTCAGTGATTCTACTGTAAATCAGTATCTCTGTACAGGTGAAGAGATAACGTGTATACCTACAGAACTTCACCTTCCTCCTCTTAGTGTCTCATCCTCTCTCCAAAAGCTTAGTAATTTCCAAGGCCTCCTACCTGCTCTGCCTTTGCTTCACTGTAAAATTAGTTATTATTTTAACTAAAAGCTGTATGAAAACATTTGTGCAGGTTTTGGCTGGGATAGAGTTAATTTTCTTCATGGTAGCTGGTATGGGGGTATGGTTTGGATTTGTGCTGGAAACAGTGTTGTTAACGTAAGGATACTTTAGCTACTGCTGAGCAGTGCTTGCACAGTCAAGGCCTTTTCTGCCTCTCACACCACCCTGCCGGAGAGGATGCTGGAGGTGCACAGGGAGCTGGGAGGGGACGCAGCTGGGACAGCTGACCCCAATTGACCACAGGGATTTTCCATACCCTATGGCATCATGCTTAGCATATAAAGCTGGGAAAGAAGGAGAAAGGGAGGATGTTCGGAGTGATGATGTTTGTCTTCCCAGGTCACCGTTACAGGTGATGGAGACCTGCTTCACTGGGGATGGCTGAACACTTGCCTGCCCATGGAAAGTTCTGCTTTGCTTGCATACACAGCTTTTACTTTACCTGTTAAACTGTGTCTATCTCAACCCATGAGTTTTCTCACTTTTCCAATTCTCTCCCCCATCCCACCAGGGGGAAAGTGAACGAGCAGCTACATGGGGCTGAGTTGTCAGCTGGGGTTAAACAATCACAACATGCCTGACGTGCGTTGCTGTAGACCAGGTAAACATACTCTGACCATTTTTGACATAATCAGTTGAACTATTTAGTAGTCAAGCATGTAGTCTATGATAAATACTCACCCCTCAATATTTCCTGATTTAAAAATTCTTACCTCCACAGACAAAGCTCCTCTCCAATTACTTCTGACAATTGATGGGCCTTGCAAAATATCTGAGAGGGTTTCATAATGTGCTTAGCATGTTGCAAGCACCCGTCTCCCCCCGGCCCTCAGGGCTCTGAGCGAGTGGGTATGGTTACACAAACAACTCTGGGTGAGAAAAGCAAGGGTGTGGGTTGGCAGTGCCTCAGCTTTTCTATGGCAACTGTCCCCCCACCTGCCCTTGCCCCACGGTGAGTTCCTTCACCATGAGTTGGGGTGAGCTGCTCCACATTTGGGCTGGAAGGAGAATTTGGCTGGGCAGCTAGGGCAGAGGATGTACAGCCCTGTGCCTTCACACCTTGTCCTGCCCTCAGGAGCTTGTGTGCATGCCCATGCTTTCAGGTAGGAAGCATACTGCAGCATTTCCCTGGAAAACTGCCTGATGCCATAAAGTAAAACTTCTAGGAGGCTCTAGTGAGCTCAGCTCATCAGCAGATTGTTGGGAGGATTGACGTTAAACTGTGAAGAAATTCAAAGACTGCCTTTTCTCACCTGTTTGGAAATTTGGAGTTGGCTCTTTTCCAGCACAACGTCTTCAGGTTGAAACGTTTTATGCTGCTTCCGTGAGCTCCAGTTTTTCCAACTGCGAAGTTGTGTCCTTTAAAAAAAGTGTCTGAAAGAATCAATGCTGCTTCATTATATGTGAGAGCAGCAGCTTCCTGGCTACTGCACCATGCCCTGACCTCTGATGGTGTCTCCCGGAGTGGGCACCACAGTGTGAGGATGCCCCAGAGAAGGATCTGCCTTCATTGCTGGAAAGGAGCCAGCAGCTGCCTCCCAGGTGCATGTTGCTAGCTTGCCTGGGGACCAGCACAGCCCCCTTCTGCAGCAGGACACAGGGTATCCTGGTGAAACATCATGACTTCCTATCTAGGAAGTGTTTACTTCTGGAGCTTCCTCTTTTTGATGTTTGGGATTCGTGGCATTTTATTTTCTGACATATGTTTCATTATATAGCACTTGGGGTGCAGATGCTTGGCACCAGCCCAGCAGCCCCACTGTGAGTGGTGGCCTCTTGCAGAGTGTTAGTATCACCTTAACACTTGACAGCTCTTTCATCCACTTCCCATGGTGTGCCATTATTTTCTTCCTCCTTACCCTGACTTCTCATCCAGACTTCAACCAAGTACCTTCCCAGTCTCCTGCCCATACCATGTCACTTGCTTTCAGTCATAGAGTTGATAGTCCTCAGCCTACTGTTACTCCCTCCTACAGAGGCCTCTGGTATCAACCTCAGACAGGGTAGGGTGCCACAGGATCTTTCAGCACTAGCTGAGCAGCTTTTTAATGTGATTTTTGAATTTTCTTGTATTTGAATTTTCTTGCAACGTGTGGAACCACCCCAAAAGCAACCTCTGTCGGTGGAGGCAGAACATGAAAATCAAGATGGACAGCTCAAAGTCAGCTTTGTCTTGGGGAAGGTAGCCAGCTATTAAGAGTTTCTTCCTTAGAAATAGGTAAATAAACAAAATAATTGCACATGTTTATTGGGATATGTGTTAAAATGTCAAAACATTTTCACCACAATTATGCAATAAACTGAGCAACTTTATAAATATGCCTGAGGCTTTTCTGCTCACTTATTTACTCTTTGAAAACTCTATATGAAAGGCAGTTATAATACTGAATTTGCAACTAAAGCTGTACAAACAGAGCTGGATTTGGGACAATGGGATGAGTCTGGAAAAGAAGCCTGTGGGAAAGGGGAGTTTTGATTCAACCAAAATGGAAAATATGCATATTTTAAGGACAAAACAAACCAAGAACATTTTCAGACTTTTTTTTTTTTTTCAGCTGAAAGCAAAATACTTGATGAGGGTATTTTCTGCCTAAAGATCTGTCAGTGTTTCAAACTGGATGGGTTCCTCAAATGGCTACCGGTATGGTGGTTGCCTGTGAGACTTCACTTACCCTGTGAGGAGAGGATGGAGACTTGGGCGTCCTTCAGTTTGGGAGAGGAGGCAGCTTTAGAGGGTGATGGAGACAGATCTAGACTTTTCACAGTGGTGCATGGTGGGAGGACAAGAGACAACAGTCAAAAGTTGATAAAGAAGGGATTCAGACTGGATGTAAGAGAAAACATTTTCACGGTTGTCAAGAGAGGTTGTGGTGTCTCTGTCCTTTCATGGTTTCAAGAGTTGTTTGGGTAAAGCCCCAGGCAACCTGCTGTGATCCCATAGCTGACCCCACTTCAGTCAGGACAGTGGACCAGAGGCCTCCTGGGGTCCCTCCCAAACTGATTTGTTCTATGATCTTCTGAAAAATACAGTCTAATTTTGAAATAAAAATATCAAAATACACACATTTTTTAAAAATCTAAGTTCTAACTCATTGTTGAATCATCTAAAGGACTAAATATATAAACTGTCATATTTATCAACCTTTTAGTTAAACTGTATCTTCAGAGAACTCTGTATTCTTGCTACTTTGATTTTTCAGACAGTGAAATGAAAGAGATTATATAAATTGGTCAGTTTTTACTATTTTCTTTCTCTCTTAGGGGGAGACTAAGTGAACTTTTTCACATTCTTTGGATTCAGAATTTCAAAATTGACACTGCAGAATAAACATAAGCAAAATTAGGTCCCTTAAGCTTTAGAACTTACTTGCTAAAAATTAATATAATGTTTTAAAGATTGTATGCACTTTCATTGTGACAGCATCTTCCCACTAAGTGACCTGTTTTGAAAATTCAATTGATTCTTTACTGAGAAAGCTTCCAGAAGGAAGGTGAACAGAACATGATGTAATGTAGAACTGTAAACCCCAGATGTTGTAATCTGCTGACTCTGAAGAGGTGGAAGGGCACAAGATAAGACGACTAAATTTTTTGCCTTGTGGCTCTGATGTGGTTATCCTGATGAGTATTGTATTTGGTTTTTGGTTGTTTTATTATCAGGAAAAAGCTGACAGCTTAGTCTCAGATAGCTAAAGAAGGTGGGATGAATTAATGTCTAGTAAGAAGAACAAGTAGTTTGGCTAAAATGAAGCAGTAAACTTCAGAAGTACTAGAGGCCTGGAACCACTACAACGGGAGAAAACATCTTAGTGTTTTGTCAGAAGTACAGCAGATAGGAGTTAAGACTTTATTTTGCTAGGGTGCATTAACTGAACAGTGTTTACTCTCCTTTCAGGTATTATGATGTATCGAGCAGACGCTACACTGTTCAAGAAAACCAAATACCATCAGTAATCTGTCCACACTCTTACGTTCTTCCAGCAATATCAATGTCTACTGCCTCATTACCAGCAGCACTTAGAAAGGTAAGAAAAAACTAAATACGTATGCCTATATTAAAAAATATGTATACAAACACACATCATAAAGATGACTGTTCTGGAAACAGAATTTAACACTAGGTATAATTGTAATCTTCGTTTAAAAGACCTGTGTTTGAAGTACTGGAAAATTTTCAAATTAATATCATATACGGAAATAAGGAAGGTACATAATGACTGTAGCTGTCATGAAGAGACAACAAAGAAAATGGCTCAAGGGGATCTTCCACATGCTCCCACAAACCATATGGCTTTTTCCTTTTGTTCATAAAAAATATATAAGCCAAAATAAAAAAGGAACAGCACCTACACTTCTACAGTTTCTCCCTTAACCCGTACTGTTTTCTGTTAAGTTTTTTTTTTCTCAGAGAAGAAGAAATGGCTACACGTTTGTTTCGAGTGTTCATTTAGCTCATGTAGTGTTACTCATTTGCTTGGCAGCAGTATTACTGCATGGAAGCAAGCTAGGGAAAATGCTAATTACTTCTGTTCTAATGTGAGAACTTAATTTCAGATTGCAGACAAAGTTGTGCAATCCCATTCTTGTCTTTATTGTCATCTTTCCATGGAAAGAGAAATACTGTTTTTCCACATCAACAAAAGTACTCAGCAGGCCAGTAATTGAAAAAGTTGCTTTCTTCTTAGTTGTGGAACTAATATTCCTCTAATATATTTGACGAAGGCTTAAAATATTCTGTCTTTAAAACAAATAAATTTATTTTCTGGTCTTCTCAAGCCAGCAAATCCCATGTACTAATTTCTGTATGAAGCGTTTGTAAAAGACTCTTTGGTCTTTAGTTGAATACACAAATAATACAAACCCCAAACATCCTTTGTGGTCTCACTCAGCATCTTAGTTCTATCGATACTGTTGAAACATCCAACAAAAAGGTATCAGTTCTTCACAAAACAGCAAAATGACACACTACTGTGATGGGATGACATTTTCATTGTAGTAGAGCTAGCTGGGGAATTAGCTTTTCAACAGAAAAAAAATGCTGTTCACCATATTGTGGTCTTGGATGGACTTGCAAGGACTTCTAGAAAAGCAAGTAGATATTTGATATTTTTCAGTGAAAATTTAAGAATGGTAGAATTCAACTGTTACTTATTGAGCTCTGAGTTGGCATTTTGTTCTTCTTTTGGAATAATTTGTTCATACTTATAGCTAAATTAAACTGTTGGGGTGTCAGTTCTCTAACTTGGAACGAATCCATTTGTACTAAGAACATTTACAACCTTTTAAATGAAGCTTCTAAAAGTGTATGAGACCAGGCCACATAATTTTATACTTTGATGTATAACACAAAGGTCTGATTGTTGGATAAATCATAAAAATCAAGGAATTTGCCTGTGGTGTGTGTGTGTGAATTCAGCAGTTTCTTCTGTATTAGGATAATCTGCTACTGTTTGTAATAGCATAGTCACCTGCTGATGACAGATGGTTTATGGGGATTGGGATTTAATGAAGCCCTGCCTTCCCTCAGCATTTCTTGTGGGAGAGCGGTAGAAAATGGTGCATTACAAAACATAAGCTGTTTGCATCAGGCTCTTCTCTGTTGCAGTTCTCTCTACGGAAATCTGCTCATAAGCCTTTCAAAGGTAAATGTACTAAGTGAGAGTCTTGCAGACTAATGTACACAGCCTAATTTGTTTTATCCTCTGTTTTTGCCTAATTCATATTATTCCCTTTACCTTGGGTGATTAAGAGCTGACTCCAGCAATGACTAAGACAGGCTTTCGTACATTCTTGTATTAATTAAACAGTCTTCCTAAGAAACCTTGCTTATCAGTCTCTGGAGCTTGTAACATTTGGTTTTGTTTTCTGGGAAATAAAAACGTAATTTTATGTTGCTTCTTTCCCTTTTCTTTTTGTAGTAGTGATTATTAAATGATGGAGTTCACTGTCACCTAGATTGCTTTCCTCTCTCAGCCAGTTCATGCCTGCTAGTCAGCAGAAGATCTGAAATAGCCACTCCCTTAATGGTTTTCTTCACCTTCTGAAGAAAAAGCTGTCTCCAGCATATTCTAAGAACTTGTTGGACTGTCTCCTTTTTGTATTTATTTTCCAACAGAAAAAAAATACAGGAAGTAATTAAAGCCATAAGGTCCTTTTGGATGCTTCCTTTGCTTGATCAAAACCCAGACTTCTCTCCACCCAATTAACTAGTGTATAATAAGCTTCTATCATAATATACCCTGTTTTTCCCTTTTCATCTTCTTCCAGGATTGTTTCACAGATCTTCATTGTACCTATTCCTGTACTTCGCAGCAACTGTTCTTGACATACAGTGCAACTTTATTTCTCTTTCTTTTTGTTTGACTTCTGTAAATACTGGTGATAAAACAGCAGGAAATTAAATAATGATTAAATCAATTGCTTGATAGCGTTGCTCAGGGAGTAAATGTTGCGTTGCCCAAATTATAAGGCAAAATACTTCCACTCACCACATAATTTTTTAGGAAAAGAGTGACATCCTTCTATAACAATATTGTTTTCTCATCAGATGTCTCTGGTGTTGGTTCAGATGTACTTCTAGTTTTGTACAAATATTTCCACTTTTTCCCTTTGCAAGGTTGTCTGGAATTTATAATTTTGCTTATGGTGAGCTTCCAATTTAAACAACCAAAAATGTCAGCTATATAACAATGAAAGAGAGATGTACTTATCAAATATATAAATAGCATATGTTTATTAAATCACTGGAGGTAACTGAGTCTTTGAAAAATTAAAAATCATACAAATTTGAGTATACATTTAATTTTCGGGTTCAGTTCACTCGATGATCCTTGTGAGCCCCTTCAAACTCAGAATATTCTGTGATTCTGTGAGATTCTTGACTTTTCTAGTCCTGTACTATTTAATGTGCAAAATATTTGTTTTACGAAAATGAAGGTTAGCAGTTTCTCTTTTGGAATTTTGGCAAATAGATGTTTGATAACACAGTATTAAATATTAAAAAGCCCCCTGAAATAATTTCTGGATGAATAATTTCTAGATCCGCAAAATACACTATTTCTAGATTTCTAAAACTCATTTCTTTTCCCTTTCCCAAATAATGCATTGCATCCTTGGTTGCATTTGCACAATCAAGTTTTGCTCAGTGGAGCTAAATAGGACTATTTGGTGTCCTTGGATTTGTTTGCAAATGAGAGGAAAATAGCTTGATTAGATTCCTGTTTATATTTAGAACGTCTTTGTGGATTCACACTGAAGATTATTTGAGCTGTCATATAGCCTGTACTGCATGAAGTAGATATCTTTTAGACTGTTTAATTAATAAAACAATGTGGCCAATGTTCTCACTATGAATGAAGAAACACCTTCCTGAATGTTTGATTTATTCCATTCTCTTTGGATAAGTAATAATTCAATTTGAGGATCAAATCACAGGTAAATATATATTTTGCAGTCATACAGCTTCAATAGTGACAAAATACCAAGGGAGAAGGACTCCTACCTGTGATATGGCAAACTCAAATGACCTTAAATTATGTAGTTAAAGACAAATAGGCGTTAGAGGCATTTATTCCCCTAGAGAATAATTTCAGATTTAGGTTGGCTTCTGCTGATAGTAAAATGAGTGAATGAAAAGAAAGTTCTTAATGCTTCATTATTTGTACATTTCCTTTGCATTAGGAATAATGAACACAAATATCTAGACTTTAAAACTCTATGCAAGATACTTAGGCCTAAACATTTTTTTTACACATCTGTGTACTGTAATGCTGTCTCTCCTCTTATATTCAGGTGTTGATTAGTCACATTTTCAGATTTATTACCAGGTACCTGTCTGAAGGTTTCTCAGGATTCTCCATCTAGATAAGAGTTCTCACACCTACTTGCTCCCTGAACACAGCCACTGCCTTTCACACAAAGATTCAGTTCTGTGACATGAATATTTATCGAAGGAAACTGGGTGGAGTACTTATAACACCCAGGTGTGGCTGTGGAAGCCCATTTTGATTCTGTGTCAAATTACTGGATTAAATGAGTTTATTCTATCACTGCCTTTGCCATATTCCTGACACAGCAGATATGCAGATGCCTAATTCCTTCTGCTCTTCTAGGTCATGTTTGAAGATGATAGTTCATCAAGGTGTAGGATATTTTCATTTTAGGATTCCTCATCTGCTTCTTTAATTTCATTGCTACCTTGCTCAGAGAAATGTTAGCAAGACATCCAGCCCAGGTCCTCATACACTTTTCCTTACAGTGGTTTATTTTCTCAAGAAATAGCAAAACCTAAAGTCTATTTAGGATTCATGGGGTTACTAAATTACTTCCCAGGCTGATGTTTAAATGGTAGAAACAAAGCATTTTATATTGTCATTTGATAATCTTCAATACCAAGTAAGTGAGAAAGCAGGTGAGCCAATTTCCAAAGTAACAGACAACAAAGTTATCAGTTCGTGGACAGGTGAGAGGAGCCTGCCCTGAGGAGAGCAAGTCATTGCCTTAAGGTTCACCACAGTTTTTAGTAGATAAGGCCTTTCAGTGGTTAACCGATCTCCTCCCAAAACTTGACACCGAAAGAAGAGAAGGCATTCTTCTCCATCTTGGAATCAGAAAGCTAAAAAAAACTTTTTAGCCAAGGTCCTATGAAGTAAGTCATACAGGGGCTGAGAATATTTCCTGGTGTTGGTGTTGGCAAAGGAGAAAAACCCCCACAATCTCGGAGCACAAACCTGACTTGTGCAAAGACTGAAGGGGGAAAGGGAAGGGAAATCATATGACTGAAGCATTTTTTTCTTTTGACGTCAAGGGCAGGTATAGAAAGGCAGTCACCTGAGATGGGCCTGGGTGAGGCAGGGGGCTGGGCTTCTTCCTCGTTTGGTTTTGTTTTCTTTTACAGTCTAGATACGTCCTCCCTATACTGCTCGAAATTGTTGCAGCAGGACAAAGTTTTACTGTATTACCTGAAAAAAAACTGGGGAAAAAGCCAGCTCAGTGCTGTGCTGGATATCTGGATTCTTGCCATAGTTTTTCTCTGCGAAACTACACTTATGTTCAACTTTGGTATAAAATGAGGCACTGTGATCTGTTGTAATTTTTCTTTTTCTTTTCTTCAGTATAACTGTTGCGTTCTTTACCTGGTGAAATTACTGTTATTCCCTGTGTGGTAAATATAGCAAGGGTCACTCAGGTTGTGTTGTAGACCTCACTGAGAGCATGTGTTCAGTGCAGACAGTTCATTTGCTACTGTATGATGGTTCCAGCCACCATCCTTCTCCAAGTATACCTTGTTTCCCTGAAATAATGGTCAAACTTTCCACCTCCCTCCCAGGCTTAACAGGTTGAATAATTTTCCTTTTTTCTTTCTTTTTTTTTTTTTTTTTAATCATACTAGGAGTTCCCCCTTGTTAGTAGATGCATAAATTCAAAATCCCTTGGATAATCCCCACAAAAAGCTGGCATTCACTTACTCCCTTTTCAGTTAGTCATGTTTATGCTCTCTCTGCTAGGGCTAGTTTTTAGTCATGTTGCTCCCCATAGTCATTCCTACAGATAAGAGAGAGTAACCTCCCAGGTTTTAAATTTAAAGTGTAACTGTTAAATTTTTTATATAGCCAGGTCTGCCTATGAGAGTCACCTATATGTTATGTGCTTCTAGTGCACTAATTTATGGGAAATCTGGATAAATACATTTCTTTGATTTAAATCAATCAAAAAATACAGCAATAAAGATTTTTATAAGCTAAAATATATATAGCAATTTTATTTACATTTATATATATACATGTGTACAGATACATATGTTTGGATGTATATTTAAATGTATACGTGAACTGAAGGATTTTTGGGGAATCTTATTCATAAGCCATGGCTTTGGGATTGCTCTTTTGATGTAGTTGTGCGAATTGAAGAGAATGGTTTATAAACAGAATGGACAAAAATCAGATATGGTGAAGCATGGATCACATAAGAGCTTTTGATAACACTCAGAACAGCTACATTATTCATTGTCTATATGTCTTTTAACAGGATGTTATAGTGATGCCCAGCACAGTAATTCCTTACTGTGGTTTAAAATGTGTAGGAAAACATAATCATTGTTATAATTTATCCAAGTTGTTGTGGTTTTTTTCCTTCTATCCTTTCTGTGCAATTTGTTCCTATTGTTGGGCTGCAACCATGACATGATTTGGGCAAGAAGGTGATGTTCATAGGAGAAGAACACTGAAGTCTTTCCTTCAAAATTCACGGAGAGGAAGTAATCAAATTTTCAAACCATACCAGTTGAGTAGGGTGGAGAAATGTGGGAAGGGAAAAAGAATGCTTCATTTTGCCCTAGCCATGCCAGCATTTCTTAAGGTCTTGACGAAGGATTTATAAAATTAGCAAATATTTAATTTGTTCTGTTCTTTAAACTTTTAGAGTTTCTAAAGACGCTTAGCTCTGAGTCTTGCTGTGTTTTGCAATAATTTGAGATGATTAATACAGAAGTATTTTTTCAGAATCATTTAGTTGATAAATATGCAGTTCATAATTAAAAATATGACAACACCACAACCATTAAGAAACAAACAGAATCTAAATAGCACTAAATAGTAATCATTGTGGAAGCCAGAAAATACAGAACTGGGACAGAATTTAAATGCAGACAATTTAAGTCACAGTAATGTCTCCAGAAAGCACTTGTGTTCCAAGAAGCCCGTGTATCTTAAATTACTTGTCCACGGTATTTGGTGAGTAGTGTCATAAACCAGTAAACTGAAATGACATGGTAACTATTCAACCTCACAAAGTACAGGGGGAATAATATGAAGATAGCTTCTATCAAAGCATTTTCCAAGAATATTTAAGAGCATGATCTAGAGACATAAGGACAGTGTTAGCTACCGTAAGTAACGTTTACCATTTCACAGAAAAAGGTGCTCAGAATCATGGAAACAAAGCAAAATTGACTGCAGATGGTCTTTGTGTAATACCACCTGCTAGCAAGATCCCACATGTAGGTGAGCTCTTCCTAAAGAACAGTGCTAAATAAGAGTGGAAGACTGAACTACATTTTTGTTAATTCTTTCAGTTTTAATAACATATGGTACTGTCTTTTAACATAAATATTTCTCAGCATTAACACTAAAAACTATAGAAGTACAGAGCCCTCATACAAGCAATTTACTTTTAATAGTGCATGGGTACTGTTGTACCTGTAGGAATGCTGAACCAGGACACTTGGACAGCTAGCTGCAGTTGTAAGTCACCATTAGGGAAGCTTCTCAGGCTGATAGATATCATGTCTGCTTTAAAGAAAAATGGAAAGATAAATGTAAAATGAATTTGTGTTCATCAAGCCCATTTGCTTTTGGGCTGCAATAATTGTACGTCCATTGCTTTATCCATGTCTGTTTTTTGTTACGGCCTCAATAGGAGAAGGAGAGGGGACAAGAGGGATACCAGAGAGGAGAGACCAAAAAGATTGCACCAGAGCAAGGCAAAACCGCAAAGCAAGAACAATTAATTATTTATAGATTAAATTCACAGCAGATAGGAAAAGAAAACTAACCCAAATATGTAATTAGAAGTATTTAGAAGACTGAATAAGCAGTTTCTGTAATTTACAGTTACATGATAAAATGTTTGTTCTTTTCTAGGATTCTGCTGTAAGTCAGGTTTATTTTATGTCTTTCAAAGAACATCCCCAGAAGAGTAAGTGATTCATAGTAGAATTGTTTTTCTAACATGATTGATCTGTCTGAGACACATGACAGAATTAAGAATTCCTTAGTTAAGTGTATCCATAATGATATAAACCTTTGGTTAAGCGTCATTCTTCCCAGATTTCCCAGGACATGGCAAGCATTTATGAGACTGCAGCAGTTGGTCTGTATGCAAAACCAGGATTCTTTCATAGAAGAAAATGACAGGTGCCCTCAATTCAGCCATATTTGCTAATATTGAAGACAGAAGATCCAAGCAACTAGTTATACATGCAGTGTTGTACTTACTGTGTAGGCAGAGACCAAAATTCTGAGAAGTCCCAATGTCAAAAAACTCAGGCATCAGGTCCACTATAAAACTATCTGATTATTATGGTTTGGCTTTGTAACACAGCTCACCAAAGACCTGCTTGTCCTTTTATCTTCCAGAAAGTCTGGAAATTTATGGCTAATTACAGCACAAGAGACATTCTCAGCTATCCGTGACAAAACCTCTCTGAGTATTGCTCAACAAAATCACTCCTCTGCTTAATAAAATACCTGGCTGCTGACTAGACTGATGGCATCATGGCAGTTCCCTTGTCAGTCCACTTTTTTTCCATATTCCCAGCTCATTATTCCTCTTATCCCCATTTGAACCACAAATTCATTTCAGTATTAACTTATAAAGGTTTTCATTTTGCTGTTTCCAATATGGCTTAGGACACCAGCTCTATTATTTCCTAAAAATTGCATCTACTTTATGTCCAGTTAATTTGGCTGGTTCTGAGAGACCTTGAAAACATCCTTTCCTCTTGTATTTCTGCTGCTTTTCAGTGAGTTTAATAGAAGAGCATTTATGCTGTGGTTGATTGTAGGTGTACAGGACCACAGCTGACAACGAACATGGGCCTTAGAGAAGTGCAAAAGACAGGAGGGATGATGGCATGGAGTTACTTGTTGTAGAAGGAACATAGGTCCTGGAATATTGGTGCAAGAGGAATCTGTCTTGTAGTTTAACACTTTGGCACTCAAGATGGCAGTGGATGTACTGAGTTTAGAAGGTTCCCTTCACCTGTTTAGAACATACTTGAAGGCAGAATAGGAATACCAGTAAATTCTTACTCTGAAAGACATCTTTCAAGTACTCACAAAGTATATTGAGGATATTGTTGGGGTTTTATATATACAGTTAAAAAAACCCCCAAACCAAAAAACTGTAACTTGTATCAGATAGCTTATGTGTATTTACTGTTGGCTGGTAACCTTAAGACAGTTGTCACTTGGACAAGTCTCCTAAGCAGTTCAGTACATTCGCCTTGATGCAAGTAAGTATAAAAAGGTTATGTTCAACTTAACATTGGACTTGAATCCTGAATAGTCTTCATGTTGAGCTATGTCTGGAATCAAATTTCATCTTAATTATTGCATGCTCCATATAATGCTCTGAACAAATTTAGTGGAAGCAATGGATGAAAATTTGTTTCTGTTTGAGAATGTTAGGCTTTAAGTCTTGTGAACAGTGTTCCTGGACTGTGATAGTGCTGAGGTCTTCAGGGCTGGATTGCTGAATAAACTACAGTCTCCCAAGCAGTGTCAAAATAAAAGGTCTATCAAACTGGCACACTACTGCACTTTGCATGAGTGAGATAATGTGGATAGCCACATACTCAGTGTGGTATTGCCCAGAGAAGGCAATGAACCATTCACGCATTGCAAATTATTAAGGAGATCTGTCATCAGTGATCAAGCGTGGACAGTACCTAATGGCTCTGGTAATGATGACATGGGAGTGTGCACCAGGCAGTGTAATAGTATCAGTGACCATCCTTTATCTGCCCCACCTTTATGTATCATCATGCCAAACACCCGAGCTACATAGCATTGCACAGGTGTTGCTTACGCTAGTATGTAACTCTTCTGTAGGATGACACCAGGCACTTCACTGCCTTCTTCCCAAAGGGCATAATCCTCCCTTCTCTTTTCCTTGGTGGATACAGTCCTGTGAAGTTGCTCTTTGAATCACCAGGGGTTGTGTTTCTGTCCTCCACACTGGGCTAGTGTGGAGTGATCTTTGTGGAGAGCTGACACTGTTTTGCATCATGCTTTTCTTGTACCACTTCCACACTTGTGCAATGCGTTGGAATGGTTTTCAGGACCTTGGCAGCTAGCTCTGCTCTCTCCTTGGGTGTGACCCTATTACCATTTTGCCATGCTACGTGACCAGGTGGCTCAGCATATGCACAGTACATCTGAGCACCCTCAGATCTGAGAATGTTGCAACACAAAGCTTTTACTAATAGTTCATTCTTCCTGACCAGACTTTTGCCACTCTATAAGCTATATAATGCATATGACAATTAGGAATGTGTATACGTATACATATATGTGTAATTTATTGCTCTGTAGTTCCAGTTACAGTGAATAAGCTGGAATGCTCCTTCACTTATCCACTTAAAACAAGCACTTGATCAGCCATGGCTCAAGATCTGCAAAAGCAAAGCATGATCCACTTAAAAAAAATCGCCCAAACTACTGTTTGAGTAAGATTTAGGGATTGTGAAAGAAATCTACCATTCCTACAAACTAGCATTGTTCATATAATTTTCAAAATCACAGTGGGCAGTTTTTCACCAGGTAAGTTTTGAGTTTATTTTGGTGCAAGCAATATCTAAAGATTTAAATGGAATGCAATGTTTTGCACTACAAATATTGCTTTTTTTATAATGGAACTTTGACATCATAATTTCCTCTGAATCATACATTATGACATGCAAATAAAAATATATCCTCTTTTCCTCTCCTATCTTTACAATTCCCCTCCTTTTTTTTTTTTTAATTGTCTAGGAGGAAAATAGGGATTTAAAAGTGTAGCTTTTAAAAAGTCTGAAAAATCTGACAAACTACACCATAAATGTTTAGCAGCCAGAATTTAAATAAAAAGAACATCAAGATCTGTTTAGGGTTTTTGTATTTCATCTGGGGAAACTTGTGATTTTAGAAGGCTTATCAGTAGTAATTCTGGATATTCCCCTTCCCTCTTCTTCAGGGGAGTTTTGATTGTTTTGCTTCTGGAAACACTGAGGGTAGGTTTTTTGTTTGGCCTGTAAGACTTAGTTTTTATCAGATAAATTTCTGACTCTTGGACCTGAAAAAGAAACTCACTTTTTAAACATGAAAATGGATAGGCGGTTTGTAAGGGTTTTTTCCCAAGTGGGTGCCCGGCAAAACAGAAGCTCACCCTGCTTGTTGGAGGCTGCTCTCCAGAGTCCTGTGCACAGCTGGGAAACCAAAGAGACTTGTCAGGTTCATCATATGGCCGGCTGGGAAAGCCTGAGTTGCAGAAGAGACAAAAAGATGGAGTCATTTGCAGACAAAAAGGGTAGGTAGCTAAAACAAAATCATACAGAGTAGGAGAGATTTGTCTTCCCACCCTTTCCCACCAGGTGCCAAGAAGGCATGAGAGGAACGCGGTAGGTTAGGAACAAAAGAGAGAAGGTTCATGCCTACTTTCTACTTACAGAAAACACTTGTTGTCTACCAGGTTTTCATGGCTGATGACCATCTCCCTCCTACATGCCAAAGCACCAACAAATAATGGAGTAAGTTTATGCAAAGGGGACCCCAAAAGTTTCTAATGGAGTGTTTTTACCATAATTTATTTAGAAAGTATCTAAAATAGTTTGAGGCCAACACTAGAACTGTTGTAGTTAAAACTGTGTTTGGTTAATCATGATGTTTTTAAGGGTTAGCTTTAGACGTACCTTTGTCATGATTTTTTTCTAAGCCACAGACATCAAAGCCAATCATAAAGCATGTTGGATTGGCCTTCGCCCAAACTAATATCTTCAGAAATTCAAGTGCAAAATCAGTAATTCTGTGTATTTCTTGGCATTTCCTGGAAATCTTGTATTTCTGAACTGTACAGTTTCATCCAGTTTGATTCAATTCCCTCTTGCATTATTGCTAATCAACGAAATATATTTTTAGAGGTAAGACCTGAAGTCTTAGAACTTAGGAATTAGAATTTTGATCCAATTATCCACAAATAATAGTAGTGAGATTTAAATGCTGTTGTAGTTATATCTCTTTAGCACCTAACATTTAGTAGTTTGAGTGCTCAGTGGTGTAATGTGATGTGTCAGTAATAAAAGATATGTAATAGCAGAAAAATATATATCTTTTTCTTCGGAACAATAATGTATCTGGTTTTTGGACAAACGTATTAATTATTTTAATGTTTTATATAATTATTAGTTTTGTTTGGAGCCTAAAATAAACACACCTGAGAATGTAAATGCATTTCATTAAAACATTTCCTCTTAGAAGTTTCTCTTGGTTAATGGAGAATATTGCGATATGGATGTAATTGTGGGATTATTAGTAAAGAGTTTGAGGGACTATGCCACTTGATTTAGGTTTTACCTGCAGCACTGCAGGGAACCAGTGGGTCTGGAGTCATTCTCACCTTCTTTATCCTGGTTTTATAAACTTTATTCTAACCAATATTAAGGCAATTCTCTGTAATAATTTTTATAAGAAATAATTTTAGTGAATTCTGGAAGCCTTAGGTGAACACTTTTATTTAGAATAAAGGCTAAATTATGGCATTAATTCAAATGTAAAATGAGGTGTCCAGCCAATTTTTATGAGGTCAGGATAAGGTATTTTAATAATAATAGTTCCTTGTACTTTAAACTCTTCATCTGTACATGATGAAAAATCTGTATATCAAAGAAGTTATCAAGGAGTGTAAACACTTCATACATTTCATAAAAGGGCTCTTTGAAGCACATAGACTATCAAATCAAAATTTTCCAAAGCAGCTGCTATGTTGGGTACCTTCATATTGGGGGGTTGACTTGAGACATATTTAAGTTGAAAGGTTCAGTGTATTTAAAGGTACAAAATGGTACCCTGGCATAATGTGTAATAGGAGTTACATTGCATGATTTTTATCTATTTAATGAGAACTTCTATGGAGAAGAGATTCTATTAATTTCATTTTAAAATACACTTTGACTAAATATTGTCATTTTTCATCCTGCTAAATGGTTTTCAGAGTCGTAAGCATAAGGTAATTTTTTTTCTGTCACAAGACTATCACATCAGCTTTTCAAAGCAAGCATGTCAAATATGCAGTTCACTGCAATTGTTTATGAAATTTTGCTTTGGTCAGACTAGTAGTCCAATTTGCAGTTTGTTTACTGTTTTTATGCTTTTATACCTTTACCTCCTCACCTTAGTAACACAGTGCTGAGAATGGTGGCTTTCTGCCTCTTGCCCTGTATGCCCGTGACAGCCTGTATTCTACTGCACCTGACGTGGGGAAAGTCCTTGAGTTGCTAGCAAAAGGGTTTTAGTTTTCCATTTATAGCTGCATACTATCTGCTTTACTCAATGAAAAGATCTCAAGTTTTGTAAATTTCAAATTACATAACATGTTACAAGAGCTGCTGAAGGACACTTTGTTGTTTTAGTCACTTAAACTAATTCTGAGGCATATGTTCCCTAGACTAAATTAAAACTGCAGATAAGAGCTAGGTTTCCTACCTAGTGCAAGCAAACGGTGAGGTAGTCAGTATCCTTCATCTGCTGAGCACTCAGAGCTAGCTGACCAGAAACACTGGGCATGGGAGCATATTAGAAATCCCACCTTGCTCTTAAGCTACATAGAATCATAGAATATCATGAGCTGGAAGGTACACACATGGACCATGGAAGTCCATCTTCTGGCCCTGCAGAGGACAGTTCCAAGAATCACATCATGTGCCTGTGACAGCATTGTCCATACACTTCTTGAACAGTGGCAGGCTTGGTGCTGTGACCACTTCCCTGGGGAGCCTGTTCCAGTGCCCAACCACCCTGTAAGTGAAGAACCTTTTCCTAACCTAACCTAAACCTCCCCTGGCACAGCTTCATGCCGTTCTCTCAGGTCCTGTCACTGGTCATCAGAGAGAAGAAATCAGTGCCTGCCCCTCTGCTTCCCCTCATAAGGAAGTTGTAGAATGTGATGAGGTCTCTCCTCAGTCTCCTCTTCTTCAGGCTGAACAAGTCAAGTGACCTCAGCTGCTCCTTATAAGCCTTCCCTTCTGGTCCCCTCACTATCTTTGTAGCCCTCCTTTAGATGCTTTCTAATAGCATTATATCCTTCTTATATTGTGGCACCCAAAACTGCACACAGGACTTGAGGTGAGGCCACGTGCAGCATCATGTAGAGATGGCCAGGAAAAGCCAGCTCAGATAGCCAGCACAGAGTAGCCATATCAGGGCTGTGTTTGGCAAAGACTGAAAATAATATATGTGTCTCCTTAGGATTATTTCCTCTTTGTCTCATAATCATTTATTGTAATGCTGCAAGACTTTTTCAAATGTCATATACTTTGAAGACTGTGGAGCTCTTATTGACAGCAATTTTGTGTGAAAGCATTGGAAAGAGATCAAGATTGATTATGCTTAGGAAAGAGCTGATTTCCAGTGATTGACAGCTTAGTCTCTCATACATACACTCTCAGATGTGCAGGAAAAAAAATCCTATTTCCTATCTCTGGTAATTATACATAAATACTTAATCTAAAAGGAATTGGGAAGTGTTACAGTAAATTTTAGATCTAAATTAGGCAATTTATGTTAAATCTATACTTACCAGTATATGCCATTTAGAGTTAGTGACAGGACACTGTACACTTTCACAAAACAGAAGAGAGACCTACAAACGAAGAAGGAAGCAATCTTGTGAATCAAAACCACTTATGGAACAGATTCTTTATCATTCTGAATTTCATTCAGAATTAAAAAAAGGGGTTACATTTATTAGTTGCGGCTTATGGTTTGGGGAGACCTAAAAAACTTCCAATCCCCTCTCTTCCCCTCCAAAATGCGTTTGCCATTTATCCTTTATTGCTCAACAGAAAGAGTACTTTTAAGATCCTCTCTCTTAGAACAAAACACATGTAGTATGTGTTTATTTTCACTGTTTACTTTGAACGAGCTGGTCTTGCTGAATCTTTACACTGAGAAGATTATCTAATGATATAGCTCTGATCCAGCAGCAAGACTCAAAATCCTGAAAGTGAAGATGTGAGGCTAACTCATATCAAACTTCCTCACTTTCACTTATATTGAAACACAAAGAGTTACAAGGGCAATAATTTATGTTAATGCTATTTTTTTACATATAATTATATTTCTGGGAGTTTTCCAAGTTCAGGAGAGTTTAAATATTCTCTCTGTTCTTCACTGTTGAATAATCCCCACTCCTGCTTTTGGTGCTAGTTCTTTTCTGCTTTTTCAAGTTCCTTTTTAGGATCATTTTACCATAGGTAGCTAGAAAAATACAGGCTTAATATACCAACCCAGGACAGTGAAGAACCAAGGATACCTATATAAATCAGTCTCTTTCTAAATAACAGCACAAGTGATTTTTTTTTTCCTTTGGCCATCTTAAATGTGGATCAGAAAACAGTAACCAGGTCTGTGAGAACCAACGTGTGTGGTATATTTTTTCCTACTCTTGCATATCTGTGCTCTAGTATTGCATGTTAATTAATGCACGTAAGGCGTTTGCCCAACACTAACTTCATAGTTCTTTGCCACAGGTTCTCTGCTTCTGTAGAGGTGCTTACTGAACGACTTGCTGCCAGCCTTCTGCAGTTCTTTCTCCTATCTTTTAATTGAGCCCCTTTCTTAGTTATAATTTGTCTGCCAAATGACTTATCAGTTGGAAAGGCTCAAGTCAGATACTACTTCCTTTTTTTGCTTGTTTTTACCTGAGTGCTGCCAGAAGAAAGAAGGGGTTAAAGCGTGGGAGGATAGCTAAGAAAAAGGGTTTGGTTAGTGACACACAGGGCTGCATCTCACACACCATAGTTTGTTTATTCTTCTGTAAACGGCAGAAAGAATTATCATCATCATGGTAAGGCAAACAACACTTTTTTTCTGTTTTTAAACACCAGAAATCTTTAGGTTAATACACAATTACTTTTTTTAAGTCATAAAATTAACTGATCTCCATTAGCTTTATAGAGCGTCTCTTTAACTGACAGATGCTCCTGTTGACAGAAGGGGAGGGGGGAAACATTTTAGTATATGGAAATAACTAGCTCTGGGGAAGAGCAGATGGGAGCAGGCATGCCTTTTCTGACATGCCTGTTCTTTATTATCTCACTCATTTCCTAAATACTCATGTAGGGATCTGTTCAATTTTTATGCTTCTTTGTCTTTTCTGAGCTTTTTCGAAAGATTTCCATTAATTTGATTCTGCATTATTTGTTTCTTTCAATTTTGCTGTTTTTTAATACATACAATATCTAAATGTCTGTGTTTGTCACCTAAGAAATAATATGGGATTTATACTTACTTATTTTTACTTACTTATATTTATCTGTGCTTTTTCAGTTAATTATTTCCTTTTAAAAAATTCGTTGAACATGCAGACTCAGTGTTATCGTTAATCTATATGCTGTTGCAAAAATGGTCAATTTTCAGTGTACACTTGAACTAAAAATTTTGTTTTCTGGTTAAAAAAATAAATTCAAAGCAGACAGGTCCTGTTTTCTTGAAGACATGAACTGCTTTGCTAAAATGTTGTGACTTAATAGAAAATATATTTTGTGGAAAAATATGACTATTAACAGTCTCACTTTTATAGCCCCTTGGTTATTCAGGTAAATTCCTCAATCTGTATAAATGTATTCCCTTCATAGAGAGTTTAGGTAAAGCTGAAGTTTTTTAGAACCCAGGTATTGCTGTTTATATCCTCTATATGCATAGCAGGCAAAGAGCTAGGAGAGGCAGGGAGAGAATTCCATGCTAGAGTGGACTTGTTAAATTTAAAGTGTGTTTCTTTCTCTTACTCTGAAGAGGACACAGTCAACCTGGAATATAATATATTTAAAAGAAATGCTAAAAAAAAGTTTAAAGAGTATATGCCAAACTCCTGGTGTTCGAAGAAGGCAGTGTGGGAGTTAAAATAACGTAAGTCGTACTTTCTTAATAGTAACTCCTGCTTTTGTGGCTTTGTGAAGGGTCAACATAAACAAGGAAGAAGTATTATAGTGAATTGAAGTAATTCAAGTCTATTTGACTGTCAGCAAGATAAGTGGTTAATTCAGAAATTGTTTAGGTTAAAATATAACTGGTTTTTTCCCCTCAGTGAACCACCAAAAAAAATTAAGGTCAAATTTTTTGAAGTATATTATTTCCCATGCTTTTAAAAGATGAACACAAGCAAAAGCAGCAAGCCTTTATTTCCATCTGCAACTCCCTCCCTCCCCGTCCTTCTCCTTGTCCTTCTCTCTCTTTCTCTCCGTCAGTAGCTATGGCACTCACCTGTAGGAAAGCGGTATGAAATCCCTCTGTAGGACTTGAAACAGAGACCTGAGTGGGTACTGTACTTCTCAGACTTTTCTCTCTCTTGCTTTGATTTGTACATTGTTCCTTCCAGTTTTTCTACTAATATTTTTACAGCACATTGTGCCAGCAATAGTCCAGCAATATAAATTTTCCACCTAAGAAAGCCTGGCACTGCTAGTGTTAGATATTTGAGCCTCAGTCTGCAGAATGCTAAAGCCTGAAGAGTAATAGGTAATTTATTTAAATGGTTTTGGCTAATGAACTTTTTGGGATGGCATGTGACTGCTAGAACTCTGAGGCTTTCTGTTTCTCATGATTGGGTGAATTACGATACTGTGATTTAAAGATACTCAAAGTTACTGGCATTCCAGCATGATCTTTTAGGGATCCTACTTTATTAGAATTGTTGAAGATAGAACAGTCTCAGAGGTCTTCATATTACTTGAAATCCAGTTATTTATGACCTTCTAGTGAAGCTCCAACTTACTCTTCACTAACTGGTTTGTTGCTTTTTCCCCCCCTCTGAAGGTGAACATGTGCTAAAAATAAATGTTTAAATTAAAGAACTGTCTACACCAGATATTACCACCTATTAGTTACCACAAAGTTGCTAATGACTGGTAAAAATACTACTTTTTTCTATAATGTGTGCTCTAAGAAGTGTTTTCATTTATATTCAGCTGACTCAGATGAACTCATCTAAGAAAATAACATCCAATTGATCCCTCAAGACACAGCCCGAAGTTCTGATTCAACAAATCACAGTAGCTCTCTCTCCACTGGAGATCAGCAAAGCACATGTTTAATTACATTGTTAAATTAGGGGTTTGGCTGTGGCAACTTACAATAGCTAATGAGAAAAAACCCCAGCCAAAAACAGAGGAAATATTTTAATGCTAACATAAACAGGTATGAATATAAATACAAACAAGATTTACATTTCTTGGTTAAGAGGGCGGCATTTTGCTTTCAGATTAGACCACGGCTTTAAGGATTCATACAGTGTGGTTGAAACAAGGTTCCTCCACGCTGTCCAAGTAATGGATAGGCAAGTCCTCTAGTTTTTTCAGTTGCCAATGCCTTTGATCAGGGATTTCTCAAACAGCTAATGTCTCAGCAGTAAGAATGCTCGAGCTGAGAACACTTGAAGAAGCCTGATCTGCAGAGCAAGGATACAGAATTCTTGCCTTCTGAAATCAAACATTTCTGTGTGGTGCTCTGGAAGTCAAGCATTCTTGTGCTGTGCTCTGTCAGGCTGGGCCCCACTTTGCAGTCTCTTGAGAAGCTCGGTCTCTGTGCCCTCTTGCACTGGCAATACTGGCTCACCTGCATTTATCTGAGTTAAAATACAAGCTCTTCAGGGCAAGTACCCAGCCTTTCATGTGTTTGGAAAGAGCTGTATATAATTAAGGTACTTTGTATGAAGAAATTACTTCAAAACAGTTTACATAGGGCAGCTATTTCATGATCAAGAAAAAATCTTTAGCCTTGTTCCCTGAGGAAACAAGGCTTATGTGACTGGACTGGCTGGCTGTCCCTCCTCACTTCCAACACCTTTTGAACTTGTTGGACAGTTTAAACTATATTTGAAAGGGGTAGACGTCTCGAAGATAATTAAGTTCCCATGGACTTTATGAAAATCAGTGGCTGGGAATACAGAAAGTCAGATCCATAGTTCAAATAGCTAATTTTTCCAAGTGTAATCTTGCAAACCCAAAAACTTGACTGCAAGTGTAATAATGGCTGTCAGGCTGATAATGTAATCCCAACTACTTTAGAAGGCTGACAGCTATTTCACACTCAAATATTAATATGGTTAGATGTAAATATATATAAATAGATTGACACCATAATGAAGTTAAATTTCCCCTATTTTGGTGTTTCATGAGTTTTTAATATGAACAATATAGACAACCTCCTCACACTTGTAGTTATTATAAATTTTCAGACAAATTAGCATCACTCATTCCTTATTGGCTTATATTAAGGTTAAAAATTTCATATTTTTGCCTTTTTTTAACTAGCAGTGTTCATTATTGTGTTATCCTTTCCCTATAATGAGTTAGGACTGGCAATAGATACATTGAATAAGAAATTAGATCGTAATTTGACTGGATTACTCATGATTGTTGCATCTAATAGAGAAATTTATAGTTGGTTTTGTTATCACTAAAGCACTTTACCTGTCTGAGCTGTATGAACTTAATGCAGCCGTCAATGTTGCTCTTTACTTAATTGTTTTGGTTCTACTCGTTGAAAGAAGTTATCAAAGGGATGGAAAAAACAGCTTTCTCATTTACAGATTATTTCACTATCTCAAAAAAAAAAAAAAAATCCCCAACAGCCCAAAAACTTAATCTCAAGGTCATGATCATAGATTTGCCTATTTGAAGGCTGCTGATGGTAAAGTGCTATGTGTGAGGACACAGCACTTAGTTGGTAGTATATTTGCATATCAGTTGAATGAGTAACACTGTTTAAGAAACATAGACAAAGACAAGGGTTCCCATGGATTTCTGTTTGGTTGCAGTATGATAAGACAGTTCTACTTATTCCCCAATTTAGGTTTTTCTGTGTTCTTCACGTTTTTCAGTATTTATCGTGTGCTTAGGCAAGCCTCGCTGGCATTAAGTAGGCTCTGTAGGGGTCTCCTAAGCCAAGACCTTATTTCACAACTCATGCTTGGGGGAGTTTTAGAACAGGGGGTCAAACGTTAGTCTATTGATGAAGCAAAAAGAACTAACATAACGCTTTTTCATCCAGAGGAGGAAGTGACTGTGTAAAAAAAGGTTCTTATTTTCTTCAGTAGCCGGAGGGCCAGACACACCACAAGCCGGGCTGCCCGGCCAGCTGCAGGCAGCTTGACCCAATGTCTCCCCCGCCTCCGCACTGGGCCCTTTAGAAGCACCGAAGTGAGACTTGCATGGTCCTTCCTGTTGAAGCTGTTCCACTTCATATAAGTAATTAAGCGTTAATTAGAAGAGGACTAGTTGAGCATTCATTAAACATTAAATACTAATTGAGCGCCTGGGGAGAGCGCCGGCACCATTTGGCCGCGGAGTCATTCTCACGCCGCCCCAGCCGGGGACGGGGACAGCCGTCGCGGCCCCCTGTAGTCGTTTCCCCGGCCCGCGGGCGGTGTGCCCGGGGCAGGCGGCGGGGACAGGCAGGCACAGACGGCAGGCAGCCGCGCCCGCCGCGGCGAGGTGGAAAATGGGGGTTCATCTCCTTGCAGGGTTTTGAGCCCAGATCTCTCACGAGGGCCCCGGCGGCCGGGCGGTGCCGGCCCCAGAACTACCTGGGGCTGGAGGGAGCCACGCCAGCCCCCGGAGCTCGGCACCTTCGAGAGTCTGGGTCGGGGGGAGGCCGGATCGCCGCCACCCCAGACGCCCCCCTGCTCCGCATCCGTCGCAGGGGGCGGCGGCGACACCGCGCCCGCAGCCACCGTGCCGGGAGGGGGTAAACCGGTGCTCCTGGGCCGCGCTGTCCCTTCCCCAAGCACTGTCCGTGTCCTGGCCCAGGCGCTGGCTCACGCCGGGCAGCCCGCACTGCAGCCCGCCGGGGCGGCGGCAGCGCGAACCACCCGCCTCCGCCCTTCGGTGCTTTTCCTTCAACATCAAAGGGCGTCGGTTTTGCCCGGGGCGGCGTTTTGCCCTCAATAACAAGGCGGCAGCCGCAGCGCGGGCTGCTGGGGCACGTACGGGGCGCGGCGCCCACTCGCGCCCCGCCGCCCCCTCGACGGCCTCGCCCGTGGCCGAGGGCGCCCGCGCTTCCCGCTGCTCCGCAGCCCTCGCTGGGGGCCGGTCCAGCGCCACCACCCCTCCCTCCGCGGCCGGGGGAGGTGGCCAGGCCAGGTAGAGCCGCTGCCCGCGGCCGGGGCGGGGGCGGGGGCGGGACGGGGCGGAGCGGAGCGCACAGACGGCCGGCGCCGGGGCAGCTGCGCGGGTAGCGGCGGGGGGCGTCGAACCGAGCCGGGCTGGGCGGTGAGTGTCGGGCCGTCGGTGGGATTCCTCGCTCGGCGGGGAGGGGAGGTGAGGCAGGGCGCCCGCACCTGCGGAGCCGGGCGAGGATGCGGCGCGGCCAGGGCCGGGTAAAGTCCTCTGTGGTGCCTGCCTCCCGCTTGTCCCGTCGTGGGACGGGGAAGGACCGCGGCGTCCTCGGGAGGCTTCGCCCTCCTGGTAACGCGCGGGCCAGGCGTCGTGACTCCTGCGGAGGGGTGATGCCAGGCTAGTTCTCCGCAGCCGCACTTGCGGGCAAGAAAACTGGGGCTGCGCGGAGTGCGCGGGGACTTCAGCACCGGCCGGCCTTCGCTCGGCCCCGGGAGCACGCCGGGCAGTGCCAGGCGGTCTCGGCGTCTGCAGCAAGAAACAAGTGTGAAACGCGCCGAAGCAGCCTCGGTGCTGTCGAGGGGACCCGCTCTCCTCGGGAGATCTGATCCGCCAGCGTAGAAAATACTCGCGGTGTTTTGAAACAGACGTCTCAAAACAAGTATTCATCGTACCGGCATGTAAAAAGGGCTAGTATATTAAAATATAAATATGCATGTGTACTCGGCGATGCTGTTGCGTGTTTCCTGTTTACCATGTTAATTAGAAGTTGTAAGGCAAAACTTCACCACGAGTAATCCAGGACAGTATTTGACCCAGTAATGCTCGTTGGATGATGCAGTGGCTTTTATAGTTCTGGGTTTTCTAGCCCAAAACACAACCAAGTATTTATTGAACTTCATTGATGAGAATTGTATGAATTTGTAATACAATTTATGCCTTTGAAACTATTCTTTGCTAGCACAAGTGTCAAAACTGACTCAGCCGGTATGGAGAGGAAAGTTAAACTTCCCACTCTTGTTTTTTTTAAGGAAAATTTTGACCAAGCATAACTGACCAAAAAGATACTGGTCTTGCAGACACCAGGATGCTTTTCTGTATTATTTTGGGTGACTTTAAGTAATTGTGAAAAAGTTTGAGATTTGAGCCATATAGTGCTGCTATCATAAGGCAAGATGAGTTTATTTGTAAACAAACTCAGGCAAAAAGATGCAGAAACATCTTGAAATTTCAATTGTTTTTCTTGTTCTTTTTTGAGAGCTGGTATTGTTCAGCAAGCTGTTTTGTTTCCACTACTGTGTCCTTTTAATTTATAGGTGGTGCTAATACAAACAAATATATTATAGAAACAGTTTTGACATTAACCAAATGTTTGTTTGTTTGTTTTTATAGTCCACCTCACACCTTCCAGATTCTTCCAGAGAAGAGAATAAAAAGAAACCGGTTTTGGAAATACTTGGAAATTTGTTTGGTACAGGGAAAAGGAAAAACGTCAAAAGTTCATTAGAACACACTTCACATCATAGACGGGAGAGGTCAGTTTCTCCTCACAGAGCGCAGCCAGTATACTGTAGGCACCTAAAGGAAGGACATGAAGCTCCTCAAGTACACAGCCAAGTGAGAAACGTAAGTGCTGTTTCTGAGGTACAGGAATATAATTTCAGCGGGGAAGTAAGACCGCTGTATCACGATACCATTTCAGAATGGAGTAGTAGGGGAGTCTCTTCTGACAGCGAGTGGTCAGCAGATTGGAGCGGTAGCAGTGAAACTATTAAAAACTCCTTCTGTGAGAGTAACCTGAATGTGGAAACCCTGGGACTGGAGAAAGAGTCTGTCACAGATATAAATAATTCCACAACTCCAGATTTCATAAAGAGCTTGAGAAATTTGTCTAGTGAAGACTTGGAAAAGAGTATCTTAAGCCACAAGCAGCTTGTGAACACGTGGGTGTCTGAGGAGCCTGGGCATGCAAAACCAAAGGATTTGCCATACGAGTTGGAATCTGCAGCCAGTGAACACCCCTATTCTGCTAGAGTGTTAACAGTTGATATCTATCTGAGAAAAACAGACGAGCTCCTTAATGAACCTGTGACTCTTCAATCAGAAGAAAATTGTAGTGATTTGGACACAATGGATAAAAAATCTGCTAGTAAAAGATCTGGAAAAAGGAGAAAGTCTCAGTCATCTAATGACATTCCAAATGGAGAGAGAAACCAGACTGAGACTACTGCAAGAGAAGAATCTGGTTTTGAGGATGATATCTCTTCTGAAGTGTTTTCGGACAAGATAATAAACTCTGAAAGAAAAGTGAGGTCTCCTCAACAGACTCCTGAAAGGAGTTCCTCTTCATCAGGTAATAATCAGGACCTGAAAGTTGGATCTGCTCACAAAGGGGCATCTAAAGGTGAAACTGACAAAGGCAAGCAGCAGGTCTCAAACACAACCTCTGCAAGGAGAAGATCATATAAAAAGAATCAGTCAGATGCTGTACCCATTTCCCCTACTGGTTTGAAGGGTCAGGTAAAAGATTACTCTTCAAAAAGGCAACCTTTGGCATTGTCAGAGAATAACCCAGTGACAAAAAGAACTTCAGTGGAAAAAGGAGCTATTCCTGTGGCTTTTGGGGAAGACAGCTTGGAGTGTCCCAAAGTTACTCTGGCTGCTAAGACAGAAGACAATACCTTGGTGTTCACTGAAGGCAGAAATGAGACCAAGGCTGTAAAGCATGGTAATGGTTCGGATGGAAGAACTTTCTTGCATACTGATGGGATTAAAAATGGAGACCTGTGTCCGTCAGCTGAGAGACAGACAAATTTGGATTTAGACAACTCGAAGCTGAAGAGTTTGGATGCTGCCAGAACAGTCATGACAAAGATTAGCCTGTAAGTAGCAAACTAGCTTACCTTGTCCCTGTAGCTGTAATTTTGTTTGCATCTGTGTTTAGAATTCTATAGAAACACTGGCTATATATCTGTTACCTATCTGGATTCTTTTCAGTTAAGAACTGCCTTTAAAAAAAACAACCCTTAATTAGAGCTACCACTTAACATCACTGTAATTTACATGAATTAGAAAAATAATTCATTTTTCAAGTTTTTAGATGGCTAGGGAATGTCTCTGTCAATTCCATTATATGGAATAATTTAATGTACATAAAAGCTACTTTGTCATCATTGTTGCTCAGATTAGCTTGTCTGTCATTGACCTTAATGTCATTTTGCTCTCTGTAACCAGCTCAGTATGTGATTTAAAGATTTCGTACGTGAAAATCTTTGAATAAGGAATGCGTTGAAATTGTTCTTTGAAACAGCCTAAATTCTGCTATTATTTTATGAAGAAATGTAGGATGCAATGTAGAATTTAATTGTTCAAATGATATGATAAATCATACTCCAGAAATTTGAATAATATGGTCGCTTTCTAAAGTATGTGCAGGATGAATCATATAAATTTTTATGCATGTGAATAACATCAGGTATTGGCAGAATTATGCGTATGTTAATTTGCAGGTCTTGGTTTTATGGTTGAAGAAATTGTCGTCTGTCGAACAGAGGTGATCAGTGTTTTCCTTAGGATTACAAAGAAGTGCATGTGTTTATAAATTTCACTATAATCACTAGAATAAACCCAGTGACTGATTTTCTGGATTCTGTTACATTCTCATCCATAGGGATTGATTTTATTACATTATTCGTTTCCATTGTTTGGTTGTCATGACTGTATACTGTGTGTGGTTGCACTCCTCATTCTGGTACATTAATTTATAGGTGTCAGAGTACATTGAATCCTGTAGGCCCACCAGAGGCACCTTGAGTGTTCGTAACTGTCAAAGGGATGTGAAGGTTCAACATGATGGTTAAGGACACACATCTGTTTCCAATTATGCTTCCCACATCTGAGAAGCATTAGGAGCAATTTCCTTTTCACAGTTTGTAATACTTTGTATCTGACTTGATAATTTGTAACTAAATGTAAAACTCCCTGTACTGAAAGTTGAACTGTGCCATTTTTGTACATGGTGATGCTTTGCTCTCTGGCAACATAGGTAACAAATCTTAAACTCTGAAGTTGTACCTCCACAGCTTCAGAGGAAAGGTAGCTTTCATGTTGTTCTCTTTGTGTCATTGTCATTAGTGATGACAATGTGTGTGTGACACTGTGTCTTGGCCTTATCTGCAGCTATAGGAACTTTAGCCCTGGGTGGGACTGCTGTGTTGCCTGTAAGGTTCCTGATGCGTCTCATGGCCGTCACTGTGTGGTACCACACCATTTCTTCAGCCAAACAGAATTATGTGCTCAGATTACCTGGTATAATTCGTAGTCATTCATCAGAACATGTGAACTATAAACCTGGATGTGGATTAAGATGCTGTAAAATGGGAAAGGAAAAGATGGTGCCATTACTAGAAGAAGGTGTGGTTTTATTCTCTAGTTATTGCTTTGAATGAGAGAACGGATAACTTGTCCATTTTCAAAGGTTAAATCAGATTTGAAACTAAACTGAGGTTGATGGTACATCTTAATCAGCAAATAAAACCTCAGGCAGTAGTTACTTTGATATGCTTAGTGGAAAACTTGGTTTCATTTGTCGTATTTTATGTTCAGATGTGGTTTTGCAGTTGCCTTTACCTTCATGCCCACTTGTTGAATTATTCTGCTCTTTTAACATGCCATTTTTCTTTGCTCACTTCAGTCTGATGTTTTGGCTTCGGTGTTTTTTGGCACCAGTTACATGCTTGACGTGTGACTCACCTTCCATTTATGACTGTATTGGGAGAGGTCTAACTGCTTGCTTCTACAGTTTAGCTGCAAGGTCTAGCCAAAGAGAAGGACATTGGTATTTCTCTTGTGCCTGCTTGTTCCTGGCATTGCAGATCAGGAATGGGGAGTAGGAATCAGCCACACTGGCCTGTTTCTAAGAAAGTTTTGCAATGTTAAGTGAATCCATCTTCCATCTTTCAGTGCTTTTTCCCCATACTAGATGGGAGGCTTAAAGGATACTCAAACATCATCTCCTTTTAAACAAGATTAGAAACTCAGTTCTTGCAACAAGATGCATCTTTTGACTATACTTAAAATCAGTATTTCTTAGTGTGGAAAAAGGTTGAAAAGATTATTAAGAGGAAGTCAGTTGTACTGGATGGAGCTCCAGGGCTGAGCTTTCTGTTCCTTTTTGGTTGTACTAGTTTGGCTGCTGCTGTGCAAAAATACTGCAGAATATCAAAGTGTTGAAGTGGTTGTTTCTGCATACATTTGCAAAGCTTGAAACTATACCTTTGAGGGGTTAGCTGTTCATTTAAAATAGGTTTTAGGTGTGGCTGATAAGTATCACTGTTAACCATTAAACTTGCTTGTGTCAGGGCATACAGGGAGACACAGATTTTATGGGGAAGATATGTGTTGTTAAGTTGAAATAAACACATGTAGTAGTGCAAGTGACAGGCTGACAAAAGGGTGGTATGGGAATGAGTTTATTAAGGTAATTAGGCTGTTAGTGATTCCTCTTAAAAATCCAGGTAGAAGAAGAGGACAGAGGAGGGATGGATCGCTTGAGGAAGAGAAAGGAGTGATCTCAGTTTTTGGGTTGTTCCTGTTAACTCACTTGAATCTCATTTTTCTTTCTTGGGCTAAAAAACTGCCGGAGAGCTCAGTGAACAGAGTTTGTGTAGGTAAAAAAAAAAAAGAAGAAAGCACTTCAATACCAGAATCATCCATTGATTGGTAGACCATTTGAGGTCCTAGAGATCATTGCTGCAAGCTAGTTTCTTTTATCTCCTACCTTTGTCAGTTTTCATGTAGGGCAGATTCTGCCGGTTCTCCCACCACTGTGTCCCCAGATTCCTTTATGGAGAACAGGTCTCCTTTTGAGGTGATGAGGGGTCCTTGATACTCCTTATATCTGACTGATAAATTTTGAAGACATCTACCCTGCATCTTCACAGCTATTCATACTGTTTCTGCAGTAGGAAACGATACGAACAAACGATTTTTCCTGGTTGTAGATATTCAGAAGAAGGAGGCTTGAAACCCTCAGCTGTGTATCATCAGCCTTCTGCCATACTGTGTGCTGAGTACTTGTACATGCTTCTTTAGCACTCTGATGGAGAAGTTTTCTAAGGGTTTCAGAATTCAGTTCTTGTAAAATTAAAGTTTAAACTGTTAGCTAACTTTACCTGAAGAAAGTGAAAGAGTTCCTCACATGTGGTGTTTCCTTAGCCACACTACATGTGATGCAGTGACTGGGGACAGTTAACCTTTTTCCACAGCACTAATGAGGCCAGAAGATTTCTTTCACTCAATTTAAGGTTGCAATGTAAGTGTAAAGGCTGCAAAGAATCTAGGCAGATGTCTTCAAAATTCATTGGAGAGGTATATGCAAATGTTAACCAACTCATTATCACCTTAATGAATTGGGATTTGTTTTCTAAACTCTGTAGGGAATTGCATGCATATAATTTATTCTGCCTATTCACTATTAAATTTTAATGTCTGTCAGTCATAAATAGTTAAGTTCTCTGCCTCAATTGCAGATGCTGTAGGCTGCTGTATTTTCTGTTTTACTGAACATTAAAGAACTAAGCATGTGTATGAAATGTTTTCTCCCTATTTAGTGTCTATTTGTTTTCATTTGTATAGTTACTCCTTTTTTAGTTGATTCTTTTTGAGATACCAAAATTTAAACTATAATTGTATTGTAATGCTACATTTTATTGTTCTGAAAAATGGTACAAGTCTGTTCAAGATTAACTAAACATGTCACTCTGTATCACTTTTCTTCCTGTAGTCCAGCCAAACCGAAGAATATAGAACTGAATTTTAAAACATCTACAAATCAAGACAGTTTAGAAAATGAGCAGGATACTCTTGAAAAACCAGTTAATAAAACTAACAGCAACATTGCCAACAAAATTTCCTTATTTGAAAATAAATGTGCTAACCAGAGCCAGAGGCCTACTGACATCCCTGCTTCCAAAAATAGTACTGTACCAAGCACATTCGTTGGCAGAGCAAAGCTGAAATTTGGAAAACAACCTAAAGAAAATGAACAACCTGATAAAATGTTAAATAAGCAAAGCAGTCGCCAAAAGTTTTTTGAGAATGGCACACTAGAGAAAGAGAGCACTGCAGAGTTAAAAGGCAAAACCGAAGAAGGCTTGGCCTCTTGTGAGGATATTGGGAAGCCAGCAGAACTTAAAGTAAAAGCTGCAATATCCCTTTTTAACCAAGGCAGCAAAAGTGATGCTAGTAGTGTCTCTCTGAAGCAAACAGAATCAGAATTAACCACAGGGAAAAAAGAAAGTTCACCTTTTAAACTGTCCTTGCACTCACCCATTAAAAGTGAAAATGCTCAAGATACTTTCTACCAAAGAAATTACACAAGCTCAGAATTCCACAGAAATGAAGAAAAGATACTACCAAACACAGAGGTTTTATCACCTTGCAATAATGATAAATATCCTCTAGCATCTCATCAGGTTTCTAGATCAGAATTTAAGAAGATGGAAAATGGAGATAAAAAGGCAAAACCAGGAGATTTGAACTTTGCAGCACTGCGGTATGATGACAGCAATCAAGAAAGTATATTGGTATCAGAGCACAATGTCAATACAGAAAAGAGCCCAGACAAAGCCTGTAATGGATCTGCTGAAGACGATAGCATTTTTGATTCTCCATCTGACATGAAGAAGTTTGCTGAAACAATAAAAAACTTGGAAAGCTCAGTTTGTTTACCCCAGAAAAAGAAGAGGTCAAAGCTTCCAAAGTCCCCAGCACCCCACTTTGCAATGCCTCCCATTCATGAAGACAACTTAGAGAAAGTATTTGATCCTAGTGTATTTACTTTTGGTTTGGGATTGAGAAGGGAAAAACAACAGGATCTGTTACCGGCCCAGCAAATTAAAATGCAAAGCCTGGAAACAATAGCCAGAGTCAGGCCCAAGCGTGCATCAACAGAGCAAAGTATCATATTCAAAGCTCTGCAGTCGTGTAGAGAGGAACCTGTCTTAACTCATGAAATAAATGGAAAAGAGAACATTGATGGCACAGATGGTGAAATTAAGAGATCACGGCTTGAAAAAAGCTCCCTCTTCTCAAGCTTACTGTCTTCTACACCTAAAGACAAGTTTTTTAATCCCTCTGTCACCTCAGTAAATAACACTACAACAGCTTTTGCAACTGACTCATCAGGGATGCCTCCTTTACAAGTGGATGCTTCCGGGCCATTTGGCATGGCTCAAATATCTGAGGTAATAAAGAACATTCCAGAAATGAAACAATGTTTGTCTACCTGCTGAATGACTGTTAATTTTGATTTTGCAATTCAGTCTCTTTCAGATATGAAGTTTCCAAATTTTGTGGAGAAATACATGCAAGCAGATAGTGCAAAAAAAGAACTAAGTTTACAAATGCCCAGCTATGGCAACCCTGAGAAAAGTTTTTCCAGCTGGCTAGGGACAAGCAGATATGAATCAAATGTCCCCCCTGGTTTATTAGATGTGGATGTAAGTATTGTGCTGTTTAAAATCTGCCTGCAAAGTTATCCAGCTTTTGTATTTTCTGTAGTCAGTATGCATACATTGTTTTGTTTCACCTCTTAGGGATATACATAGATTACAAATACATAGAGGTGCACTTACGTGTGGTACCAGTTTCATCTGATGGGCTAAGCATGAAAGTGAGATGGCATCTGTTAACATGATTAAGGTTCTTCATGGTGCCCTTATTTGAGACTTTGAAAAATGAATTGAAAGCGTATGTCTGAATATGTCTTCATCCTTGATTTTGTATTACAGTGAAACAAATCTCGTGCTAGCTTTATTTTTTATTGTAAGTTAGTAGAATACTTTCTGTGAACTTCAGGAAATGTCTGTTGACAGTAATCTCTCTCCTCTTCCAGCAAGACATTGAGCCATTGAACTGTTAAATAAGCAACAGAGCATAGTTTTTTATTTTTGCTCTCTGTTTTTCCCAATATTCTCATGCATTTGATAGAAGCATATATATACTTTAAGAACTGGATAGTAGTGATTATTGAAAGTGCTGCTATGGTGGAGGGCTGTCCCTTGGTTTCATTACAAGCATCTGATCCTCATGAGTGAAGACAGACCTACATTTTCCCTTGGAAGCAACTTTAATGTAGAATATCTTTGTATTTTCTGTTTTAAAAATTATGAACTAATGTCCTGTAGTATCTTCTGTTCCTATTAACTTGAGCCGTTATTGTCACCGAAGAGGAAAACTATAATCAGATCTAAGAACTGTGGGAAGAAATATGTTCTCTGAAGTTTAATAGCCACATGAATGTGACCTGTGGAATAGAAGCAGTGTGTAAAAGTTCGAGAGATACTTTGCAAAGCTAATGGTTATGTGCTGTAATGGTTCTACTAAAAGGAGTGAGGTAGTAGAAGTAGCTCCTCTCTTCTTCTTCGCTTTGCAGGAGGAAATCATGGTACCTTGCAGTTTTGAGAATGTAGATTTTTCTGTCATGGGAAGTTTTTTAATTAGTGCGGGGATGAAAATTAGGGGGTGAAAATTGCAGTGGTGTAGATTTATGCTGGCAGTTAAACAAGCTTTCTTACTCTGCTCCTGCTTGGATTTAAAAACTTGAATTTAAAGCTAAAATGACTAGTTTTGGTTTGGTTTTTTGCTGCTTAAATTTGTTCTTGGGTGAGTTTCAATTTTGCAGTGGAGTGTGGAGGCCTGATATGGCAATGGAGTGTGTGTATACACCTAAGACTGCACTTGGGAGAATCCCTTTAGGCTCCGAAGGGTTTCTGGAGTTCTGTGGCACTGTTGCTGACTCTGAATTGTCTTCGTCAAGTTATACAGGAACCAAAAATGTTTATATGATGTGTACCTACTGTGCATCTTCCACTGACTAAGAAAATGATGATGCAGTGGCTAGTGGGTAATGTGAGGGAAAGAGTAAGGGCAGCCCAAAACAATGGCTTTGGTGTTCCTTAAAACACAGGGCAAGTTTTAACTGGAAATGAAGCACGGGCTAAAAAACCAGTCATGCTTCAATGTGTCTTGATGATGTCTACAGAAATCTGATGGTGGTTAAGAACTCTGTCCTGAGACCACTGCCTGCTCTGTGTGTTAACTAATGTGATCTCATTAATTCCTTGCATGTGTTGCTGGTTATCTTAGGCTGCCACTGATTTAGGGGCACAATCTGTTTCTGTCCTTTTGTTTGTATGAATAGCTCCTAGAAGAGTGAGACTCTGTCCTGGAAAGAGCACTCCTGTCCTTGCTAGGAAGCCAAATGCGTCATTGCAGTGCTTGCTTTATTTGTTTTAAGATGATGTGATGCAACCGCAGCTTTCCCATATATTCTATATCATATAACTTACTGCTGACTTCAGCATTATTTTAAATTTTGTATAACTCAATGTGTTTTATTTGTTCTGAATATTTTTTAGTTTATCACTTGTTGTACAGCCTCGTGCTTTTTGAGGGAACTTACCTTGGTACAAGCTGTTAGTCACAAAACTGATTATGCTAGTTAGCTCATACATATATATACCATCGTGCCCCCTCAGTCTTTTCCTTCAAAATTGTTTCATGCTTTATGGCTTGAAATATTTAAACATTTAAGATTTCATTTATATCTTTATCATTGTAGAACATGTACTTTTATCAATGCCAGTTTTTAAAGTAGTCTCATGGTATGAAAGTTCTGGAATATATAGGAAGCTGATCCAGAAGGATTTTAGTGTTTGAGGTTAGTTAACTTCAGTGAGATGATAATTCAAAGTTAAAAAAGAAAAGTGTGTAAGTTTATGTATTTATATAGCAGAGATACTGCTCTTCAAGAGGAAAAAGAGATGGAGGCAATAAGTAGGTATAGTTGAAATGTTAGTAGCTTTTTACTATTCAGACTAGTTTTTCTTTTGGTCTACTAGCCTTATTTTTTTATAGCTGAGCATCTTTATTGAATATCTTTCTGGTTTTGTTTGGTTTTTTGGTGATTTTTCTCTCCCCACTGCCTATTAGACACTTTCAAGAAATGGACAAAGTAAAATCAATCCCAGACCTGGCAAGGTAAGATCAATTTTAATATTTATACTGTTCCTTTCTATACTTAAAGCATAGGAAGATAAAACTATATGTTGCTGGTGTGTGTTTTTCTGTTTGTTTGGTTTTTTTAAACACAGCTGGTGATATACTGTGACTCAGACTGTCAAAAAAATAGCATTGAAGTTTTCCATGATGTTCTGGATTGCAGTTCTTGGGTTCTGTCACCAACAATTTTTATTAAAGTCATCAGAGGATGGTAAGAGATGAATTTTTGCTCTTTATCATTGGTCTATCTAAAAAGGTTTTGATACAGAGGTGGCATGTAATTCACATTAAGTCTGCCTTGTAAATGGCAATGTAACATCAACACCTGTGAGCAAGAAATATGGCATTTTACCTCTGCAAGAGGAAGTTCTGGGCTGGGAAACCTATTTTGCTGACTTATTGAATGAGTGTTACCATCTGGAGGGGTGCAAGATTTCACCAGGCATAGGTGTGGGATGAAATAACAGCTTCTGTCCAGCTATGCTGGTCTTTGACTCCTCTGCCCATTAGGGGTTCTTGCATAGTATTTGGATTGGGCTAAAAGGCTAGCAGATAAGCTTAAAGCCAGGTCTAACATGATTAATTTCATGTCCAAAGGAATAAGATGGTGCTGTAGAGATAACTGACCGTTTTTCTGAGAAATCCAGAGGGATTTTGCTCTAAAAGTTACATTGCCTAAGAGTAATTCAAAACAAGTTCATCTTTGACTTTTTTCATAGCATCAGCAGAATGGTCTTTAGTAGTGTGGCTAGCATGGCAAGTTATGTTGTGGCTAGGCTATAATGCAGTCAAATAGCAGGTTCTCAAAAGTAATGATCTGATAGTAAGCTGCAAAAACAAATGCTGCAGTAGGAGGTACTGGGAAGCATACTGATTGCTGTTTAACTTCAGAAAACTGGAGTGAAAGCCTTTTGATCTGTGTAGACCAGGTTGTATTTTCCAGTGTGGACTAGAGGGACTGGGCTTGTTTCCCCCCACCCCTTCAGTTGAGAACATAAGGGAGGGATTTGTATTTGCAGATGGATAAAGTTTTTGTCTAGTTATATCTTCCAACCTGGTGTAAAAAATGAAGTTTTTACTTTTGTGCACTTGTGTACTTGAAACTGTACTTGAGCAGTCTTTGGCACATTTACACCAGCCACTGTGGAACTCCAGGCTGTTGTTCACAGGATCCAAGTAGCTTGTCTGTTTATACATGATGCAGCATCTTGCAGTGTCAGTGTTTTCTGACCTACAAATTGGTACTGATTAGTATCTCATACAGAAGTCTGGTATTCATAGACAGTGGTCTTTGGTGCCCAAAATCACCAGTTTAAAAAGGTGGAGGAGTTTTTGATGAAGTTACAATTCAACAGTAGACATCTTTGTTTTTATCATTGCTTTTAAAAGTATCAGAGACTGGGAATGACTTGCATCAGCAGTGTTGGGCAAATAAGCTGTATTGGGGAAATGGTAAGGGACTGGAAATAGTACTTGTTATTAAAGGATTTGTTAAATAGGAGTATGATTTTTGCAAATCACACTTGATAAAGCACCATTAAAAATCAGAATTTTTTATTTTAAGCTGGATACTCTACGAGAAACCAAATTTTGAAGGCCCATCTATTCCATTGGAAGAAGGAGAGCTGGAACTCCCTGATATTTGGGGTGCAGGTACTTCTGAAGAGCAAAATGGCTGCAAATCTGTAAAGCCTGCAGTGATTGGTTCAATAAGACATGTTGTTAAGGCAAGTAATATAGGTAAAGAAAATTTTGTATGGATCTTAAGTGATGTCTTATACTGATACAAAGTGTGATTGGTGTCTTAGGTCACAAGTGTAATGTGAGTTACAAATGCATGAAACAATTTTCTGTGTTGAATTTCTTGTTTAATCACAAAATGCATGTGGGGGCTTTTGCACAATGGGAATTATGGTAACATCCACTGGAAAGATAGGGCAGGAAAGTGTATTTTATTGGAATAGCTACATACAGCATATGCTTTGTACCCTGATCAGGCACAAGAAAAGCATCACAGAAAACCATCAGTTATTCTGTACCTGTATGTTGCTTCCCCCTCCAATATAAACCAAGTTTATACTCAGTACAAACTTCAGGGTCAAACTCCAAACCTTGCTTGATATTCAAGAAATGGCCCTGTATGTGCAGACTTACAAGTGAGTTTCACACGTGGTGGAACACCTTTCTGCATGCACTTTTAAGCTACCATTAAGCAGTTACTTATGCAGGTTGTCAAAACAAGCATGAGCTATAAAGTTATTTGACTAGGAAAGGAAAAAGGAGGACTATATATTGCTTGTAACTACAATTCTTGTTTAAATTGAAGTTCTCTTCAAGGATGGCTTGCTTAGTGTTATCTTAGGATTTAATTTGCTGGAGGAGATCTTAACTGATGAAAGAAGATGCATTCCTGCCTAGATGGCAGAAAGTAAACAATGTAAATGCTGTTTAGAGATTGACTGACTGTCTTGGTCCAAACAGAGACAGGCAAACTGGCTTAGCTATACTTTTATTATAGGCATCTAATAGCAGTAGTAATTGACGAGGGGGAAAACAATTTAAAATAAGCAGGTGTTTCAAAACTGATTAAGTTATCCACAATAATTACAGAACTCATAGCACAGATTAAGTGATTATGGCAATCTTCATTTTTCAGGATTACAGGGTTTGCCGAATTGATTTGTATACAGAGCCTGAAGGGTTAGGAATCGTGACTTCCTTTTTTGATGACACTGAAGAAACAGGGGTGTTTGGCACCACTCAGAAGACTTGTTCTATTAAAGTACATTGGGGCATGTAAGTACGTAGTTCTCTGTGAATGTGTAATGCTATGAAAGGAATTTGTTTTAAACCATTGGTTACACCTGTCAGACATACAAGCAGGCTATATTTATTCTAGTCCTATATTTCAGTAGTATTTTGTTGACAGTAGCATTAGTGCATCAGTGTAATGCTTCACTCTTGGAGAGGCTGGCCTCTTAGAATGTTTTGTTAGAGCCAAGTTTTTATTCTGTTTGCATGTAGTAAATACCAAATAACCCCTGTATATTTGCAGCAAAGGAATAAGTTTGCCTCTCTTGCTCTTTTTCATTCAGGCACACTTACCATAACTGTTATGATAAGATCACATTTCCTACTTTCTTTCTTCTGAACTTGAAATTGTCATACTAAAAGAAGAAAAAAATTAAAGTCCTTCTGTTAAAAAATAAGGCTTAATGCTTTACAGAGTTGACATATGACATTCCTGTATTTCACAGGGCATTTTCATCTGGGTTTTTATGGTGATGTTTAGGACATGTATTATGTCACCTGAAAATATCTCGCCATTTGATTTAGGAGGGTAATGTCATGAACGAAGAAAGCTTTTACGATAAAGGAGACCTCTAAGGAGCAATGCAGGTGCTATACTAATGTTAGTTGTGATGACTTAATAAACAAACTTTGTAAAACATTATGGAAGATATGCCTCAAAGTGGTACTGGTGGTACGCAGAAGAGGGAGACTGTTTTCAGAATAAGTGAGACTGGAACCACTTTCCATGATGTTGGGTCCTGCTGAACAGGGTCTATAGACCTTGGTTGTTACCTGATAGCCGTGTTCTGTTTGGGCACTGACAGCACTTGCTGCAGATGGTCTAACTATCAAAAAGTGCCCAGCTAAAGACAGGTGTTACATACCATTGCAAAGATGTATTCAAATATGCCACATGATATATAGGACATTTTAGTTGTTAACAAAGGGTATTTTATTTAATTAAATAGTTACACCTTGATTTCTGGAAAAAAAATGAAGCATTTTGGTATATAGGCAAATTTTAAGATGTCCAAGTAGTTGGTTCTCTGACAGGAAGTTATTTCTGATGAACTGCAAGCTTAATCCAAATTACGTGTCTCCCAAGAATAATGAAATCAGATGTGTTATTTGGAGGTTGATTATTAATTCACTTCGTCAACCTCTCAACTTTGTTCCTGTCTCTCATTTAAAAGCTATCTGTGAGTGGTAAAATTAAAAAAAAATTTGAAAGGAGGCAAAGCCTACGCACATCTCTGACTTGTCTGTCTTTTGCATCAGTGTGACAGCATTTTTTGTACTAAATCAGTGTAAACCTTCGTAGTCCTAATCTCTCTCTGTTGCATTTGGATCCCTTGAGGGAAAGCACCAGAAAGCAAAGTAGATTATTTTTCAACTATATTTCTCAGATGTCTGTTCATTAGTCCAGTTTAGAAAGAAGTCACTTGCATGAGAAAGTCTGTAAATTGCTGCTGCTTTTTTGCATGTTGCAGGGTTTTGTTTTGGGGTTTTTTTGCCTTTAGTTTATAGGCATGGCAAGTTCACTGTATTGGCCGTGAGGGAGGCTCTGATTCTGAATCACCTTACCATGTGGGTGTGGTTGTATCTTCTTAAAGTTTCCCAGTGTTCATGCTTAATTGCTGTTTGTTAAAAGCTGCCAACAAAAATGAGTCAATGCACCTTTATCTTCTGACTGTACTCTTCCTTGGTCTTTCATGTGTTTCAGTTCTTGGAGTGAAGTTAGAATCATAGAATCATTTAGGCTGGAAAAGACCTTTCAAGATGATCCAGTCCAACTATTAACCCACCATTGCCAAGTCCAGCATTAAACCATGTCCCTAAAGGCCATATCTACACATCTTTTAAATATCTCCAGGGATGTTGATTCCACCACTCCCCTGGGCAGCCCGTTCCAATGCTTGACAACCCTTTCAGTGAATAAGTTTTTCCTAATATCCAGTCTAAACCTCCCCTGGTGCAACTTGTGGTCATTTCCTCTTGTCCAATCCCTTGTTACTTGTGAGAAGAGGCCAACCCCCACCTGGTTACAATCTCCTTTCAGGTAGTTGTAGAGAGAGATGAGGTCTCCCTGGAGTCTCCTTTTCTCCACACTAGACAACCCCAGTTCCCTCAGCCACTCCTCATAAGACTTGTGACCAGCCACAAGTTGAGGGCTCGCTGAGCAGTGTGAATACAGGGCACACAATATACCAAATGTTCAGCTACAGACAGTAGTAAAACTGAAGCACCTTGTTTGTTTCTTGGAGCTGTGTACCTGCAATGAAACTATACCAACCTGTGCAAGTTTACATCAGGTTGGAATTTGTCTTTTAAGCATGATAAAGTGATGGGTTATTTTAATATCTTTTTGGTATCACCAGATTTATACATTATAATCCTTACATGAATTAAAGGGTTGGCTGCATAAAGTGTTCCTGTTTATGTGTGTTTTACACTGTTCCATGCTGTACTTCTCAGGGATCAGTAAATTTAAATGGAAGAAATACTTTGACATCCTTATGCAGAGATCAGCACTATGATTCTTTGTTTCCAGCAAGTGATTACTGGCTAAGATTTTCTTGAAAAAGCTTTGAAACACTACTCTTGCTATCCCTATCAAGAATTCTGGAAGTTATGTCATTCAAAGAAGATTTGTTAGCAGATACAAACTGTAAGGAAGTAGATTTCTAAGGAGTTGTCAGGTTTTCCTGTGTATTAGTAAATAACATAAGTTTAGAATTTTTTCCTGAATAGGTTTGTTATCAAATCCAAAGTCTAGGTTAGTAAAGTTCTTTAAGTTCTTGCAAATTGCTTCTGCATTTTAAAAGTGCTCTAAAAAATAGTAGAATAACCCTAAATCTTGATATTTCAGCCTAAAACATGGGTTGCCTTCAGATAAAACAGAGTCAAATTTTTAACTGTTCATTGTGATGGTTTGTTTTGAGGTTTTTTGCCTGTTCAAACAAAACGTGTTATTGGTGGTTCCTGCACAGGCACAGAAGTTTGTCAGTATGCCAGCTTGTAATTGGCAATTTTGATGGTAAAGAAACAAAGTTTTGTTACAGATACAGTGATGTCTTTCCTGAAGTAAGCATATTGTTTTGTTCTTTACTGTTCAGAAATGCTTTGGGGTTTTTATCTTTTGCTTTTTTCCCCTCTACGCCCTCTACTTTAGATGGCTAATTTATGAAGAACCTGGTTTCCAGGGAGTCCCTCTAATGTTGGAGCCTGGTGAATATCCTAATTTAGCATTCTGGGAGAAGAAGGAAGCCTACATTAGGTCAATGAGGCCCTTGAAAATGGTAAAATACTGTTCTTACTTGCAAGTTAAATGACCTGTGTTTATGTCTTGGAAATAATGTATTAATGTGGCTAGATTTTTCAAGATTTACATAAATGTAACTTTAAAAACCCCAAAATTTTTAGTCTATAAAATTCTTGAACGTTCAACATTTGATTGCATCCATTTCTGCCATTAATCTACTTCTTATTTTTGCTTCTGCTCTTCAAGGAAGATTTATCTTAATCCTACCTTTTTGTAAAGAATCAACGACTCTTAGAGATGCCTATAAATTGTCTAAGTATAGACAGCTTATTTTTTTTTCTTCTTTTTTTCTTTTTTTCTTTTGCAGGGTGGTCGCAAAGTTGAATTCAGTGGAGAGCCAAAGGTAAAAGTCAGTGTTTGAGTGTCCAAAGCTATTTTACAACACAGGAACTGCAAAAACTATGTATGGGTAGATAAGTATGTCTTGATTGTGTACCAGCTACCGGTGGCTTAGTGGCTAGTCCTTTTGTGTGGGACCACACCATGAAATTGCAATTTCTGTCAGGTTTAAGCATCCATCGCATACATATGTGACAGTATTAACAGCAGTCTGGATAATGCAGATTGGTAATGAATATTCAAGCCCCCAAGTTGCATCTCTAAAGGAAAGACCTCTTATGGAGAATAGAGAGATCCCACTAGTTGGTTTCATCATCTTGCTTTCTACCTATGTGCCCATGCAAAAAAACCTGTTTGTTGTCAGAATTTATCGTGCTCTCTGCAACTTTTCTTTTACTTTATTTCCACTACAGATAATTGTTTATGAGAAACCTTTCTTTGAAGGGAGACATGTGCAAATAGAATCAGAGATCTTTATGCTTGATGACAAGGAATCAGAAGAAAAGACGAGACTTCCACTTACATCAGTGGGATCCATGAAAGTACTGGGAGGAGTGTAAGTCTGGAAAAATGGTATTTCCCCTTCAGCTGAAATAGTAACTCCGTAGGCTGGAAATTACCATGGATAAATTCAGTACTTGTTTATTTTATCTGTTTTCCTAGTTTTTGGGTTGAGGTATATTCCTGGGTTAAATTTGAAAATACAGTGAAAGAACAAATATCACACATCTGTATCTGCTTCATAAAAACACGGAGTGGCTCTTGTCCATTTTCACATGCGGACTCTGTTGTTGTTTAGTTGGGTCGCTTATGAGAAGCCTGGGTTTGAAGGCCATCAGTACTTGCTGGAAGAAGGAGCGTATCGGGATTGGACAGATTGGGGTGGCTATGATGAGGAGGTGCAGTCACTGCGACCAATTGTTGGCGTAAGTTCCAAGAACATGTTGTAGGCATCTCCTGAGTGCTCTGAGATGTCGTGGCATTTTCCTTATGGTGCTTCTCTTTGTTTTAACAGGACTTCACAAGCTCCCATATGATAATGTACAGTGAAAAAGACTTTGGATCAAAGGGTTCCAATATTAATGTGTTAGGAATTATTTCCAATTTGAAAGACACTGGATATGGGCTGAGGACACAGTCTATAAATGTGTTAAGTGGCATGTAAGTGATATTTTTAATCACTGTTTAATTTTGCATGTGCTATTCTTTTTAGAATTTGATAGTATTTGCAGATATTTTTCAACACTCTGACTTCTAATGTCTGTGTCTCCAGGTAAAATTTTCTGCCCTTGACTGCAGAATATGAAAAGTAAAGTTTTTGTGACTGTGTACATTAAATCATCTTTCTTCTCATGATAAGATGATCCCAGGAAACGCTGACTTATCAATACCCAAAGTATGAAAGTATGAGATGACATTTCATCAGAGAGGGAGAAATAGCTTGTTCTTGTGGCTGTATTTCATTTTAAGCATTTCAACAGCAAAATTGCTATGAAAATATTTGCTAGTTTTGGAACTAATTTCCAGGCTTCTTGCATTTAACTACAGGCAGATTCCTTGCTCTTTCTCTCACTTGTGTGTAAAATGGAGATAACTCTTACCATGCTCACTTATACATTCTGATATTAAGGAGAGTAACTGCTCTGAAAATTAACGTTGCTTTTGAATTGAATGCTCTAGATTAGGGGTGGTTTAGTGCCGTGGTGTTTTTTGTTGTTTGTTTGGGTTTTTTTTAACACAGTTGTTCCCAAAATGTTGCATTGGCCATGGCCATTAACAAATCCAGCTCTTCAACTCTTTGTGCCATGAGCGCTATCACATGCCATTGATAAGCTGATAGACTTTGTTGTTTGATTTGTCTAGTACATCAGTTGCAAATTGAGTTGCACAGCCTTGCAGACTGTATCAAATTATTTCAGAAATACAGACAAGTATTAGCAATCATGGCTGCAAATACACAAAATTAAGCAAAGTAGTAGAACCAAAAGAGTGTGAGATGTGTAGTCTGTCTCCCTGCCTAGTGTGCATGCAGGTGACTTGCTGAAAGTTCTGCTTACCGAGCCGCTCCCTAAATCTTTCTGTGTGTTATCTGTGCAATATCTCTGCAAGTTTTGTCTGGATAAAGGTTGCAGAATCAAGCTCAGTGCATTCCGGAGGAATGCTTTTAATTTGTATATGAATATGGTGCAACAGCAGGTTTTTTTCTGCCTGGTGACCTTTGAAGCCGCTGTGGTCTTTTGTCTTCTGTAATATGCAAGGGAGATTAATGGGAAAGAGTCACCTCAGAAGGTTGGGAAACAAATTGTGGGTTACCTATCATGCCCTTTGTGTAGTTGTTCTAGTAAATGTGTCTGTTGCTGCTGAGGTAGAAATCGTACTTGAGTTTGAGTATTGTAGTAATTAAGAGTGACTCTACTACTCTGATGGCAAAGGTGGATAGAAGTCATTATGAACAAAACTTGTCCCACAGACTCTGCCACTGCTCCTGTAATCTTCACCTTGTAGTCTCTGAAAGATGTAATTTGTAGCAATAAGCTTTTTAAAAATTTAGATGCATTGTTCATAACAGGTGGTTATGAACCTTTTCTTTCTTTCCAGAGAGGTTATGAGTATTTGGGGGTTTTGTGGTGGTGTTCTTACTAAATGTTAATGTGTCAGAAAGCTTGAATGATTCGTGTTAAGTCATGTTTGGTAATACAGTGCTTTATTTTAAATGTTAACCATCTGTTCAGGTAGAAGATTTTTTTTATATCCTTCTTTCCAAGAAATCTGTCATAGAGCAGTAAATAATCCATTGAGCAATTTACTGAGCTGTTTAGACTGTAATGCAGACGATGACATAGTGAATTGTGACAGATTCAGTAAAAGCTTGTCATAATATTTCAAATAACCTTCCTGGTATCGTACTGAAAGTACTTCGTTAAAATAAAAAGTCAAAAATATAAGAAGCCCTGAGCCTTTCATTGCAGTTTTTTAACTACAGGTGTCTGGGGTAAGCAGTTAGAGCAGTAACAGATGTAACAGATGATCTGTATTTCCCACATAATTAAAATTAATCAAATGATTGCTCTGTAATTTAAAGGGTATATCAAAGAAAAGAAAGCCTGACACTGCAGTGCACAGATACTGCTGAACAAGTTCGGAGCTCAACTGCAGCTCTAAACAGTATGCTGAAGACAGCCCAGCTCTGCATCTGGGGAGTGAATATTCTGTTTTGGCGTAATTGAGCACTAGCTGTATTAAAATTTTCAGCTATTTTGTTTCTAAACTATGTTTCTAAGCAATATTTTAATGTCTTTGCTAAATCCATTGTAAAGACAGCCTGAAAAATTTATCCTAAGTATTGAAGTATTGACTTCTTTAAAAATGAAAATGTTTTGCTTTTGAGCATTCTTCAGAGACTGGACAAACATAAAATCCAAAAATTATTTTTCTGGCATTAGTGTGAGAGTAAGTAATCCAAACTGCCTGGAAATAGGAGAGGCTTTTCTTCTTTTAAGTAGAGTTTGATCTTTACTTCTAAATTGGCAGAATGTGAAGTGGCGGAAAATGGAAGTATTTACTAGCAACAGGTAACACCCTTTACAAGTTCAAGCAAGTGCTAAAACCAACTGTTGTACAATTTTGATTTCCTCTCTGCTTAAAAGCTCTTCAAACTTATACTTAATAGTGATCAAAATCACAGGAATTGTACACCTGCAATATGCCTTTTCTTTATCCGTAAACACAGCAAACTTTTGGCAGAACTCCTGAAGAAGCCTCTGTGTTTTAGTTAATTGTCTTAGAACTTGCTGGAAGATCTTCTCCGGATTTTTTTTTTTTTTTTTTAATGTAGGCATTTGTTTACTGTAGTTGTGTAATCAGCCTGGTTTTCCCCTAGTTACCGAGTAATTAGTCCACAGCGTAAATCTGGCTGCTTCTAGTGTACCTATGGATAGTGATATTAAGGAAATAATTAGGTGTTGAGTAGTTCATATACCAGAAGAAACCAGAAGGTAGTAAATTTAATTGAGATGCAGTCAGGGAGGTAACATGAGTGAAACTAAAGAGACACAAGGTACAAGAACAAACCTCCACTGGGTGTAGAAAAGGCCAAGAGCCCTTCAAACAAAGCATCCACTTCTCCCTATCTCTGGACTGATGTTTGGCAAAAACCTTAAAAGGAGTCACAAAATGAAAGTTCACAGGTCCCTTGGATACTAGGAATCACAGTCACAAAGGGGTATGATGAACCTGTTTTCTCTCTTTCCTATAAACAAAATTTTATTCCCTCATCCTCTCTGTTAATCATGCTACAAATCTGCAAGTGCCAGTTAACTTTTTGGTGCCCCCTCCCCACTTCCTCCCAGAGTTAGAGAAGGTGAATACTGGGCTAACCATGGGCAAAGCTGATTTTTAGTGAGTTACCTATGTCTGGATTATTTTATTGGCTGTTCTTCCTGACCCTGTTTGGAGCTGCACTTCCTTGCCATCATATGTAGAGGGATTTGGAGAAAGATTCTCTGTGGGTAATAGTATTAACAATTGGTTTCAGGGGCATGGATGGTGCAGAGGAGTCTCCAGCACCATCCTGCCAGCCACCTGGGATGAAGCTGTTGCTCAGCCTTGCCAAGGCAATTTGTACAGCTGGGGGTTACAAAATCTGTTGTGTTAGGAGAACCTGCTCTCTGTGGGGCAGGGTGGTTGTTGCCACACTGCAGAGCAGTACTTCAGTTTTTGTCGTGCCTGGCAGCTGGAATGTTGCTCTCCTGCTCATATATGGAGGCAGTGTCTTGCTCTCCAGGCCTTTCAGTTAAGTCAGAAGTTGGATTAAAGCAGTGCTCCATCCTAGGGTTAGTCTTGAAGTCTGACAGGTTTGGCTGGTACTGAATTCAGCTGCCTGTCCTTCATGTTGTTATTACTAACTTCAACAGCTTGTACAGACTTCTGAATGAAGTGGAAAAGCTCAGGTATTTCACCATTAAGGCCTGACCCTAGAAACTCCCTAAGTAACTTCATGGAAGCAGAGTACTTATTTAAATTCCATTTATTTTAAAGTAAACATGTGCAGCTCAGATTTGTTGATTACTTCTGCATTCAAGCTTCTTTTTAGATGGGGGAAACTAAACTGCTATCAAGAGATTTTTAGGAGGCGTCTGATGTGTTTTATAATTCACTTAGTATCAGAAACACTTGCTTTCATAGATGTCAATCAAGTTAAACTGTCATGCACCATAGTTGTACCCTGACATTTGTACATTGGAAAATCTAATGAATGTCTGCTGAAGGAATTATTTAAGTAACCCTTTTTTAACTGCTTTTGGTATATGTGGTATACAGGTATAGACACACCTGAGACATTTGAACTGTCTGCTCAATTTATTGTACATACCAATGTCTCTTTGATGAATTACTCTGAGGTGATTTTGAAATGGGCCTTGAAATTTGCCGTGAGTAATTAGTGCGTAACAAGTTAGAATAATTGATTATATCTGAGGCAAACCAAGAGATGTGAATAGTGATGTATGTGAATCATTATTTGAGCGTTTGCCATGGACAAGTAATACAAAGTTCATACTCTTCAGCACATACATGTTGATGCAGCTTTATTTCAGTTTGAGGTTATCCCCCATCGTATATCTGGAGATACTCTGGCATTTGTACTTGGAATAAACTTGCAGTTTAGTAGAATCCAATTGCTTGACACACATAGATCATTTTATGGTGAATTTAGGTGGTGAGAGTTATCTTCCACTGCAAATTATAAGTTCCATACCATTTTACTGCTTTATGATATGAAATTTTTTGTTTGTGTTGAAACTCAGTAAGTTTCTGAAGCCACTGAAAGTGGGTTTTGGCATAACCTAGTGTATGCTCATTATGCACCACATTTGCTAAAATTGAAAGTTGGTTGACTATTAGTGGAAGATTTTCTTGTAGAACCAGGAACCAGCAAGAGGTCCTGATCCCTGCATAAATATAATTAATGAAATTCAGCTGCTACTGTGGCCTGTTCTCATATGGGCACAAAAAACAACCAGTCAGAAAAAAGACTGTAAATGTAATTATGGGAGAGGGAAAATCTAGCAGTGAAAGGTAAGAGAAGTTATGCAGGTTATCACAAAATTAAAGGTAGTACCAATTGAGGGAGTGCTCTTTCTGGGCTTTCAGTATGGAACCAGGGTTAGAAGAACACCATAGCAGAAGGTTCAGTGAATGATTGCATGTAGTAGACTATGCATAGCAAGGCTGTAACTGATAGCAGATACTTCAGACTGGACCTAAAGCACTGCAGGGGTAATTTAACATTGGAGAGAGATATGTAGTAATTTGGTTGCTTTTTAAGTGTGTCATCTCAAAAGCTGAATGTCTTTCAAAAAGGCATGTTCTGACTGAGAAGTTACGGGCTTGATGCAGAACTCTTGAGTTTCTGGCCTCTGTCAGGCATGACATCTGATTAAGTACTTATAATAATGGCTTTGAATTTAAATACATAAATCTGGTCAGATTTGTGATGGTTTTGATGCTTAACTTTCAAGGGTGTTCTTTCTGCTGATGTCTCTGATTCCTAGCAGGGAACAGCCCTGCTCTCATTGGTATTTATGCCTGTTGTTGCAGCTCAGCTTTCTATTTGGGTGTGTGTATCTGCTTACACACAACTGAACTGTTGCTACAGGCAATATTAAAAGCCACTATTCCCATCTTTACTGCCCAGATGACTCTGAAAGTTAGTTTTATCCAAAAAGCTGTATTCTGTTATTTCTAGTTTTGTGTTTTAGAGAAGAACTTGTTCTAGGTGAAATAATAGAATTGTAAAACATCTCAAAATACTCTTACTGTAGACAGCTTTTAGGATATCTAGCAGATGTCTGAACTTGTGGTCTGCTTTAGCTAATTCACTTTGATTTGTATTGACACAGTAGCACTAATGGAAGTGAAATTTACATGGAGTGTGCAGTATTAGATGCACTGGTTTGTTTAGGGTTTTAATAGCATCAGTTTGGCACTTAAGAAATTTTTTACTTGTTCTTACATTAAGACAATAATGAATATACACATTTGTGTTTTGGAAATGTAGTGTGACTTCTACTGATCACCCTCCTCTTCTTTCTCTTTTAGATGGGTGGCTTATGAGAATCCTGAGTTTACGGGGGAGCAGTATATACTGGCTAAAGGGCTATATCCCAGCATTGAGGCATGGGGGGGAAAGAATTCCAAAATATCTTCAGTTCAACCCATTGTCATGGTAAGGACCTAATTTTATTCTTCTTTTGCAAGTTTCTCTTAAGTATTTGGAACTATACTTTTTCTACCAAATTCAGTTTATTTACATTCTTTAAACAATAGTCGATAGTAAACTTTGGTATGATATTTTATCACTGTTGAAAATGTTTTTCCCTTTTTTTCCCCTCAAAACTTTTGCAGGATTTTGTTGGAAGTGAAAGGCGCAAAGTCAAGGTAAGGTGCTTGTCTAAGTGCATGAAACATACTGTATAGTGACATGTAGGTAAAGAAATGGCTTTTTGTCCAGTGTAACACCCCGGTATTTGCATAGATAGCTACTAGTCAGACAAAGAGTGAGAACTGCAGGTGAAGGAAGGCTGCTTTCTAAACCTCTTGAGTAAGGCGAGTGTTCTACAAGATAGATGTTGTTTTTTGTGGTACAGTTGTGACCTAATTACTTTTGGACCTCTTATTTAGTTAACAGTTCTGCTAATTCAGGGGAGTCTTGTTCACTGACAACTGCTGAGTAGTGCTTTAAAGTGTCATCTTTGCCAATAACTTAAGAGAAGGAAATGGCAGGCAAACTTGTCTCTTCAACCACTTAACATATTTCTACACTGGAATGTCTCCTGTGGGAAAGTACTAATATGTAGTTTTGACTACATGAGGCTGGTGGGTGTCTTCTTTTCATCCTTTTTTAATTATGAACCTTTTCAAGTTTTTCCCTGTACAAAGTTATTTTTTATTTTCATTTCAGTCAAAATGGTGAGTGTATCATAGAACTAAAAAGTAGGGAGAAATATCTTAGCTGACTTCTTTTGCACTCCTGATTAGTAGCATGCCTCACTGGAATCTCTCACGTAGGGATAATATATAAACTATGGGGAATAAAAATCTCAGCTATGTGCATGAAAAATGATTTGCATATCTGTATTAAGTGCCTGTTAAGACCCTATCCTAAGGAAGACCTTTTCCTAAGGAAGCAAAGAAGTAATGCCTTTCAGTCAATATTTTGCATCCATCGTCAGTGTGTTGTTCTTTGAAGAACGCTGTACATGCCCACACTCGTATCTCTGTTAAGAGTGAATAAAGCTGGTAGGCATGTGATAATGTGAATGACTTCTGGGTGATCATGGTTAATTATCCTCTAACCAAATTAGCAAGTTTGCTGCTTAGAATTTTTTTTTTTTTTTAAACAAGGACAAAAGACTCTGGGTGACATACCCTCTCTTATCCTCCGAGCAGAGGAAGAATCAACATGACTGTATCTATAGCAGTTAACAGGCACATGAAGCCCATCTACCCTGCGAATATATACCATGCCTGTTGGCATGCTGAGTACTTTGCCAAGATTATGCACCATTTAAGTTCTGAGAGGCAGAGAGTTTTCATTTACTGGGAAAGAGTATGTGTTTTGGAGATTAAGTGGATTGATAATAGAAAACTTTTTATGGCCATTTACTAAATGTATGCCAATCCTGGCCATTCTGTGGGAATTGAAAAATTTTTCCAGCAGGTACACCAAGGAGCTATTTTCACTAGTGTTGTTTTAATTATTTTGTTTGTTACTGAGTGATTTACAGCCAGAAGTAATTTTTAGAATTGTTACCTTGCTCTCTTGAACAAGGATTGCAAGACTGAAGAGGTAACAAAAAATATATGTAACTGAGGAAATCTGTATGTTTTAAGTATGTTTTAATCTAATTATAGAAGCAGTGGTAGAGACGTTACTGAAAGTAGAAGAATGAATTGTTTTTAAATATGTTTATAACTTTTCAAAGGTCCAGTTATTTTCAGAGCCTGAATTCAAGGGTAACTGCCAAATATTTGAACGAAACACGAGATGTATTGATTCATTTGCTGTGAAGTCTTCAAAAATTTTAGATGGCAGGTAAGTTATACTGAATGAATACTACAAAATTGCTAAGGTAGTATAAGTTTTACAAAAGCAACCAGCTTTCTAACACTTGAAGTGGTTTCATATATAGGGACGTACAGAGGACAATACTTTGCAGTTTGCACATCAGTCTTTCAGGACAAAACATTGTAAATAATGTTTCTGCATTTTACTTGCACAGATGTCTTAAGAGGCAATTTCTTCTCCTTCCTCCTGCAGCTGCATAGTGTATGACCAGGAAGAATTCTCTGGTAACCAGTATGTGTTAGAAGAAGGAACCTATCCTGACCTAACAGCAATGGGTTGTTCACCCCAAGCAATTCTGAAATCTTTACGGATTATAAATATTGTAAGTAAAGCTATTAGAAATATTGTAAAGTAAAGGTTAATACAGTGATGATTCTGACCTCTGTATTTTTTTGCAGCAGTAAAAATTCTAGGGTACACAGAGTAGAGATAGGGGTTTTTTGGTGGTGGGGTTTGTTTGGGGTTTTTTTGGGGTTTTTTTTGGGGTTTTTTTTGTGGTTTTGTTTTGTTTTTTTTTCTTCTGTGCAGTAGCAGTTACATGTCCTAGCTGCAGTCAGTCACATTGTTTTTGACCTCTGTGCAGTTTTTGCAAGGAAGACATCACAGAAGCAGCTGCCATGGATCCCTGTTCTTAATAACAGCTTATAAAAGAACTTGTAAAGAGTCAAGAATATGTCAGACTATTTCCCAGTAGGAGAGACCACTTAGAGTGGGTTAAGAAAGTGGTAGAACAGTGTGAAGAAATATCTGTACTGTGGACCTTGTTTTTGATGCATATTAAAAAAGCAGACATAACTAAGCAACTTTGCATGAAATACATGTAATTATAAAACACTGTTGGTATCATCAGGGAAATGCAATTTGAGATAAACACAAAATAATGCACACTTGCAGATGAAGTAAAGCAACACCCAATGCCATTTGGCAAAATTAGGCAGTGTTATGTGTGGTGGATACAAATTAAACTACATTTACATATTTTGTAACTCACCAGTGGTGAGGAACACGATTGCTCAAACCTATAACCAATCATTATGATGGATCACTTACGGAATCTGGAAATATCTTTTAAGATCAAAGTAATTACTAGAAAAATGTGGTCAAGATTCCAGGAACTTAACAGCAATATGAGGAGGTGGTACTCATTTGTAAAAAGGAGGAGTTCACTACTGACTCTCTTCTTTGAATTTGGCAACCTTATTGCACTCCACTGTAATTTTTGTAACCTGTCAGTGGCATAGCAGTTGACAGAGAACTAAAATGTGTCATCCTCTTTCATGTCTTGAGCATTTTGATGTACCCTGTAAACAAACATGTGCAGCAAGTATGTCTGCCTTCTGAACTCTTTGGCTGTCTAGTAGACAGATCCTATTAAAAACAATAGAATTGTTTCTAGCCAAGCTTGGTGGGTGATCACCATGAATTAAAATAGGCTCTTCTGTAAATGTCAGGAATTCTTGGGTTCAAAATGCTTACTTTGGAAAGATTTATTATTTGTGACAGAGACTGTTGTCTTAAAACAGCCAAATGCCAGTTCTGTGCTTCTTGTAAGTTCTTTTCACTTGTGAAACTTGTACTAGTCCTATAGTTTATCACACTTCAGACAGTAGCACAGAGCTGCATCTGTCTTCAAATCATGTGCTACTTCCTTTTCCAGAGGCTTCCTAGTTGCAGAGAAAAGGAAAATGGCTTGCTTTGCTCAGTGGTTTATTAGCAAACCAAAACAGAAAGAATTAAGCGGTTAGACAGAAATGATCATATTGTTCATCTTTGATGATTTTCCAAAAGCTCGAACCTTATTATTCTACCTGTCAGACTAATTTTGGAACTGTTTTTTTGGTAGTGCCAATCTTAATTCCTGCCCACCATCTGCCCTTCCTATAACTTTCCTCATGATTTTTCTGTGACATTTCTATACAGGAAGCACCTTCAGTGTTTTAATATGTCACATTACTGTACTTATCTAATTAAACTCCCTTTTACTGGGATCCATTTATGGGGACCATAAAAAAAAAGGAAATTAAAGAGATACTTGATAAACTTGTAAGTGAAAGTTAAAAGGGCTTTTGTTTATAAGCTTGAGGTTTTTGGGGTTTTTATGCCACTATATCTTTGCTTGGTTGTGCTTGCTTTGCATGCTCCACATGGTTGTGCTGCAGATGGAAAACAGCATTTTTCCTTCTTGAATTTGATACTTGTTCTTTTTCCTGAATGTATTGTAAAAAAAACTGTCAATGTGGTTTATGCTTGAACATTCATGCTGAAAATACCTCTTTTTAACAAGCAACTCTGTGGAATAACTAAATGTAGGAACACCAACTTCATACAGTGCAGTACATGGGAAGTACTGAAAGAAAAATTCATGAGCTGATCTTGCACTTCTCTCTTCAGGGAACTCTTTATCTAACAGTGTTGCTGCTGAATCCAGAGAATGCCCAGAGTGTAAGGTGTGGCAGAAGATTGGAGGATTTCCTTTTCTGTTTCTTGTTTTCTTTGGAAGTAGATTATTTCTAAAGCACTGTATGTGGCTGAAGGGCTGCTGCCTGAGCAGTTGCATGTCTCAGAGTACAGTTGCCGTTCTGTAAAAAGGCTGAGTGGTCAGAGGTACTGAGACATCAATGTGGTGTGACTGTTCCTGTTAGGCTCTTTACCTGTGGTGATGTGTGACAGTCTAACTGGTGTTAGCCTTTCACACTCAGTGGTAGGGATGAGCATACTCTAATTTTGGAGTAAGCTAAAAGGCCTCTCCTGGCATTTTCCACAGCCTAGCAGCATGTGTGCCATCAGAAAGCAGAGCTCAGCTGCTGTGCGATAACCTGGACTGCTGCACAGATAATGGTGATGCTCATGCATCATCTGAGCCCTTAAACATCTAGAGGAAAACTAAAGAGGAATTTAAGCACTGTCTGGAAATTGGTAGATGTGAGGTCTTGCTTAACAAAGTCACATGGAAGCATGCATATATGAGCTGCCACGCATGTATGGAGCCAGGTCTGCCTTGGAGGGCCTGTTTCCATGCCTGAGGCCAGATGGGAGTCTGTCGAGACTTTGTGTCATGTCAGGCGTTCCCGATCCAGTTGATGTGTTTGAGTATGCTGAACACATGCCAGAAGGAAGGAACTCTTCTGGCTAAGGCATTGCTTTTATGCAGTCGTTGCTGGAAGACTTGTGAGAAAGGGAGTGGCAGTGTCATTTCTGTCTATGAGTGTACTCTGTAACACCGAGACACTCAGGCTTAAATGACTTTACCCTGGGGGATTTCAAACCCTACTTCCCAGCTTCCACAGGAAGGCCTAAATTGTGAGAGGTTATTTCCAGTCCACTACAGATACATTTCCCCACAGAAAAGAATCTGAGGTTTGTTATCCAGAAGACATTTAAATTGGATTCAGTGATGCAGGGAGTTTCATGTAGGCAGAATTCCTTTGACACCAGAAGCATTTTGACAGAGGGGGAGAAAAGTCATTTCCCCACTTTGGAGGATTCAGATGTTACAGTTTTCACTTGTCGTGAATTTCACCTAAGAAGTATCAGTTTTGCAGCTTTTGTCTAGTCAGAGATTGATGTTGCCATAACCTACTGTAAAAGTTAAAAATGAAAGCAGTAAGTGATAAGCAGTACTGACAGGGCTGTCATCATTTGAAGCTGTAGAAAATCAGTATTATCTTACCATGTGTTTGGGTCTGAAGATGAAAATTCCTACAATGAGTGGGGTTTGGCGCAATGGAAAAGGGATTTGGCATTGATTAAAATGTATTTTAAAACATACTTAAAGATATTACGCGAGAATCAACCACAGAGATGTTTGTGTGTGCCTTAAGATAAGGAAGTTTTATGTTCCATGCAAGAAGATCTCTTGTGTGTTTTGAATAACAGGTTTTTTTGACTTTTTAAATTTCTTTAAAATAACTGGTTTTAGAGCAAAAACATTGTCTTTGGTCTTAAACAATCAAGAAACCTCTGAAATAAAAGGGCTGTGTGGAGTAATGACGTTCACAGTCACCATCTGGAGTTCTAACATCCTATAAAAAGTGCTCATCTTCCCTTTGCAGGAGCTGTCTGAACCCTGCATAGCTCTTTTTGAAAAGACGGGTTTCCAAGGAAAGAAAATTGAATTCAGTACAGAAATCTTAAATCTCCAGTTCCTGGGATACAGTCCTCAAATAGCTTCAGTTCAAGTCCTTGGTGGCATGTAAGTTTAAAATTACTTTTTGATGTATTTATTCAACAGAAACATTACAGGTGCTAAGAACCAAGGAATGTAAAATTAGAATATCATAATGTGCGTAGTGCATTTTCTTCTTGCTGAGCAGTTTCTTCTTAAGGAGCATTTTCACCTCATTTCATTTTCCTGTTTCAACAGTGTTTTCCCTGACTGGTGTCCTGTGCTAGAAGTTGAAATGAATTTGAATAAAGCTCACAAGGAAACTAGTGTCATCTCTCATGCCATATTATAAAAGTCAGCTCATACAGCATCCAACTTCTGTGCTCTTGGTTTAGATCTCAGTCATAAAAAAATCATTCACTTTGTGATCTGTGTCATAAGTTCAAAATTTTCATCCTTTAACCTTGTTATGGACACAGTGTTACAATCAGATCATTATCTGGCCCCCTCTGGCATTAGTAATTGTCCCTTTTTTCTTCAGGAATTGGATGAGACTCTGGGTTGTAAATCTAGCAGTTAAATTTGTTAGCTGTTTTTAAGCAGTTTTGTTCTCTAAATGTACTCTTGAAAAGAATGTAAAAAAATAGCCTGTGATGAAGTTTAAAAGCTGTTCGGAAGAATTTTTAAAATTACTGTGCTATCTTCTAGGGTTCCAGTAGATCTGTTACATTTCTCTTTTTATTTTTTTCTCTGTTTTTAACCTCTCAGATATTTGTCTCAAGTATATGTTCTTTTTTTTCTTTCTACGTTAAAGAATACGACTTTTTTTAAACAATAGATCCACGTTACTATTGCTTTGCATTTAAATGTGTTCTTTTGAAGAGGTAAATTTCCAAGGAGTGTGTTAGAGAGATGCTGTTGGAAAGCTTAAGACTGCCCTCAAGTGGATAGCTAATACCAGATCTGTAGAGCAAACCATTTCCTCCATCTGGATAAGCGGGTCAAAGGGTTTCCTTAGCTCATTGAACTGAACTTTTGAAACAAAGGTTATAAAAGGTACATGTTCTGTATTCTGAAACCTCCTGAGATTTCAGTATCTTTCATCCTAACCACAATATAGCTGATTCTCACTTTCCATAACATAAAGTCAAACATCAAGTTACTTCTTTGCCAATAACATGGTTACTGTGATTCTGGGTAATGGAGTTGTGAATTGTGTGTGTTTCCTGTCCAGTGCATATATGTGGTTTTTTTTCTGGTGAATCGCTGGAAACACAGAATACAATTTGAAAATTCTGATTTCATTACAGCAGTGTCAGCTGCTGAAATGTGTCAAAATACAAGGTTTAGTTTCCTTGCCCCTACTGCCTCCCTTATTGAAGGGGAATTTCATCTCCTCATCCTTTGCTAAGAGACCTCCATTTATAATTCTCCTAATTTCATACCCAGGATAGATATGTATTAGGCTGTGAAAAACACTGAAATTAAGATGAGTGTGCTTCTAGTTATAGATGTTTGCTGACAAACCAGTCAGAGGAAGGAGGTAACAGGAAAATGTGTGTATTGAGTGTTCATGTACTCAAAAACCCATGGCTGTTTGACAGTTCCAGCAAATCAGTGTGAGAAAACTCTACAAATTGCACTGTATTGTAGCCTACTTTGAAGCCTCTTTGTAATTCACTGTCTGTGCCAATAGTAGAGAATCAGAAGTTGGGTTCTGACAGATTACACTCAGTGTGTGATTGTAAGTGTAGTTGGATGTGTGCTAGTGAACGCTAAAGAAAAATTTTTCTGTATGCACTCTTGCTCTCTCTTTGTCTCTTCCCTGCCCCCCTTTCAGGTATTTGGAAAGAAGAAAGGTGTTCTGAAATAAACCTCTATCAAAACATCCGAGAGCTTCACCCTGATGCAGTTTTCAGTATTTCCCTGTTGCAGTCTGAATCCATAGCAATTCTTTCCCACATGCCTCAGGCCAAATTTAGATACACGAAACTTTAGGTTCTGCAGCTGCAGCCATCTAGCATATATGGCATATGCAGCATATAGATCTGTGCTCCCTGAGGAGTCAGTGCCTCCTGAAAATAGATGATATTTAAAAGTTTAGTTCTCCCAAGAAAATGCTTTGTTTCCTTCAGCTTCTAATTTTTAAATAACAGGACTTTAAAATTTGAACTCCAATGTATTCATCTTAATGAATACATTGGATCAGGACACGATTTTATTATTTTTCAAAGCCTCTTACAAAGAAGGTCATTGACTTTGCAAAGCTAAACACTACTACTTTGTGGGACAGATTCTGTTAAACCCATTTATTGATTCTAAAGAAGGATTTGGCAGTAAAAATATTCTTTTTTTTTTTTTTCACTCGTAGATGGATAATTTATGAACATAGTAATTACAGGGGCCGTCAGATGTTGTTAACACCGAATGAAATTCCAGACTGGTATAAAGCAAGTGGCTATTGTCAGATAGGTTCTCTGAGACCTTTACTGCAGGTGAGTAGGCTTTGACATGAGCTTATCAAGTACTAATTTATATTTTGTAGTGGGGTTGGGAAGATATACAGTTGAAAGCAGCATTACAGCCTTGATGCATGTCACAAGCTTCAGTAATGGCAATTGTGTAAAGAAATCACTCTACAGTTTCACTTGTAATAAAAGCTATTTGATTATGCTACATGGCTTTGCAGTTATAATGCTTAAACTGTTCATTAATCAAGCTTTAAGTCAAAGTATAGAAGACAGCATATAAGGATTAACTAAGGATTAACAAATAATGGCTATAACTACTATATATGAATTATTTGAAATTGTTTCATAATTAGCACCCAAACTGCTTACTGGCATATTGTCTGTACTATCTGCATTATTTTTCTAACATCAAGAAAATTGGTCAAAAAAAAAAAAGATACTTCAATTAGTAGTGATTTTTGTGTTGATTTAGGAGGGAAGGTCCCTCCCTGCTTATTACTTGGCAGAATAATTTGCAAATCTTATGCAAAATTTATTCTTGTGGTGCCTTTTTCATTTTGTTCTCTAAGTAAGGACCAGGTGACTTTGTCCAATGGTGTGGCAGTCCTGGGAGCTTTAACATCTGAGATTCTTCTTGAGCTATATTTTATTGAAGAAACAGCTTTGTCTAATTCACAGTTTACTTGTACCTGCAACCAAATATATTTGCTTGCTGTCATAGTGTTGTCTTTGTATAGTCTTAAGCAGAGTTAGGAATAATACATTTTGACTGCCCTACTGAGAGCTTGTCTAAACAGAAATGTAAATTAACAGGCCACAGCATGAATGTGCAGTGAAATACTTGCTGCCAGTGAAATAAGCAGCACTGCAGAAGTGCACCCTTAATGGAAGCTAAGAGCATCTGTACAAGGAGGTAGCAGAGAGAAGTTAGTGTTGCTCTGAACTAAAGATTCTTAGCTTTCCTCTGTGTGCTGATTTCAGTGCATAGGTGAGCCTAAAACTCTCCATGCAGAATAGCGAGTTCTCAAAGCTTGTCCAAAATGTTTATGGGCTTTCAAATGTAAATTCTCAAATAAAAAAGCGAAGCTTTCTGAAAGAAAGAGGGAGGCATGGGGTTCAGCACTGACAGTAATTGTTCTGAAGTTAACCAAGAGCAAGATGTGTTTTCTGTGGTTAAAGAATTCTTTTGTTTTCTGCAGAAACGTGTGTACTTCAGGCTTCGAAACAAGGAAACAGGAAAATTCATGTCACCTGATGGAAACTTAGATAATCTGAATCTTCTCAGAATACAGGTTGCAGAAGATACAGACTCAGATGATCAAATCTGGGTTTATCAGGATGGATTCATAAGGTGCCGGGTAAGGTTCAAGTTCAATGTGCATCTTCTCTTTTCCTCTCTAATAGTAGGGCTTTCTGAATTTAATTCCTACTACATCATCTTAATTTATTTTATAGGCATATTCTGTTTCATCTGTAATATAATCTTGCTGTAGGGGAGTGTTTTTAGTGAGTTTTTATTTTAATTGAACTCTGGCTTTTTCTGGTGACACTAACTAGTAGTGTGATTTTTTTTTTTAATATATATAATTGAAATTTTGAGAGATTATAGTTATGATTTATTGTCTTCTAAAGAATAGTAGCCTCAGAAGTACAATCAACACCAGAAGACCATTGTCTTCACTTCATGAGCTCTTTCCATGTTCATGCCCTCTTTCTCCACAGTGAAAATATCACAAAAGTGTCAAAGCAGGAGAGACCTTTTAAAATAGACCCTTCCTGATAATGTTTGAACTATGCATACCTTGTGGTAGGTCAATTAGTGTAATGTAGGTTATATACTCTTCTGCATTCAGGCAAGCTTAAAGATAAAATCCTCTTCTTTTGTGGGGTGGGTTTTTTGTTGGTTTTTGTTTTGTTTTGTGGGTTTTTGTTTGCTTTCTGGTTATCCCTGTATTTGTCAAATTCATCCTTTTCCTTTCCTCTGTACAAGTTTCCAGATCACACCCTACTTTTCTCACAGTCCATAAAACTAATCATGTGCAAACTGTCATTGAGGTGAGCAGAGGTATGTGCAGTTCATATAATGTTTAAGCTTGAAAAGTCTTAGGTAGGGATGCCAGCCAAAAGAAAATTAAGTTACTTTAATACTGTTAAATAGCTGGACTGCAAAGAATCATGTGAACTTTTTCTGTAGGATTGTATAACTTCAAAGGAGCCATTTAAAACTATGTCATCTATGCTGGAGGGAAGAATCTTACTGTTAATAAGCTAAGGCATTGTTCGGACATGTTTACAGGACACATGCAGTTGTAAAAGGGATTTACGCAGACAGCAAAATGATGCAAAGTAAGCTAAAAGCTTTAATATTGCATACAGAAGACTTATCTTTTGATGGTGCCTCTCAAACACCACTGAAAGTATTCATATTGAGACAGCGTGGTATTATATGGCTTTAGATAAATGCTCCTGGTTTTTGTCCCTGTTTCTGTATCTCATAAAGCAGTTTTTCTGTGCACAAAAAATACACAGCTCGTGCTGTATAGCAGTCAGGTAGCTTATGTGGAGTGCAAGCTGGCAACGCTGATCTTAAGTGACTGAAATCTTACAGAGCTCTGCCATCTTTCTGTTGAATGGTAGTAAATCTACTTTGCACAAAACAAAAATTGGTTTGTACCACATAGTAAGAAGAAAATTGAAAAATTGAGCTCCTGGGTGGGTAGGCATGCAGGCAGACATAGGTCATTGGAAGAACTTGTGCCTTTCTTCTCGTAAGCTTGGGTCATCTCACTGAGTCACAGTACCTTGAGGTATGCCTGAGGTTTTCAAGGAAGGCCTGTTTAAGTATGTGGGATAACCAGTAAGCAGGATATGAAAGTCATTCTGCTCATTTTGTCAGAAACAGATATGAATAGCAGATAAAAATTCAGGTCTCCTCACTCTTCATGTGTTTCTTGGAGATAGATGCAGTACTGGCTTAATGGATGTAACGTGTAAGACTGGAGTCTTTGTAGTCCCACTAGAGAATGTTTTAGATACAGATTTCAGAACTGCAGAACTAAATCAACTTACCTGAATTCTGGGTTATGATAGTCAGAAGTACTAGTTTTTCAGAAAGTAGTGCTTTGAGAAATACTGGCAAAAAATAGTTTAAGGGCATATCAACAATGACAGATGGGCATTTAATCTGCCACAGAAGTGCATTCAGTAGTTAAAAGGTGCAGTTTATGGTGATCTATTGAAAATCACTGTTCATCTAGAATAATTAACTGCTATTTACTACAGCCTTAATAATCTTTTGAAGTAAGCTTGATTTTTGCCAGTTCTTTTTTTAACCAAGAAGACATTTGCAGAGTTTTAAAATCAAGTAATAGGAATTACTAGGAAAAGAGTAGAACAAGGAAGGAAATATTGTGATACACTGTGAAATTTGTACACTTGATACTGTGTAGCTACATCCTTTATCTCAAAAGGTTACTGCAGAACTAGAAATGACTGAACAAAAAAAATTGTGCAGAGGAGATGGAGGGCTTCTGTGTCAGGAAGAGACAAAAGAGCTAGGACTTTCTAGCCTGTAAAGGGGACACTTTGAGGGATGATACATTTGAAGTGTCTGCAAACAGTGTGGACAGGACATCCCTTAAAAAAATGGAGGGGTGAGGAAAGCATCAAATAAAACTAGTAGTTGCGTATCTTTTTTTTTTTTTTTTTAAGTATTAGGCAAGATTTGGAACTTCTTGCCACAGAAGGGTTATGATACAGAAGGGTGTTCATGTAAAACCATGATCACCACTGATCTTGGTGGGTAGTGACAGACAACAAGCATTAGAGGTATTGGGTCTGCATGGAAAAGCCCAGGCTGGCAGTTGTTGTAGACTTGGTGAGATAACCAGGAACATACTGCATACAAGAGTAGAGTGCATGTAGTCTTCCTCAGCATCTGTTATTAGCTACTGCTAGAGAGAGGTGTTAACTGTACCTTTTGATCTGATACAGCATAGTTATTTTAATCTTCCTGTGTAGTGGAGAGTCTCAGCAGAAACAGGAACAAAAGAAAAATAAGTAGTCTTGTGTTCAGGTCAAAAATACGTTCCTTGAGGGAAAGTAATTCCTGAATTCTCTTCTTATCTGATGACATCTCTCCTCTCCGATAAAAAAACAGTGGATACTAGAAGTAAGGCCATTTTGAATAATTGCTGTTGCCTTTCTGATGATACAGATGGCAGAGGATTGCTGCTTGACAATTGTTGGAAATCTTATAACTCCTGGCTCTAAACTTGGTCTGTCATTTGAGCGGAATGAAGACAAACAATATTGGCATATTAGTCCCGATGGCAGGATTTATAGCAAGATGAAACCCAAGCTGGTTTTAGATGTCAAAGGTAAGCAAATGTTATCTTATTTATCTTATTACATTGGGTCTTAATTACACGGTATTTACAGTGGGATAGGTAGTAAATGTGCCTATAAATTAAGGATGGTGCTTTAGTTACTTTAATCTAGAAGCAAAAAAGACCCGATCAGCTTGTTTGACCTCCTGAATTATACAGGCCCTAGGACTTAATTTCATTTTTCCTATATACAATTTAGTAACTCACAGTACTTGCTTATCTTGTATTCTCAGTGTCCACTCACTGTAGATATCCTCAGTTAATTTTTGGGTGATGTGAATATGATTATTTAAAATGCTGAAGCAAGAACAACCTAACTTCTCATTAACTTTAATTTGAATAGAGCAAATTTTCTTATATAGTAGCTGTAGATGCAATAGCCAAAGGATATTAGGAAAGCAAAAGCAAGCTTTTACACTGATATGATTAGATGCAAAAGGCTATACCTTTATTGCAAGCATGAGAATCTGCCATGGTAGCCAAAGGTCTCTGCACAATTGATGTGTGTTTTGGAGTCACTTTTGTCATAGTAATTTGATTTGTGTAGATACTGTTTCTGAACTTTGTTTTTATAGCTTCATAGAAGGTCTGAAAAAGCAGCAAATGGAATGATTAACAGAATTAGCATAATCATACGTTCTTACAAAACTGCCTTTTTGGGTGAGGGGAACAATCATTTTCTATAGCTGTTAATTTTTTTTAGCTGTTTTAAAATTAATTTTGTATGATGCCGTGGCATTAAGTACATCACTTACAAATACCACCACCACACCACCCAAAAAACCCAACCAAAAAAAAATAAAACACCAAGGAAAACCTCAAAACCAAAAAAACCCAAACCCACCCAACTAGAAAGATATCAGAGTCAACACTTTGGAACTAAAAAGGACAAGACTCATAGAATCACAGAATATCCTGAGTTGGAAGGGACCACAAGGATCATCCAAGTCCAACTCCTTGCCCTGCACAGACACCCCAAGAATCCCACCATGTGCCTGAGAGCATTGTCCAAACACTTCCTGAACTCAGACAGGCTTGGTGCTGTGACAGCTTTCTTGGGGAGCCTGTTCCAGTGCACAGCCACCCTCTGGGTGAAGAACCTTTTCCTACTCTCCCACTTAAACTTCCCCTGGCACAGCTTCATGCCATTCCCTTGGGTCCTGTCACTGGTCACCAGAGAGGAGAGAGATCAGTGCCTACTTCTGCGCCTACCCTCATGAGGAAGTTGTGGACTGCAATGAGGTCTCCCCTCAGTCTCCTATTCTCCAGGATGAACAGACCGAGTGACCTCAGCCACTTCTCATATGGCTTCCCCTCAAGGCCCTTCACCATCCTCGTGGCCCTCCTTTGGACATTCTCTAATAGTTTTATATCCTTCTTATATTGTGGCCTCCAAAACTGCACACAGGACTCAAGCTGAGACTGTACCAGAGCAGAGCAGGACAATCATCTGCCTCAACTGGGTAGGACTATCAGAACTGTGAGAAAAGGGTTACCTGATGTCTGACCAGAACACAACAGTAGCACAAATAGTCAAAAATTCTCTTTACTGCCATAAAAAGCTAGTGATGATTAATTATAAACTTATCAAGAGGACTCCAGTTCAGGGAACCTTTAGTCACAATGACTGCCATGCCTTTTCCTAAAGTCAGTTCTTAGTTGCATCAAACAAGCAGAAATACTATTGCACGGCCTTTTCTTCAGTTCATCATGTTAAAAGCAATTATGTATTCTGCATTTATAATTGAAGAACTTTACAATGGATAGGTCTGGTGGTGAAAGTATACATGCACTCTTACCTTAAAAAAAAAGTAGATCTGTACAGTAAATTCGAAAGAGTAGGTACTTTTAGCTTTTACTGGAGAAAACCTAGTAGGAAAAATACCTGTTTCTGCCAATTCTCCTGATCCATTCTGGACCACAAATTGAGTGTTAAAAGAATTCTTCAGCAAATGAATGCAGTTGTTCAACTGTGCAGTTACCATTGCCACCTTGTGGATATACTGGCATAGCACAAAGCCTTGTCCAGAGCACCACCCTACCAAAGTAAAGAGTCTCTTTATCCACTGTAAAAAAAAAATCCCATCTTCTTCCATTTTAACATGTTTACATTCTATCAGATACTGCTGAAAATTATTTTTGCACTCACAGTGATAACTGAGCTATGTAGCCAATGTTATTGACTTTTCCCCCCCTTTCTGAAGAATTTTGCAAGTTGTATATCTCTCTACTGCTTTTTAGTAATTGCCTGGCACTGGCAAGGAGAGAAATCATGTTTGTTAGCCTTCTGATTTGGGACAGTGGCACCAGAAAGCATCCCCCAAATTCCTGAAGTGGAGAACAGCTGAGCTTGAGTCAGTATTTCCTTAGTACAGAAGAGCTGTTCTTAAATGTGCCTGCCCATGCAGGACTCCAGGTGCATAGTATATTTCTTTATGAGGTCTGCTAGAATTCATATTTGTTACTGATCATAAGCTTTCAGCTGCCAGGCTTGTCTTTTGCTCATTCAGGGAGGGTGAGGCAGTCGGTGTGCAGAACAAAAAGACAGTGTCTGTGGGAGTATACTGGCATGCTTTGTATAAATGGTTGCCTCAGATGGGTGTTTCCAATGGGAATACTACCTCCTGTTGCAGGTGTGTAGTACTACAGGAGATGCATGTGTCCTACACTTCTACAGTACATAGCAGATCTGAGGAAAAAAATGTCAATTCTGACTTTCAGCTCTAGTCAAAGTTTTCTTTGCTTCTGAGTTTCTTAAGTCAGAATATTAATGGTACTCTTCTTATGGGAACATGTTTGGCATTGCATCACGTAATTAAATTAAGCTCCTCTAAGAAAGGGTTCTGTTTTGCATTCAGATATGTTTAGCTACCAGTGGAAACAGCTGAACGTTGGGTAATATTCTGTGCATGCAGCTGGTCAAATAAAGGATTATAATGGCAAAGAGTAAATGAGTGTAGACCTTGTTGCTGACGTGATCACACATGTATTGTCTGTTAGCAGCAGGACTTACCTTCATCATGTAAACATTTTTAGAGTGGAGTTACAACTGAGGGACTGTTGTGGGGAAACTAAATAGCCAAGTGTGACTTCTGGGAAGTGACAGCCTTAAAGGAGCTACACCTGGCTGCATTGCAGTGTTTCTTTCCTTTCCCATGCAGGCTGAAAAAGCCAAGGAACTGAATTACTGAAGGGGTGGAGAGGATCAGGCAGGCTGATCCTGATTAATTCAAAAATTGTTTCAAAATTAATTCCAAAAGCAGGCAGTGATGAAAACACGTGTATCATTTCAGTGCCTTGAGGTGAAGAGAAACTGTCTACGCCAGCTCTTGCTAGATTTTCTCTGAAACACAGAGTATTTGTCTCTAATTCTAAAGACAAATTTGAAATTTCTCTTTTCAGGAGGCACACAGTATGATTGCGACCATGTCGTTGTCAACACAGTCAACGAGGAAAAGTTAACACAGTGTTGGGAACCGCTAGTTGTATAAACCCAAAGAAGCAAAGATGACGTTTCAACTGGCCACTACTCTGGACACTGGAATTGGCACTGCCATCTCTGAAGGACAGAGGATCCACAATGAGAATTTTGTCTTCTATTCACAATTTTAAAAAGGAAGAGCAACAGAATGTTTCACCTCCCTATCCAAGATTATTATCCCTACAAAAGCTTGAGTATATCTAATTTTTTTTTTTTTTAATCAGCACAACTCAGTCTTGGCTAGAGAGTGATAGTATGCCTTGGGCTAGAATGGAACAACTAAAGGTGGGAGAGATCCCATGGAGTTACAGTTTTGTCAGTGAGTAGTTAACCCAGAATAGTCAATAAGTATAACTTTAAATTATTTTTAAAAGATTTTTTTTTAACTGAGAGGCTAAAAATATTAAAGCTTATTTTATAAAGGACAGGAGTGCAAGTGTGTGTGTGGTCATAGCAATTTGGACCTGTGGGCTGTAGTATAGAGAAATATTCACTATGGAAAATTAATATATTTCACTGGAATAAACTTATGTTTACTGAAAGTTGAAAGACTACTAGCACAGCACATCCAAAGAATTTCTAACATGTGGCTTCAGGTGTATAGTTAGTATGCTAATATAGTAACTCCTAAACTAAGAAAAAATTCTAGATTTTCTCATGTGTAGACAATGTAAAGGAGCAGACGTTTGTTAGAAAATAGGTTGCAAAAGAATGTATTGGAATGTGAAGAATTTTTGCCCATTTTGTAGGCTGCCTAACTTTTTTGAGTTATGGGTATTTTTCTTCTTTGCCAAGTCAAATTTGTACCTTTTAAAATAGTTTCAGTAAGTATAGTCTTCCTGAACTCCAAAATCATATAGACAACTAGAATTCTTAGGGAAAGTATCACTAAAGGTGACTGCAACAGCACGTAAGTGCTGTGGTTACTGAGTTTTTCAGCCTGTTGGGCTTACAATGGAGAATGCCAGAGTCCCCACTATTTGGGGAGAGCAATGTCTGTGGTGGATTGCTGGCTTCCTGTTGGACAGAAGTGTCTGACTGCTCTAGGAAGGTGCATAGCCAAGCCTGGATATGTGCCCAGCCACAAGGGCTGTGCCCATTCAGTGTATTACTGGTTTAGCAAAGAGTTTGTGACAGGTAGGATGTCCTGATGACTGCAGGAGGTCCTTCTGTTGCCCTGCTTTGGACCTGGTTATGTTAGTTTTCCTTAATAATATTGACAAAAAGGTAAAATACAAACTAAGTCTCATACTATGCTGCTGTGTTTCGTTCTGGCTTAGACCAGTGTTATTACAAGCTGCTCCTAGGAGCATCCAGGCCTTTGTCTTGCATAGTAAGTCTGTTTAACATTTTTGTTACTATCGTATTGCCCCACAGGATACTGGTGCTTTTACCATTACCACCCTAGAGGAAGTGCCTTACTAATTTTCCTCCTTTTGTAAAGAAGCACTGAAGTTTTGTTGCTCTGAAATGTGCTGCTTATAGTTCTTTGTAGAAAATATGTTGTTAGTGGTTCCAAACAGTGGTACTTTGTTATACTGATGTGCTCTTGCTATATATAATATAGCATTTTACAAATAAATATAAGTTAGGTAACTTTTTATTGAAATTATTTTTAAAGTAGAAAGCTGGCATTTTATGGTTAGTTTTGTTCCATCTTGTGCCTGTTTCTGTCCATAATTCCTCTGTGACAGCTAGCTAATGAGGAGGGAATACATGGTGTGGAATAGCTGCAGGTTCTTGAGGAATGGACAATTCTTCTATACCAGCGTGTGTTCAGTGCCATTTGTGCACGGGGCCACAGTTCGCACCACAGCCACTTCTTTCCTCTGGTGTAAGTGTTGCATGACATGCTGTGTCTGCCACCATAGCTGCACAACAGTTAATGTGCAGCTCTCAATTAAGAGGTTGCCACTTTCCTTCAATCTACCTGCATAATTGCAGGGGAAGTTACTCCACTGCCCGTCACTGGCAAAACAGCAAGTTTATAAACAGACCACCAGACACACACCCCCCCCCAAGCACTTCACCCCCACCAGGAATAACAGGGCATGACAGGAACAGGCTCCCAACTACTGACAAAATCATGTCTAGCCTACCTGCATAAACACTGCAGTCAGATGAATCTGAGCCAGGAGCTGGGCTATTAGGATAATTATGAGTTACAGACTGATTTTGTTGCATGCTTCTATTTGGATTAGTTATGCCATGAGAGAGTTGCCATATCAAGATTAAACTGTCAGTCTTGAGAGAGTGATGTGACCACTTAGTTCTGAGAATCAACTAGATTGAGGAATAATATATACTAACAGAGGTGAACAGAACTAGGAAAGGCCAAGGAAAACCACAACATGTTTCACATGGAGAATTAGGTAAGTGTGCCTCACCATTTCCAGACTTAGCTAAATCATCTGAAAAACAAAAGCTCCAAGAGCTACAATCCAAAAATGCTGCAGGCTGTTCCTCTTATCCCAGGAGTGAAGGGTGTTCTGCAAAAGTCACAACTACATACTTAAAATAGTTTTCAAGTAGAAACGCTCAAGGGACATTAGTATGTCTTGTCTGCCTATTAACAGGCAGTGTATAAACAAATCAGAGGCTTTTCTAAAACAAGACTTTTTTGTAAGTTATGCATCCTGTATGAGCTTTTAAAGAAGAAACAGTTGCTACATACCAATTTATGTTCAAGGACTGACTGCAGGCAGAATAATGATTAGAGATACTTTATTGTCTATTAATTACATTGATCACCGTTTTTCCACGTGCATGTCCTCCTTCCAATTTCAGAAAGGCCTTTGGAACTTCAGAAAAAGAGAAGACTTCATCAATAACTGGTTGAATCTACAGAGTAAAGAAAAAGTGTCACTATATTAGGAATAAATTAATGTATCAGCCTTACACTTCAATATTGTATGAAGAAAAGGGAGGAAGTTTGTTTCAAGTATTTAGTGCAGAAATTACCCAATATTGTAGTCACTAGCTTTTAACATTTCTCAGGTCTACCTCTGCATGCAGAAGGTGGCTTTCTCCTGCTCTTCGCCCAAGTTTTGAAACACCTCTACTAGCAGAGTTTAGAGCTCTTTTAAGTCCTTTCAAAAGAGCCATGCATGGCTCTTTTAAGTCCTTTCAAAAGATGCCACTGTGGTTTACCTTTTTGTTGTCCACAATGATATACTGACAAAAAGAACATTTTTTTCTCATATTTCTCTATGCTTTTCTTGTTAAACACAAGAATTCTCACAAGGTCAGGTATTTCAAAGATACCTATAAATCTGGTGGCTATCTGCATCATTACATACCTAAGTACCCTTAAAAGACCACAAATAAAGTACAAAAAAAATCCACAAACATTTGTTGCTGAATCATTTAGCTACACTTGAAAATTCAGCCACTGTGTATTCCAGTAGGCATACAGTATTAAGCCCAGCATGCATCAACTGCTGTTTTGGCGTTAATTATGTGGAGTGGCCTTCTGGATTGTTTTAGACTCATTTCTAACAACAGTGAAGCTACTTATTCATTGTCCTCGTTATTAACTAAGGAGCCTGAAAACCCTATAAGCATTTTCTTTAGACATCATAAGTGTACTGACAGAGGTACAGAAGAAATCCCAGCTCTTATGAAAAATACTCATCACTGCTGGTCCAAGGGAAGAGGTTTTTTCCTACTTACAATTTCTGAGTCAGCCTTCCAAAGGGCAAAATGAGATCTGTGTACTAAAGTACCTCCCACACCTCCTACCAAAGATCCTGCCTCACCTGAGATTGGTCCTTTACCTTGGATCCCTTACACCAGCCCAATGCACGTTCTTGCACTGATGAACTAATCCTAAATTTTCTCATTAGAGGCAAACGTGAACAGCAGATGAGTCTGCAGCTAGCTCTTGCAGTGATGAAGATTTGAAGTACCAAAGACCCAAACACACTATTTATGGTGCTAGAAAAAGATCCTTGTTACTTGTGTCAGAGAAAAAATATCTTCAGGCATTTTCTGCACAGCTACAAACGTGCATGCTATCTTGTCGAATACTCCAGAACTGATAACTTCCCTGTCCTGGCAGGACATGCATCTTGCTGGATGGAAAAGGAATACAACAGCAATAAGGACCCAAACAATTTGCCAGCATTGGAACAGTGCTGTCTTTCAAAAGGTTTGCTTGCTTTTACCACAAGACAAGGGCTGTCCATTCAGATGTGCTGCTTAGGAGGTGAGTCTGCAGCGCTACCAAGGGAAGGTTTTCATATACACACATTTTCCAAGCAGAAGCACTGACCACACAGCAGCACAACAAATGTGATCTGGTAGTGGCCTGTGCTCATGGAGGGTCTTTTCTCAGCTCTTAATTTTCTCTTTATTCAGACTGTGCCTTACCTTGACATTCATTCTTGCACAGAAATTATTACTGGTTTTGCTTATAAGAGATCAGTAATCCAAGACATCAGTAATGTAACTATTACATTGCAGTATCTCCTAATCTTATCACTACATTTTTTCCTTTTTATTTTGTCAAGGCAAGCTTAGCTGTAAGCGTGACACTTTACATGGCAGAAAAGCAGGAATGAGTGACCCCCCCCCCTGACAAATTCTACTTTAGAATTAGCAGCCAAATCACTATGAGAGCAACCGTGCAAATAAATATATTCACCAAGTGCCTCAAATTTGCCATGCAGCAGGGTATTTCTTCCCCTTGTTCTGCCAGGACAGTCCCTGTAAACCAACCTCTAGCAAAATGAGAACTAAAACACAGTAGAGAAGCCACAGAGATACCTTAACTGAGGAAGAAATGTGGGGTTTAAAGGAGCATGTTCCAAGACAAACTCATGTCTGCTCAGCATCCAGCACAGAATGGAAGTGTTGTCTCTGACAGCAAAGTCAGGGACGTGGACCCGGGGCAGCAAAAACACTGGATTAGACAACGGCTTTGGGTAAACTGAGCATCTGGGTGCAGCTGCAGCTGCTGTGACTATCAGCAGGAGGAACGTGCTACTGGTCAGTAGTGACTGTTTTGAGGAAGACCAGTCCTTGCTTTCATAGCAGAAGCTTGGGGAAAAACAATTCAGGAACCTTGTTGAGCCAAGCACAAGTGCAGCATTTGTACAGTACTTATTGTTAATGGCAGTTGCATACAAAGCTGTGCTTCAATTAATGAAAAAAAAAAAAGATACAGAAATTCAGCCTGCTGGAGCATGGACACAGATGACCCCAACAAGTCAAGAGGCAAGGAGGAGGGGAAGGGTATTTGGGGACAAAAGCAGTGCAGCAGCACAAGCGATGTGAAGTGCAAGGGATTTTAGGGCAAGGCAGAAGTTAATTTCAGACACCTGCAGCAACTGAGGAGCCATGAACAAGATACTGCATTGTTGTGCTACCTACAGTCACTTATTGTAGGTTACAACTTATAACTGGCAGAAAGAGTTATGTTGCATCCTCAGCCTGTTGGGTAAAGTTTATTGCATTTGTAAAGTGGTGACACAGTGATTCAGAGGAACCCTGAATTCGGCCTCACAGTTCAAAACACCGTGTGTATCGCAGCCACCACATGCTCAAAGCCCAGCTGCTACATTGATGTAACCTCTAGCTCCATTTAAATGCTGGCTTTAGGCAGTGCTATAGAGAGACATGAATACTAAATTGATGATTCTGACAATCTAGAGCATTAAACATTTTATCTGGCTGGCTGGTCAGTCCCATTGTTTGAATAACCCTGAAAGGGCTGACCGTGTTGCTGCACAGTGATTCACTCAGCCTTTACCATAATCCACTGACTAAGATAAAATTTCTTCCTGTGAACAGACAAACAAGTAGGGGAGTCTGCTGTTTGTTGAATGTGTGATAATAAATGGAGATTAACTGGATAATAAAAACACTGCCTATTTACAGCCACGCATCAGTTCCTTGCCAGAGGACACCTATTTGTTCAGGGAAAAGGGATTAAACTAAAGTCTGGGAGAGAAAGGATTACACATACCCTCATTGAAATGTTTATCTGAAAACATTTTTGAAAGGTATTTTCTTCCTCTGCATTCTCTCCAACACAGGACATACTATAGAAATGAATCTCAGGTCTCTCGAAATGAACTCATGTGTTTGGAAAAATAAAAAGAGTAATTGCTGATGCTGATTAAGGCTATCCTACATACAGTACAGAGGTGATATCCCAGCCATTCTAGCCCTGAAAGCAGCAGGCAAGTGAACAGGCACTGGCAGGAGTTGACTGGTCAGCAGGAATACACTCCCAATAATGGCAAATTCAGGCCCACCCTTGGAGGTCCCAGTTTCTGTGGTAGCAAGGACGCAGTCTGAATTTATCAGGAGGGGACAAGTGAGAAAACGTGACAGGAATGAAGATGGCTTTGACCCTCACAGCAGCAGCAAGTCGCTCCAGTGAGTGTGGAGCTGCTTCCTGCCGCTGGAGGGAGAGCAAGAGCCTCAAAAATCTCAGGAAAGAGACAAAACTGAGAGCAAGTCTAGTTCAAAGCACAAAAGAAAAAAAGTGCCCTCGCTCAAAGGACAGTGACAGTGCACTGGCTCTCCCCCAGCTCTGCAAAGGATGGCCGTGTCAGAGCTGCCGGGCAGCCTTGGGAAGTGCCTCCCTCCCAACTGATGCCTCCTGCGGCACACACCCTACCTATGCCTTGATGAGGCTGCTCTTTGGGAAAGATACTTGCAGGTGCACAGAACAAAAGCTGTCATGTGCTCCGTCAGACATCAGGCTTGCTGTAATGGAAAAGACCTGCTTCCTGTTCTGAGTTATAAAGGCTGTCTTCCTCCAGAAATTACCACGGTGCCAAATGTGGTGTATGAGCACAAATGCAGAGCTTGATAGTCTCCTTGGGCCTTCAGGGAGTCTCCCATCAATGTTAACAAGAATCTTGAACAGAAATTATTAAGAAGAACAGTTCTTTTCCTAGAACTAAACAATTAGTTATCCATTTGTTATTTTATTGTCATCCCATGGAAGAAAAAACGCTGCTTTGGGACACTGCTGTTTCTGTTGTTTCTTCCCTTTAGCTGAGCATCTTCTCTGCTGTACTGCAGTTCCATGCTCACTGGGTCTTAATCCCACCCCTTTCTTCATCCTTCCTTCCCCTTAAAATGTCATGCAACAATGTATGCTGAGCTTCATATTGCTTGCCGACAGTAGGTTCTAGAATCAGCCCTCACTGAAGACAAAGTTCTTCCCATCTGGAACAGGTGGCTCTGGTCACAAGTTGTATGGGTAGCTTTGCACAGAACTAGCATAGAATCATGGAATGGTTTGGGTTGGAAACGACCTTTAAAGGCCATTAAGTCCAACCCCCCCCCCCCCCCCCCCCATGGGCAGGGATACCTTCCACTAGACCAGGTTGCTCAGAGCCCCATCTTTGAATGTTTCGTAAAAAACTTTTTCCTTGCTATGTTTTTTATTAACTTGTATTTCAGACAATATGCATTTTCATACAAGAGCACACTAAAGGACATCAGGTAATGTGATATTTCTGTCTGAACTGCCTAACAGAAGTAAAAATGATCCAATGATACACCCATAAGAAAAATGGTGCTGCAGTGGTTAAGACATGGGAATGAAAGGCAAGTGTCGTGCGGTTTACTCCCAGAGCCATCTTACCAACAACTGTATTACCAGGTTTTATTTGTTTGCTTATTAAGCCAAGGTACCTTCTTTCATATCCAACTTCTAACAGCAGCCCACAGGAACTCATGTGTATCATCTAGAATTTGTAAAATACTAGAAAATTAATCCCAGTTAAGCAGGCTATCAGGGTATGGTTCAGAGTGTGGAAAAGGCTTCAAAAATCTCTAGCTCGTTAATTAGCCCTGGCAGAACAGCTTCTAAAGAACACAATGCAGAGCAGTAAGAAACTGGAACAAGTCCAGAATTGCAGTGTGTGCCAGCCTAGCCCAAGCTTAAATCAGTAGAAATGAGGAAGATCCTGGGGGTTTAGTTACCAACTGGACCATGCTGAAAAACTGTTAACGAAAGGAAAGAGCAGCTCTCTTTTCTGGAATCCCCTGTCAGTCACATTCATGGAAGCTGTCCTGATATTTATGCTGATAATGAAATCAATCTGGGGCAATGTCACCATATACTTTGAACAAACTTTAGTACAGTTACATATAAATAAAAATACACATTTGCATATGAAAGCATATCATATATATGGATTATAACAACAGTCCTGCATGATCTGCATCTCCCTGGATCTCAGCAAATTTAACTCACAATAGATAAGAGCTGTCTTGTTGACCCCACACTTCACTGCTGTGCTAGACACAAATTCCCTCCTACACTGGGGGACTAGAGCTCAGAACACCAGGACTGACTTTATACAGAATATACAATTACATCAGGTTGAGGGAACATTTGATTAAGTTCCTGGTAGATGATGAAATTTTTCAAGACCTCATCATGGTGTATGCCAATTCACATATTCAAGTCCTATCCCCCCATGCAAAATTTCCATTGGTGCTCTTCACAGACACCAGACAGCACCTTCATACAAAACATAAGCTACCATGTCCTGGAGGAAGAGGAGCACACTGTTTTAATAAAAATCACAGTCGCTTTTCTTTGGTGGCTGTGACAAAATGCAGATAGAGGTTCTTTTTGGAAGAGAAAGGGCTGGGGCTGAACAGAGCTTTTGGCAACCTCTCCTTGATCAACATCTCTGGCTTTAGCCAACCAACCTGGCAAGCAAATCCAGTGCAACAAGAAAACACAAAATTTGAAAAAAAAAAAAAAAAAAAGTTGCAAGCTTTGCAATTTAGGATGGAGAAATACAGTCCTCAAAACAAGTGTGAGTGACTAAAAAGAGTGGAGAAGAATGACTGATCTCTAGCTAACTTAGACATTTAAATGTAGAATCCCTATATTTAGGCATCCTAGAGCCTTTTCTAAGAGAGAGTAAAGCAAGCACCACCCAAGAGCGAGTCATCTCAGGTACCTTAAGATACTGTAGCACAGCCATAAAGACTAGTGAGAAGGCAGAGAAGGCCACATCTATAGATGCCAGGTTTGGAGAACATTCAAGGACTCAATGTTAAATTCACTGTTTAATATTCATACAGATGAGAGAAATTGAAACAATTGTGCAACAAGGGCCAGGGAAAAAGTTACTTGCAGAACTGTAACAAGATGAATTGGAAGTAAATTAATACACACAGGTTAGGATACAGAGTCCAGAAGCTGCAATAACGTGCAGTAGCAGGACGAATGTAAGCCATCTTAAATCATAGACATCCAAACAACTTCAAAATCCATGTAATGGCAAAGTAGATGACCACATCCATTTGTGTTATTTATTTCCATAATAGCAAGGACCAGCAATAGAAAACAACTGAATTCCACATTTTAACAGGGTATCTCAGAGCAAATCATGACAGGCGGACTAGCCCTCATTAGTAGATCAAGAAATAATAGTAGCAAAAGGTTATGTGATTTGTTCAGCACTGCACAAGCAGACAGCAGCAAGGCCAAAGAACAGTCAGTATCTGTCCTCCAAACCACAACAACAGGTGCTAAGTCCAAAGCATCTAGTGTCTTTAGCAAAATGTATAATCAACACTACTCACAAATTAAATTAATATAGGCATGCAATTGTTTTTCCTATTGGTGCCTGTGTTGGAACATTTATCTAGAAAGCAAACATCACAGAGAATGGTCTGTTAATTTCATGATTGGAGACTCCACTTGCCCTTTAGCCTTCCTTCTGCAAAAACAATTTTTCATCCATCAGCCCATCTGATGCAACTATGCCCTGAAGGAAAGAGTATTAAGTCACCAGAAACACTGCACACACACTTGTACTGCATTTAAATAGCACTGAATTAAAATGAAAATGTCACATTTCTGTAGGTCTGCATGTTAACCCACATTCTATCATGGTCCTGCAGGAACATACAACATACTTAGTACTCCCCCTTACTAAGGAGTCTTCTGAGACTGCCTTCCTCCATCAGGCTTTATAAAAGGCAAAGTAAGTGCTCAGTTGTAAGTTAGAGGCTTTCTCCAACTTGAGTAGTAACACAAATTTGGTCTAATTTCACCAAGGACATGTCCTTAGGAAGAAACTGTTAGGCAAGCAGCAAAAACCAAGACTGTCAATGTAAAATGCACAACACTGGCCACAAATATATCAAATTAATTCCTAACAAGCTTTTCAGTGACAATGCTTCAGCAAACAGTGTGCCAGCAGACCTGTGTCCTGAATTAAAGGCTCTGTTGATTTCAGTTGTGTTTAGATGAGAACCTTGTAATTCATGAGGAACATCTGCCATGGAAAGAGATACAGTAGCTTCTGACATGCCCAGGTGGAGCCCACATTAAGCCAGTCCTTACTGGGTCATAATTGGTGCAGTTTCAAACCATAACAGGGATTTCCCAGCAATTTATTAAGTAACCAGTATCTCTAAATTTGTCAAGGAAATAAAACGTGATTTTTTCCGTGCCCACTACTGTTGCAGGAGCCTCCCAGCCCCTCAGTCTCTTTGCAAGATGTCCAGCTGCAAGGCAGAGAAAACAGCTTGTAAACTGAAAATGATTTTGCAGTTTCCAGAACTGAGTTGATGTGCAGGTAAATTACACAAGGAAAATTATTCTCCTCCTTTGCACTACCAGCTCATCAAATCCTCTCCTTCTCCTCCCAATTAAAAAAGGTTAAAAGAACTCATAGCTGACATTTTGCAAATCTCTATTCCTTGCTGCAAAGATCATCCATGTGAAAACCAAGTCACTTTAAACAAAATTACTTATTCTTCATCCACTGAAGGATTGAGAATCCTTTTGCTTTCACAAAGGATGAACTCATCAGAACTAAAAATCTGTGTTGATGCAGATGGACTATAAGAAAAAACACTGTCAAATCAATATGATCTGTAACTGTATGAGAGGCATGCTCTTCAGTGCTTCACTTACTGTAATATCATCTCTTTAAACCATCAGCCCTTTTAAATTTTCTTCACTTAAATCCTCCCTCATCATTTATTCCTGAAAAAAAGCCCCTCATTTTCAGGAGCTCTCCAATTGCCCTCTTATTCATACTTCATACAATCTCAAAATTAAGATGTCTGTAACAGAAAAGACTGAAATTTCAAAATAACTAAAATCTGCATTACTCAAATCTGTTCACTCAAAACTAACAGGTTCAACTACAGAACTCAATTTGCTGACTTCCCCAAACCTTCTTGATACACTTCATTGCTTTGTGTCTTTTTAATTTTCATTTATTCTCTCCTATTCAAACATAAACATTTATTTTCACTTACTTATAGGAAATTGTAGTACAATTCCTCCAGTAATTCTCTCCTGTCTTTTTTCCAAACACCTACTCTTCTGAATGGATGGTCTGTCCATTTAAGAGAACTCTTGTGTCTAGACAATAAAGGTCATAGTCTTATTAATATCTGTCTAAATGGAACACATATGGGTCTTACAAAATACTGATGACAGCACAGATGTTTACAACATTGTACGAAATAGAGTAAAATGCTGCTAGAATAATGACTCTGCAGACAGTCTGACATTAGGACAGAAAATAAAAGACCAAGCAAACATCTCTGTCCTCATGATCATCTTACAACCAAAAGTACATCAGGACATTCATATATGTATGACGTACATTTTAAGTGGCAGTGCAATTCACCTGTCCAGATTATTAGACAGAGAACACCGATTAAGCCCTATCTCTATTGCATAAACAGGTGTTTCCCAAGAGGCTTTCATGGGCATATTCTGCATTTGTTTTGCATACAAGGTAAAAACAGAACACAGAACAAGTTGTGACTGAGGTGAGAATCAGGACAAGTGATAAGAACAAAGACAAGGGCATTTCTTTTTCTTAGACACTTAAAATTTAGTAGTGTGACTGAGTGCAATCACAGCATGAGAATCATCTTCTATGGTTTCTTTCTTGATCATAGGATAATGCCTACAGCACTGGACATAATGCAAAGCAGAGAGCTGCAAAGCTGTAGCCAGGAACATACTTCCCCACAGTTTATTTGTTGCTGCAACCTCTGTTTATGAGTAGGTAAGTTTTTAGGAAATAGTGACTTTCCACTGGTTGTTTTAACAGCATACTGTTCATGAGAGAGGAATAGAAGTGGCTGAATTAAGGAAGGTTTTTATTCTTAGCAGCAACAGCACTGAGGTGGCAAATAGAAGCAATCAGGTCTAAAGTACAACAGCAGTTTCTTTACTCTTCTCCAAACTCTGGAACACATTGCATACCGAAAAAAAAGGGATCAACACTCAAAACTTTGAGAGATCTAAGTTTTACTAATATTGACAAATTTTGAGCACAAGATGGCTTGGCAGTTCACAGACTGGAATTACCAGCAGTCATGGCAGACTCTGCTAACTCTTCTGCTTAGGTACCACATAGAAAGCTTAACAGCAGTTGTCCGTATTGCCTACTCCTGGATAATTTCATGTTGCCAAAATTCCCAAAGAGAACACTGCCAGAATCTACAGCACCACACAATCCAAGAGACAGGAAATCAACTGTTCACTCCCACATACATTTTGTAACAAGCTCATAAACCTGAAAAGACCACAAAAGCAGACCACAATCTATCTGGCACTTTGTGCTTTTCCCTAGGATTCCCTGCAAGCTTATGAATGCTGACAATATTCCGAGTCACTGTGCTGAATTAGCACAAATATCATATTCTGAAGGACTGAAATAATGAAACACAAGATTCTTGTCACCACTCTACCAATGCAGATCATCTATGACTTGCAATAACCAGAATATTCTAGTTCTGTGCACATAGGCAGGATGCCCGACCATCCAGGCTAAGCAATTCTGCATATGCAGGTACACGGCCATATTTATTCTGACCAAATAAACCACAGGAGACCTCTTTAAACTTAATTTTCAATACCAGACAGAGTTCATGCTAAATAATTCCCACTGGCAAAAATAAACAGTCACTGGGCATTACTTCCTTATACCTTTGTAAGCTTTGTGTTTTTGAAAACATACGCTCAAGAGGAGAAGGCAGAACAGTCTTAAGGATTATGAACTTCTAAATTTGATGCAAAAGACAGAAGTTACAAACTGGAGCAAGTTGATTCTTAACTAGTTTTTCTCACTGTGAATCTCATAAAATTTTATTCCCCAATAGTGAACCTACATAATTTCTGAGTCCAAGCAGCACCTCTTTCAGCATAAATACCCAAATAACCATTACTGACATACCTTTCCAGAATCAACTAGTTCTGCTATTTCATCCAAACTTGGGCCACTTGGCATGAAAAAAGCCCACCGATAATGGACTCCTTTAAGAAGATGCTGCAAGAAAGATCACAAATATAGTAACAAATCATGAGAGCAAACTGAAATGGGAACTAAAATTAATGACAGTAACTTAAGGAAAAGACATGGAAATATGTTAACGTCGGAAAAAAAGGTCACCTAAGCAGGTGGATGAAATGTACAGACTGGGATGTTTTGTTACCACAACAGGAGCAGGACGAATTTTGTGTCCAATTGCACAAGTCAGCTAGTAAAGAAAAACAACTACCTAGTCTCTACAACTAGAAACAGTATTAAGTGTTACATAAGAAAGAAGTGGTGCTATATGTTTATGCACACTCACAAAGGAGGTGAAATAATCCCAGCAATGTGGCATTTAGAACCTTCCACTTCAGTGTTAGTGATTATATTTTTCCACTGTCATATCTGCCAAAATCATCACTGCCCAATGACAGATGGCAGCTCACATAAAAACATTTTGGGAAGATCTCACAAGCACAAGTCAAGAGCACCTCTTCTGAGTAAGTCACTAATAAAAAAGAGCCATCCTCTGCTAAAGAGAGATGATTTTTAATACATGGCATAGGATCCTCCTCATCACTGAAATATGCACACTGAGAAATTTATTACACTATTTCTTCAATGCCTTTCCATTTTGTTTTTGGGCTTTACTGTGAAAGTATTTGTGCAGGACTTAGAATCTCATTAGGTCAAATCATCTCAGGAATACCATAGCAACTGCTTGAAAAGCATTCATCTGGAGAGCAAGTACACAAGTGGAGAGAAGAGAAAGTTCTAAAAAGCCCCACTGATCAGAATGCCCCACTGGCAGAATGTTTTAAGATCCACTTATGAAAACTAGAAAAATCAGTATCACCATCCAGACACATGAACATGAAAGAGATGAAAGACTTCCTAGCCACCCTCAATCACTTTTATTACTCTCTGGTGCTGGAATAGGATGAAGAGAATTAGTCAGGGAACAATGTTTTGAGAGAAAGCCTGACCGGCCCAAAGCAAGCAGCAAAACTGCCCTCATTTCAATGAGGCAGGGATTTGCTCTGTTTACTATGAAACGCTGGCTGTCAGCAGGACTCACTAGGGAGGCCATATGGAAAAGGCCACAGTGGAAAGCACAATAGGGAATCAAAACTTCAAAGCTCCCCAAACCACCACATACACCCAACAGCACCAGCCCACCACGTTTCTTTTCAGTGCAAGAAAGAAGGAAAGAATAATAGTGCATCTCAAGTATACTTAATGACATATAAGGACAATGCACCAGCTGCCTCTACATGAGCCACATGACTAGCATCCAAGCTACAAAACAAGTCACTAGAGTAATACAAAATATGAAAGTACATAGGATTTTGTCAAATACCTTTAGAGTTTTGGAACCAACAGTGACTCCTGTTTGTAACATGCCATCAGCCACTCCAAGTTTGTCCATATTGATCAGGAAAGGTGTCACTAAGGTAACATATGTTGCTCCTGACCATTTCTTCAAGAGATCTAATGCCCACTTCTCAGTGGATCCACCAACATTATCTAGGATAAAATCGAATCTGCAGACATAAAGAACAGATTTAAAGTTATGATATGGAAAAAATAATTTCACCATCATTAAGCTAGTTAATAGCAGAAATTTGCTACACTTCACATTTTTACGTGTCACTGCAATGCAAAAAAATAATCAGCTTGCAAGATAGTAGCAAGGAAGTCCCAAGACTTCAGCTAAATCCCAGCTTTACTGTACAACGGGATTTAAATTTACATGTTATTGCCCATTCACTGTACAGCAGACACAGACTATTTAAATAACTTAAATGGCACTTAAACTCCAAAAAGCAGACACAGATGCACAAATACATTCTCTACTTGCTTAAAGTCTTCTAGAGCTCTATCTCCTCAGCCCTCCCACAGAGACCACTAGAACAGTCTTGAGGTCTGGTCCTAGCACTAAACAATATGGTACATGCATGTAAAAACTAGTCTGGACTCATGCCCTCACTAGGAACATCTCTTGTACATCACATGTACTCACGTGAAAGTCAGTTCCAGTGGCTAAAATTAAATAAACAAATTATTCTACTAATCCTTATCTCCTCTCCCACTACTCAGCTGTGACCCAGTTCTCAGCTTCACTTCTAAAAGTCTTATTTTTAACCTCCTTATTTGTTTGGGGGCCATTTTACCTCTCCTGGCAGCTCTTTCGTTCACATCTACCTATTTAACGTTGAACCTAACAATGCAACAGGTCTAAAACTTTGCCCCCATGGAATGGGTATATGCAGCCTCTGGCAACAAGCCAGGTTCAGCATTTCTTCTCATCTCAGCATGTGAGCCTGTAAAGGCTGAATAGAGCAACACGGAGCTATGCACCTGTTCTGTTAGATGCATAACTCATTCGCATTTTCATCTGTAAACTTCCAGCAATCTCTATATTTCCATATATATGTATATATGCATACCTCTAATCCAAATAACCTACAAATAAGAGGGAAAATATTTTATGCAAATTAAATAGAAAAGTTCCTATGTCTGAAATGGCAGTTTTCCTGCCTCATCTTCCAAGGATGTGATTTCATGTTTAGAGTTCAGTCAATGTAACAGCTGCCAACAGGAACAGATCATGAAAACTAATGCTCCTGTAAAAAGTAGTTCACTATGGTTTCTGAGGAGTCAGTACAATTGAGAAGGGGAGGGAAGTAGGAACACCCCTCTCAGTATAGCTGACTGATCAGCCTAGTTGTATCAGAAAACTGCACCCTAGGACACTGCTGTTGATATGTCTTAACAAGGGTCACTTGCTAGAATGAGTGTTTAGCATTAAAGTGTTGAATTGCAAAAAGGCAAATTTAGCACTGATTACAAACTGCAAAATCAGTTGCTGCATGTCCTGCCCATACAGTGTCAGTACCCTCACAGCTGCCCTCAGGCCTGCTGACAATCACATAGCAGTTAAAGGGCACATGGCTTCTTAGCAGAGTTATCAGTAAAATTCTTTCAGAGACTGAGCAGCTTCTATTTCCTCTCCCAGAAACTTATCTCAATCTACCTAAAAAGAGCAGTGTAAATACCATATTCAAATACAAGTCACAGTAGACTAAGTTTAAACAGATGGAAAGATTACAAAAGCAAAAAATACTTCTGTTCTAGAGAAAATTCCCAAGTTAGTTTAAACATAACTGCTGTGACAAGATAAGTGTAATTGTTTATCAGAGGCAGCTGTACTCAATGTTACAGAAATTTACTCCCAGTTGAGTTGCACAGTGGCAAGTCAATTCACTGCTTCACGACATAGTTCTCTACAAGATCAGTTTTACTATTTACCAACCTCACACAGGATTTTGGAAACCTATTTTAATTTATTCATGCATTGCATATGCTCCAAGATCCTTGGATGGAAGCTGACAAAACTGTTCAAATCACAGTCATTGAAGAGAAGCACGTGGAAATGAGCTTGCCACCACAAGCCCAATTAACTGGCTTAGTCTTACAATGAAATCTGTGCTGGGGATACTCACTTGGCAAACTGCATTCACAAAGGGTTGTGGTGAATTTGCTTTACAAAATAAGGCTTTAAAAATGGGAAAAGAAAAATAAAAATGAGCGAGTTCTGATAGACTGGAGTCAAGCAATCAAAAGACAGACAGTCTGACCACTAACTCCTTCATCTCAGTATTAAGCAACACAAACACGTACAAGGGTAATGTTTTAAGTTGCTCTTCCAGATTTCCAGATTTGTAATCAATCACATCATCCGCTCCAAGCTTTTTCACCAGTGTGGTGGCATCATGAGAACAAACTGCTGTCACGTGAGCACCCCAGGCCTTCACTAGCTAAAAACAAGTATAAAAAAAGGAGAAGCACGAAGATTAAAATTTAGTGAAACATTGAGAAAAACTTAAAAAGCCAAAGTCTCATTATATTTATATAACAAATGAGGACCTTTAATAGGGAGTGAGAGACTGTGTTCCAGTACAGAATAATCTCTCACACATCCCACAGACAAAATAATGACTGGAATTTATCAATATTTAAGGTGGTTTTGGGGACAGAGGAGTTGGTATGAAGATAAAAGGGTGGGGGTTTTATGCCACTTAAAGATACCAAGTCTCACAACAAATAAGGCTCCAAATGAAATACTCAGTTTGCCATCTGAATCTGCCAGCTAAATGTACACTAAGAGGTACTGTCCAAGTTGCCAATCTACAAAACTGTCACCAGATCAACCACTGAATATTTTTAAATATGCCCTTTAAGTATTTCATATATCTATCTTACTGTAAATAGGTTAAATACTAGTAACAAGAAAAAGAAGTAAGTCATCTCTGATTTACCACAGGGGCAATATCAGGTTATCTTATACTCCAAAAGCTATAGCAAAGTAAAGGATTTTTGCTAGTTATTTCTCTCTATTGGCATTTCATTTTTTCATTCACACTAATATTTTTTACCTTTATTCCAGATTAATTAATGTAGTTTAACCAGGATTAATCAGTTACAAATTGTAACTAGTGAGTGGCTGGTCAGCCTTTTGTACTACTGAAGGTAGTCACCTGCTTTATCATGGATCAGGCAAACAGCATACCACAAAAACTTCTCCTGTAAGCCTCTTTAAAACCACTGTGTTTATGGCCTAGTAGCATGGAACACAGCAATGCAATCACCCGACTGCTGTATTTTTTTCATGTTCTTGAGAGAAAGATGTTTCAGGATGAGACGACAGTGATTAGAATCAAAATACCCAAATTAACTGAGAGCATGAAAAGAGGATGTTCCACAACTAATGGATCAACAAAAGAACATGTTGACTCTCCAAAGTTTAGAGCTACTGGAATAGGCAGACAAAAGGGCAGCAGGGCAAAGACAGTGAGGGAAAGTTAATCTAAGCCACAGCACTTTAAATACACTGCACATAAAAGCCTGGTGGCCTCCCACATCATTTGACCAGCTATAACAGTTATAGTAGATGATACTCCATCAGTTTTTCTACTCATACACCAAGTTCTGTTTGTATTTATAGAGCAGAGCTGAGTGAAAGGTGATGAGAACAGGCTACATATTTCAAGTTACAACAATCAGAAACTTCCTGCACCCAAATTTTGAAATGCAGTTTTAGATACAATTGCTTTCTTTGAAAGTCCCTGCTTCCTACTTTAAACTAATACAATGTAACAGATGGAAAGCAATAAATCTGAAAATATTTCACTTTTGGAAATATTAATCAGCTTGATCAGACAGATTAATCAGTAGCTTGATATTTCTCTATTCCTTCTCTCAACTCCTTCTGTTACTTTTTTTTCTCTCCATACTGAATTGTTTGAAGATGCATCCTGGGCATGCTGGTTTATATTACCTGTACAGCAAATGTACCAACTCCTCCTGAAGCTCCTAATATTAATACTCTGTAAGAGAAAATTAAAATGTATTAAACAGTTTTTTAGAAAAACTCTACAGTAACTATGTATTCTAATGCTCCTTATACATCTCTGACACCAAACTACTTTAAGCAAAAGATTGTATTTGTCACTAAATGTTATTCAAGAGTGGTTAACTCTTCAGATAGCTGATAATGTGCCTTAACATTGCTGATCATATGTCCTGTGCCAAAAGCATTATCTCAGCATAGCCAAAGAGACTTCCTCACATGTGCTTTCCACTAAATGCAGGCAGTGGAGCTGTCAGGCAGTAACATTTATCACCCAAAACCCCTGTACCTGTCCTCACTTTCCCAAACATCATTGTTTAGTATGGGACAAAGTCAGTTAAGAATGCTTTCTGTCTCCCAGACTCCGCTGTCCTATCTCCTAAAGAAAAAAATCTGATTCACCAACGTTTTACACAAATTTGTCTCATCTAAGAGAAAAAATATTTTAATATCACATTATTTAAGGAGACTGTGAACTTCAGAATATATGGAACATAATTTTCCCATACCGCATAATATTTCTCTAAAAGACAAAAATATAATGAAGTACCTTCACCATGAACAAGCTTCATTTCTATTCAATTATCTGTCTTTCTCTTTAGAAAAAAGGCAGTAGAATTTTTCTAGTTCATCTCAAAAAAACCTGTAAATGCCAGGTTGTGGGAACTGCCACACAAGCAAGAAAATGAAAAATTACCAAATTATTAGCAATTGAGAGTTCATTTTAACTGAATTTATCAGTCTAAATTTAAAAAAAAAATAATGCAAGTCTACTCATGTGAAGATCTTACTGCTAGCAGCCGAATCACTGTTCAAAAATTTCATCCAGATATTTTATTAAGTAACTAAACATTAGAAAATTGATTAGTAGAAAACCTTGCAGCTCAAGTTACAGACACTGCGTGGACTTTGGGCCTATTTGCTAATTCTAGGACAAAAGGAAGATTCAAGATGAAGTCCTGGCATAGGATTGGCAATCAAGTTTCTCACAACTTCTGTTTGCCAGGAAAATTTCAGAATCTTCAGAAGCTGGTTTAAAACATTCCTGTTTTAAATGACAGTGTGCTGGATGTTGAATGAAATTGCTTTTTACAGTACAAAACTGTACTATACAATTTAGAGTCTCAGTTTACAAAAATTCTTTGAAGTAACCTAAGAGACTTGGCTTTGGTCACAGTATCCATTTTAAAATGCTTCCTCTTTTGTAACTGATCAGATTCTGTTCCCTCCCATTTCACTGATCCAAGCTGCAAAATTCAGATTAAGAATATGAAACCATAATGCCTGAAGCTTTTAAATCTGCCACAATGTACTTATCCACAGAACTAGGCTTCTAACGACAGATGCCTGAAGCAACATGCATATTTTTACTTTATTATACTTGAAAAGGCTCAAGGATGCTACACTCAAGATACTGGGTTAAGCCCATCTTTTTCCTTAAAAAGGACAGTCACAATTAAATCCTTTCAAAATAACCTTTATAAGTCACCCTTACAATTTTACTCCTTGCTTAAAAGGCATTTCTTCCACTACACATTTTGGAGAATGTTGTCATCTTAAAATGTACATTTTGCTCAAAAGGTTTAGGTAACATTTTCAGTTTGGGGAGCTGCTTGGCTGGGACTTTTTTTTATTTTCCCCTTCAATAAAAGCCCTTAAGATTCTTCAGGTAGAAATACTTTCCAGATTCAGTTTGTTCCTGTGTTACGGGGCTATTTTCTACCAAACCTATAATTATTAAAACACATTGTGACTTCAAGGAAGCTCTTCATTTCAGAGGCAAACTATGCCTGCATAGAAGATCCATGTGCTGCAGCTCAACTAATCAGCGTTTTTACAGCACCGACGACAGCAAGACACATTGTTTGGCAAAAAAAAAGCAAGGAAATGTTTGAAGGTGCAGGACCTGTTAGGACACCACTGAAGGACCACAGATGTTGGCAAGTGCCAAAGCAGGAACGGTTTTGTTTGCACTGCCTCAGGAAAACACAGAAAGGAGAAAAAATATCGTAGAAACTACCTGTTTTCACTGCAAAGGGAAGCTAGTAGTAAACTGATATAGTATGTGCACAAGGGAACAAACTAACAAATCATTTGACCCTACAGAGATCCACGAGAACCAGTTCTCTCAAAAGAACAAAATGAACATTCACACCCCAGGGTTTCCTCCCTTCTGACAGAGACACAACATTCACCAAGTCCCATATGAGGCTCTAGGAGTTCAAATGATCAGGAAGTCAGCAGATCTCTCCAGATAAGCATACCATGAGATGAGAGTTTCGTCCTTCTCCCTGGGCCCAGCTTGAAACTATGGTGTGATCAGAAACTAGCACCAGAGAGCCAGGACCTGTTTCAGCTGTGTGTCCCCCCCACCAAAACACACATAGGGTGAGGAGTGGGTGTACAGATCAAGGACTAACATTTTCTCTGGATTATAAACAACCAACAATTTTCAGTGACTCAGGTACATAAAAATAAAAAGTCCCCAAGAGATTATTCTTGGATCAAGAAGTGTTTACCTTATCAGGAATTTTTAAAACCTACACTCAATTTGTACTTCTCAACAGATAAAATGACAAAATAACATACAGACATGGAAAAAATATTTTCTTGGGGTATTATACCGTTCAAATTTTCATTGTAACAATATAAACCAGGAGTGTATGTTTAATAGCTTACAGTAAAACAATCCAGCGTCTCTCCCCAGCATACTTAAAAGTATAAAATATTGCCTCTATATTTATAAAAAGACCTTTACTTAACAGTATATGCAAGCACTTTCAAGAACTTCTCAAACTGTAAGGTTTGTTTTTATCACGCATTTTGTGAATACAGCAAGTAAGATATTTAACAGCTAGTGTTGAAGAAGCTCTCCAGGTATTCACAGCAAACTTGAAAACAACAGAGTAATTTTGAACATTCAGTACAGTATGAACATTCACTTTTAGCTCGTACAAGAATATTGACATTAATTACAGTCATAGAGAATAAAAGTTATGGAGAAACGAGTGGAATTATAGTGAAACAGGAGGCTTCAAAAACAGTGTGAGTACATTTCAGGTAACTTGTAAAAAAAAGTTTGTGAAAGCATGTGCAGATGCAGCAGATATTCCTGTCAGATCAAAGTACAGTCAGACAATGGACTGTTAGCAAGTACTTCTGGTTAGCCCCCCCTTCCACCTTAAAAGAGGCAAAGAAAACAATACACACCAGCAGAAAAATCTCATCTTTTTAAGATGTCTTAACACTGCAATAAAGTATTAGTGAAGTCACTTTCATCAAGGAATACAGCTGCTCTGTCAAAATAAGACACACTCTTGGGTGTGCATACACCCTTCTACATAGCTATTTATATACACCTGCAGGAGACAAAAAGACCAACATAAAATCACCTATGTAGGTAACTCCTTACCAAATATATTATTTAAAGGAATCAAGAAACATTGTATAAATTCTTGTATTTTTAAATTATTGTCTTGAGAGTTCAGGAATACAATTTTGCACAGGCCCTTCAATGCACTTCATATATTTTCCTACAAGAAATTCTTCAGGGGGAAAAAGTACCATCACATAAGTAATTTGCTGCTAGTTTTACAGTTCAAAATGTCTAGGTAGGAATAATATTTTATAATTACAATAATTTTTTTCTGACAGAGTACTTAAATATTTATTTGGAGCATAAAAGTAAATATTAAATGTAAAGACACTTTATAAATGCAGTTTGAATTTTACTTTTAACAATCTGAACACTTACCTGAAGACTGGAAAGAAACTTTAAACAAGGCTAGCCTATCAACATATCTTTAGACTAATTCTATTTACATGTAAAAGTTAAGATAATCAAAAAAGTCTAAATACTGAAAAATAAAAAGTAAGGCAATGTTATCTAGAATTTTAGTACTAGCTGGAAGTTAATTTCAATGACGTCTCTTTGAAACTCCTTTAAATTTTGCAATTTAATTTTCTCAAAACATTGTTTATCTCTAGAACAAACAACTGCTCAGTATTTTCATGATGAAATTTACTGTGACATATCTTCTAAAGATGCGAGTGAAGAATTTCAGTAGATCTAGTGTCTTTTGCAATGTGTTGCACTACAAAGTATCAGCCAAGATAAGAGGAGGTCAGGCATCTAGACTCCTACTGCCCAATAATTACTTTATGACCTAAATTTTTGGTACAGCATAGTAAGTTTAATTATTATTTTTTCAACTCTAGTATTTTTACTTCTGCCCTTATTTCCATTCTGAAGGTCTTGCTATCTATTTACTCAAACATCTGAAGGTCAAAATAACTGCAAAGTTCAATTATCAGAAGAAAAATGGTATTTGCTCAAATCTTTCAATGCATTTTTCCTCATCTGCCACTGTCAGATTAACAGGCTGATAAACAAAGCCAATTTTTCTCTTTGATTGGCTGCTTGTCTTGCATGTTCTCCTCTTCTTGTCTGCATTCCTGACTTCATCAAAGTTCTGGCCTGCAGGTCAAATAAGACTCGGTCACCTACTCATTTTCCTCTAAAATGCTGGAAAACCAGTCTGTTCCAAATGGCCCACGCATGCAGGAAGTGAGTGAACCATATCTCTGTGACTGAGAGGGCTTTTTGTGAGTTGCCAAATAACTGAGAGGATATTACATTTGGCTAACTGTCCCAACAGGACAGGCAAACAGAAAGGCAAATTCCCTATAAATTTCTAGAGATAACATCCTTAAATTCTCTATATAGTCTGTACATTAGATATACATTGGATTATCACAGAATGGCCTGGGTTGGAAGGGACCTCAAAGATCATCTAGTTCCAAACCAACCCCCTGTTGTGGACAGGGACACCTTTCACTAGACCAGGTTGCCCAGAGCTCCATCCAACCTGGCCTTACACAATTCCAGGAATGGGGCATCCACAACTTCTCTGGGCATTTTCTACCTTTATACAGTCACTACATAGAGGAAGTGCGCAGCAAGTGATTCAGTACACCCTTCAGTTATGGACCTCATCTGAGCCTCCCTTAAAGAAGCCTCTCTCAGCAGCTGGGTAGGTTGAACTAACATCTTCAGGCATCTGTCTTTGTGAATGTCAGGGTGTAACAGTCTTCATCACTGCTGGACATGTCTTAGAAGCAGCTCATCAATGTAAAATTGAACAACTTTAGTTTTAGCACCAAAATTATTTACTTACCTTTTCCCACTACAATTACTTTTGTTCAGTCCTCCTACTTGGTTAAGTGCAGACCATGCAGTGAGACCAACATATGGTAAGGCAGCAGCTTCTATGTGACTGAGACACTTTGGCTTAAAAGACACCTGAAATAAAATCATATGTAAGTCACACAGCAGATCCTATGAAACACTGAAATATTTAAGCAAGCTTCACTGAATTGCAGATTGTGTACTGCACTTTTTCAACCATCTTCATAACTAGCTGGAGTACAAATGAACCCAAGCACTAAGAAATGAACAGTTACTTAGACACTCAAGAAGAAAAATGCCAGTCTTTACAACTTTGGGGGTTTGTCTGTTAGCCACAGTTTTTAAAGTTTACCTCGTTTCCACTAGCTACCACAAACTCTGACAGAGTGCCCTGTTTCCATGGAGGAATTGCTGCCCACACCTAAAACGAAACAGAAAACAAATATCAATTTTTTTAACTTTGCACACGATTGTATGTACAGAGAAAAGCTTCCTTCTTTAAAAATATCTTTTTTCCAATTTGCAGAATGTCTTCATTGTTTATCAGAAACCAGTTTTAGCTTAACCATCACAAAACTGATGACTGTGTGACTGTACCATTGCACTATGTATAACACATAATTTTCCAAAACCCCCAAACTACTCCCATACCAGGAAAGCCCAGATTATAGGGGTGGGGGTGGTGCAGAATCAGAATTTGCTATACTAAAACTGCTGAAATATGAAAGCAACCGATGAAGGTGAAAGCAAATAATGTCAAGTATTTGTGTCGGGACTCATGAAGTGGTTTTTGAGTTAAGCCAAAGTTCCTATCCTAAATTACTCATGAAAAAAACCAACTAATCCCTTCCTGTCAGAATTCTATCTTCGGTGAAAAAGGAAGCAACATTTTAAGTGTGCACTTAAAAATAAATAAATTCCACTCTTGCTACCAAAACTAAACACCAGAAGGCTAATTAACTTGCAGAAGGAAGTCTCTGAAAGACCATATTTTTCAGACGAAAAAATGAAGGGAAGAAAGCATTCTAGGAATTTATTGCCAGATAGGCCTCATTAAGAATGCAACAATATTAAAGAAAACAAAGAGGAAAATGAAAGCTGAACATCTTATAGTATATTTTAACTATACATGTTGGAAAAAAAAAAAAAAGAGATTGGTAGTATCACCTCATCTCCAGGTTTGAAATAAGACACACTCAGTCCACATTCCATAACAACACCAGAGACATCTCGACCAAGTGTTAGTGGAAATTCAGTCTCCTCGGTTTTGAGTTTCAGGGGATCTCGCTTCATATTTAAGGCAGTTGCACCATAACCACCTGCAAAACATGAAAGTAACCATGACATACCATACTGAGTTTTCATTTACTAACTGGACAATTCCAATTAGAAAGCATTGTCTGTACAAAAAGTGCCTCAATTCTGGTATAACTCAAGCATGCAAAAAATCTGCAATATTTTGTATTTTTACAGATTTAACAAATAAAGAGCAAATCTCATTCTGGCTTATTTATCCATGACATGACTCTCCATTATAAAAATATTTAGCATGTGATAACACTGTCAGAAATTCTAAGTCCACTTAAAATGCTGGAAATGGTCTATTTTCCAATAGCATCACGTAGCTAGAAATCTAAAAGAACTCCAAGCTTTCCATCTGTCTTTCCAAATAAAGTACTGTAAAAAGCAACATGAACATCATTGTAAAAAATATTACAGCACATCTCCTGAGTAACCTGAACTTCTATTCAGTAAGTAACACATAAATGCTTTGAAGTCTCAGAATTACCCATCTAATAACTATGCTCAGCCCCCAAAAAAAAGTCTGCATTGAGGCACATACACCCAATTCAAGTATGTGGACAAGTCTGCCTAGGTGGCCTATCATGATAGAAAGCGTCTTAATACTGAAAAGAAACAAAAACAAAAGCAGGCAGCCTGAAAGAAGGATGAAAACATAGTTTGTTTCAAATACTTTTATAACTGACTCAAAATACTACTTGTAGCCCAGCAGTTTAAGTGGGTCATTTAACAGAAATCCTCAGGTAGCAAATGTCCCATAATCAAAGCCCCAACTATATACAAAGAGTTTTTTGAATGCATTTATTAGAGACTCAAAACACAGATCACAGCTCTGTCAGCAGGCTTCCTGCAGATATATTTGCATATTCTACTGAATCTGATTTGATATGTAAGATCACTTCTCAACATGAAATATAAGGTATTCTACTACCACAACTTCCTTCTCCTGTTTTGAACCTTGAAATTGCGGAAAAAAAATCTGCTTAAATGTTTCAAATATGAAAAGCTGGACAGGAAAAGATACAGATTTCCTGGGCGAGATGACAGCAGGTACTCAGATGCCAATTCAGGATGGGCATGGCAATATACAACGGGGGGACAGTAGTAGGTCACACATGTTGACTTGACCAGCTTTGACCTTCAGCCTCAAAGAGATAGGAAAATCCAGCTCCTCTCAGGGGGAACGCTGGATGGGCAAGTCTCCTGGCCAGGAGAGTAGCACCACCCAGACGGTGAGGGACAGGGGAAGAGATTTGGAGAGAAAATCCCACCACGGTTATGTTACTGATAGAAGGATAATGGCTTGTGAGGCGCAAGCCTGCAGGGCACCGCAACTGGTCACTCGATTAAAAGCTGACCCCGGCAACACACACACACTCTCCTCAGTGGATTTTTGTATCATTCTTCCCTAAGAACTTGAAAAGAACTTTTCGTACCGTTCTTCCCTGAGAACCTGACAAAAGTTAAGTTTCCAAGAGGCGGCGGTGTCCCACGGGGCTCAGGGCAACACGTGCTTTGAGGCAGCCCCTGGACAGTGTCCAGACGGGTGTGTGCCGGGGAAGGACGGTGCTCAGGTACCACTCCGCGGGGCCACGGGAGCCGCAGCCGCAGCCCCAGCACAGTCCCTGCCATCCCGGCAGCCCGGCCAAGAGCGCCCGGGGGCGGCACTTACTTCTCATGCTGAGGTCGATGGGGTTCAGGCTTGCAGCGTGAACCCTAATGATGACCTCGTTCGGGAAGTGTATGATGGGGAACACCATGTCCCTGGTGAAGCGCAGCACCTCGTTACTGCCGTACCGGTCTATGACCCAGCTGGGCATGGCGCTCCAAGCCCGCGGAGAGGCGCGGAGCCCACGGGACCGCGGCCGCCTGCCCGCCCAGCGCAGCGCCCGCCAGCCCGCCGCCCCCCGCGACAGCATGGTCGGGGCAGCCAGGAGGGGCCGGGGGACCGGGACCGGGACCGGGACCGGGACGCGTCTCTTCCCCCTCGCCTGCGCTCTCAGCCCCGGCGGCACCGCAGCCAATGGGCGGTCGCCTTCTTGACGGACCTGCCAATGGCGCCGCTGCGTGTTGCGGCAAGATGGCGGCGTGCGGCCGGCGCGCCGGGGAAAGGGTCGTGACGACCGGGCGGGCGTGAGGAGGCGGTGGGACACGGGCAGTCATGTTGCGCGCCTCTCTCCGCCAGGTGAGGGGGGGGATAGTCCGCCCGGCGGGGGGTGCCGAGGCGTGGGGAGGGGGTGCTGAGGAGCGGGGCAGGCCGAAGAGCGGGGCAGGCTCACCCAGGTGACCTGGGTCCCCTCGCGCCCCTCTTCTCCGGGGCGGCGGGGATTCAGCCGCGGCGAGTCTCTTTGGAGCACTCCGTGAGCTCCTTTCCTCAACGGGGATCGCACTTTATCCCCGTACCGCCCCCGCGCCGGCTCTGTCACCTGTCTGTCCTGAAAAGGGGGGTTGCGCTTTTGTTGGAAATTACGTAACTTTCCTAAAATATTAATTAGTGGTAGCAGGTAGCTAGGTTCCGGGTTTTTTCCTTAGACACTGTTGTTGGTTTGATCTTTAAATCACCGAAGTTTTGAGTTTCTCTGGGCTAGCTCTGATATGCTTCGATAAAAAAAGCTTGAGGGAGTTGAAGGTTGGTCATCTGGGATCTTAAATTTATGGTCCTTCTAAGACATGTTGGAGTAACCAGAAGACAGAGGGCATTAACAAAAGCATTATAGCCTGAAAGTCGGAGACTCTCTGTCTTAAGCAAGAATGATAAGTGAAGCGAAGAATACGGACCAAAGTAGCCAGTAAAGGATAGAATACTCATTAAATTAAGAGAATTGTGTAATTTAGAACCAATGAATGTTCATTTCTTTTTTTTGCTAAAGTGTATAAATACACGTGAATAGTCTTGAAAGGGACATAAGTGGCTGGGATGATTCCCTACGTCTCTCCGGCCAGAATAAAGAAATGCCTGGCTCATTAGCACTTAAAAGGTGGTGTTGGAGTGTTTCCTTTCTTTTCGGTGACACTTTCAGGTGTCAGCAGCGTTGAAGGAAGGTCGTGTCACTCCCACGGAGCTCTGCCAGCAATGCCTGTCGCTCATCAAAGGCACGAAGTTTCTTAATGCCTATATTACCATAGCAGAAGAAACCGCTTTGAAGCAGGCTGAAGCATCAGAGGAAAGATACAAAAGAGGTGTGTCTCTGTAACTCATATCAGTCCTTAAAAGGGTGCTGCGGAGGTGCTCTTTGTGTAAGATGAAGCACCTTTGCTGTGTCTGTGCTGCTTGTTTGACTGCTGGGGGATGAGAGTTGTGGTTGAGGTTTCTGTGAGTGTACATTTGGCACTCAGGAGAGTATTTAGTTCAGAAATGAGAGGCAAAACCTGGACCAAATGAGGCACTGCAGGTTAAACAGGCTCTGTGCCTCTCTGACAGCACTGCTACTGGGCACCTCTTTCTTCCCTCAGCAGTTTATTTTGGATGTGTAGCCAGCAGCAGGTACCACAAACAGGCAGATGCAGTGGTCCTTCACAGGCCCATTGACAGGGGTAGGCAAAACACCTGGCTCAGCCTATCAGGTTAATTAAGAAGGGAAATTAAAATGAAGCAGCTTTGTTAATTGCAATTATTAATTGGTGAACAGAACAGCTTTCAGTTCTGTTATCTACAGCATTTAGAGGCTGACCATCCTCATTTTCCTTTGCATTTCAAAAAAGACAGGAAAGGTAAATTTTCATGTAATAGGGTACCTTTTTCCTTCCTGGGTGACACTTGCTACCCTCTAGCAGCTTAAGACATTTTCGATTCCTGACATAGGCCTTTCAAATTTTTATTTTTATTTTTTTCTGGATGATTGATAATCAGTCACTTAGGAAAGATTTCCTCTGCTTTAGTAATTTTTTAGGTGATCTCTACTGCGTATGCCAGGTAGGCAGAGTTTATGGCTCCCAACCTAGTGATGGTTTTAGCAGCACCCATGGCTGAAATAAGCGCTGCATGGTCACATTGGAAGAGCTATGCACACCTGTGGGATAGCTAACGTCTATGGAAGCAGCTGCCTGTCTTGCAGGCTTAGGCAAATCTGCAGAGCTCTTAGACACATCTACAGAGCCAGGTCTGGTCTGGGCAGAATGAATGCTCAATGCCAGAGCTGGAATGGAAGATGGTTCTTGGAAGTGTAACAGACAACCATCAAATGCCAAGTGGATAGCACTCTTGCTTCCAAAAACCACCCACAGGGACATGTAAAGTAAACTGTAATTGATGAGAAAGCTATACATATAGCACACTTTGCTTTAATCTGTGATTCTTTGCAATCATTCCTACTGCAGGTCAGCCGCTGGGTGTTCTAGATGGCATTCCTATTGCAGTAAAAGACAACTTTAATACAGCTGGCATTGAGACAACATGTGCATCAAACATGCTAAGAGGTACAGTAAAGCTTTTAGAGTAAAATCAGATCTCCTTTCAGAACTTTTGCTCTTTAGATGGTTTATGGAGAGGGATCTTGCAGATATCTAAATATTTTCAAAAAATGAGCTGGACTCATTTGAGGAAATACACTTAGCAAATTTCACCGACCAAGTTCATCTAGTATCACAGATGCATCTTTTTATTATTCTAAGGACATTATCTCTTTATTTATTAACTACGTGCTTTTAACAACACAGTTTTTATTGTAACATATAAACTAAAATAGAATTGTTCTAAAATTCACGTTTTGCTTCACATTACTTTTAGGTCTAGAGGACAGCAGTCAGTGCTGTTCTGCCTGGCAAAATCCAAAGATAGTCCTTTTTTTGTTGTTGTTCTGTTGATAATTGTTGACTTAAGTAGTTTTTTCATATGGCTTTGGGAAGACTAGCCATTAACAATCCTGACATACAAACATGTTGTATAATGCTTTTTTTTTAAATTTCCTAAACTCATTGTTTCTCTTAACGTCATGAACATTTTCAAGGCATTACAGTGGTTTTTTTATTGTAAAAGCAAAAGTAGAAAATATTACTTATATCTATTTTATTCTGCATAAAGTAAAACTCTATAAAGTTTTGTGGAAGATAACGCAAGTAAATTAGCAGAATCCTAATCTGGTTATGGGATTTTTAGTAGCAGTAGAAACAAAACATGATTTGGCTATTTTAAAAAGTGTTATATTACCTGAGATGCTTTTCATTAAAGCACATTATCAGACCTCTTGTGATTGATTGCAGTGAGTATTAGGAGTGATGTCCTTGTTCCTGTTGAAGGTGGGGGTGGAGAAACCCCTGTCAATATTCGCAAAATTAGTTGGTTTTACCTGAGATCTCATGTCACTGTCATGATTCTCATCCTATGTTATGTGAGGTCTAAGTGGCAAAGGGTGCACATGTTTGACCACAGTATAGCCAGTTAGTATTTCACCCTGTGGTTAACCATATGCTCCTTTATCTCATGGTAACGGGACATAATTTAGGATAGATTAGCACTTTCCTGTAAAGAGCTGTTTCTCATTTCTTCTCATTTTAGACAGTTCCTGCAAATTCGCTGAATGCAGTAGTTTGCTACCCTTGTGGTGTCTTGTTTATATGAAGTCTTAGCTCCACACTCTAGGCATGTATAATCCAGAATTACTGGATTGTAATTTGTGGAGGAAAAGAAATGATGTTGCAAACTAAACAGCATTTGGTTTACTTTTGTTAAATTTTGAAAATTATTCATTTTACCTTGAAGCAAAATGCTGTCACTGTGAACTGACAGTTCTTATGCAGAGGTAATGACAATTCTGAAATGTTCAGAGTGGCTACTTGTAAAAATAATTTGTATCTCATAAATCACTCAATTGTTCTGATTGTTTTCAGGTTATATTTCTCCTTACAATGCTACAGTAGTTCAGAAATTACTGGATCAGGGAGCTGTGCTTTTAGGCAAAACAAACCTAGATGAATTTGCAATGGGGTGAGTGTTTATTATTTTTAATGTGTGATTGTACGTAAAAAGGAATACACACCATCTGTTCCAGTGTGCCTGTAATCCTTAATTCCTGTTTCTGTGAGGCTGGACAATAATGAATACTTACCTCTGAAGAGTATATACAGTTGCATGAACTTCTCCCTGAGCATTTATACTGTTGTGTAAATGATTCAGATGCTGAGGTTTACGAACATAGTGTTCAACTGTAGCTGTACTTGAGAGGGAGGAAGTGGTCCAGCCTTTGCAGAAGGCCGAGGATAAGCAGCCTTCTTCCAGATCCAGTAGTGTGTTTGTAGAATTGGTTACAACACAGTTATTTGTTGCCTTTTTCTCCCTCCTTGCTGGTGGTTTTTGCCAATAGCTAATTATTATCATACCCCCAGTGGCAGCCACTGCCTCTGCCAGTCAGCCACTGCAGTAATTAGTATGAGTAGTCCCTGATTTGCTGCAAAAAAGCTAATTAGAACAACACTTTTACGTTACCTACACTAATGCTGGTGACTTTTTGACAGGAGCACATTGAAAAATGCTCTTAAAAATTGATTCTCCAGCAAATCAGTGAAGGCAGCCAAGCTGTAGCAGGGGACAGAATCAGGCCATTAGGGATGAGTATCGCTGTCACTCCATCTGCTGGGTCTGGAAGGGAATATCTGGGACTTAGTTACCTGTGAGAAACAATTAAATGCTGTGTTTTGGTTTTATTTTTATTTTGCTTAAACTGAAGACAGAGGTTTGATTGGGAATTCATATGGATGGGGTGGAAATACTTTGACTCTATTGTTTTGAATAAAGTAATTTCTATCTAAAAGAGATATTCCTCAGGAAGAGCAGGCAAAAAGCATGGCAAAAATCTGATTAGGCAATATTGCAACTTGTCTAAGCTCATTAAAGCACAGGATTCTCCTGAAAAGGCTTATCCCAACACTGGCTTCTCATTTCTGGTCTGAGTGTTTGCATGGTCTCTTATGCTAATACCAGCAGAGCTGCACCATGAGCTTGATCAGGGAGCGGATCCAGCTCTAAAGTAATGATGTCTCAATGAGGTTAGTTCTCAACTGCTGTCATCTACCTGCTGTGTCTGATGATTTGGCTAGTAACATGGGCACCTTGGAGTCAGGGAACATGGGGTGGAGGTTGTGAGGAAGGAGGCAAGTACCCTCTGCCCCTGCTTCTGGTAGCAGCTCACACTTAAGTGACCACAAGGTGACTGAAGCCAGTTTCTGAGAAGCCAGTCTAGCGCTCTGAACCAGCGACTCATGGCCTCAGCAGAGGGCTACAGAGTGAGTAACAGTGTGTCATTTACAGAGAAGAGCTTGTTCCTGCTGTTGTGGAGCTTGTTCCCCACCTCTAGCAGAATGGTTTTCCCCACAACTGTGGTCTTGCATCAAATGCAGGTGTAGAAAAACAGAATGCCTTTGTTTTGAAGCAGATGTGCACCTTTACTTTTACATAGCTTAAATCAGTTTTATATCGTTGTGATTATGTTCTTTCGTGTTGAAATTGAATTTGCTAGAATGAAGGATGAGGAATTGGATGAAAAAAGAATAAAATTGGTAAATACTCTGTGTCATCTGTCACTTCTGTCTGTATTTGTCCTTTCTGTCTTAGGTCTGGGAGTACGGATGGAGTATTTGGACCAGTCAGAAATCCCTGGAGTTATTCAAGACAATACAAGGAAAAATCTGTCCCAAAATCCCATTCTGAGGACAAAGAGTCTAACTGGGTAATAACAGGAGGGAGCTCAGGAGGCAGCGCGGCTGCTGTGTCGTCTTTCACGTGTTTTGCGTAAGAGGCTCTTAGAATTGTTTTTCAATAAATGTCTCAAAATATGTTAGAAGGTCTTATAATTGATGTTTTCTCATAAGCTAGTATGAAATGGGAGGGTTATTGGCACTGGCATGCAAGATTTTATTTCAGCATCCCTAGGTTATTTGTGGCATGTCATGAAGCCAGAATTAATCCATGCAGGCGAATTTAGGCTTATTCACTTCAAGCATTATTCAGTGTACTGATATGACCACTTTGCACTGTGTGAGATATAATAGTAAAGGAGTGACAGTTTTATTCTTATTCCCACATAATCTCTTAAAAGTCTTATGAGGTTTGTGACACAGTCTCTTCCTTAGTAAGTGTCTTACACAAACGTGCTTAAAATGTAGTTCAGCAAATTAGGAGATCCCTTAATTTGTAACTGTATAATAATCACTCCTCCCCTCCTTTGTTTTTGTAGCATAGTTACATAATAATACATGAGCTTTGGGATTTAAAAGCTGTCAAATCTCTGATTTAACAAAAGGGTATGCAGTACTTACTACACAGATACTTAAAAACTTGTCTGTTTCAGTGTTTGAGGTTTTTTTGGCAGGTGTGTGTTTTGGGTTGTTTCGTGGGTATTTTTCCTAAAGGAAGCTGGATTTTTTTTAATGGTAATTATTAACTGTATGGAATAGCAACACGCTATTTAGCAAATCAGTTGTCTATACTATCTTCCCCATCTGACCGTTAAAAGAAAACTGATCCTTAAAATTTTACACCTTGCATTTTATGAAATTTCTAGAACTACATGTTTGAGCATGTTTTATAGAATATTATTTCAAATGTGCTCTTATTTGGAAGGTGTTTGAGAATGCTGTTTAGTTACTTTGTCCTTGTTTACCCATAGACTACATTACAATCATCTATTTTATTGTTAAAATTTTTTTGCTAATGTTGATTACTTTTTTTAGCTTTTTTAATTTTTTTTTTTTAAATTATACATCTCATTACCCTTTGCTAGGGTATAGTCTACTCAACATTTTACTGCTGTTGAAACTGAACATGGTGCAGCCATTCCCAAGAACTGCTTGTCAGGATCCTGATAGGGTCTGGCACCTTTTCTTACATTGCTGGCCGTACTGAACTCCCATTTTACACTGCTCAGCACGCTGGCAGATCAGGGAGATTTTTTGTCCAGCTATTTTATAGCCTATAACCTATTGTATATCCACTCTATTAATGTCTTTCAAGCATTGGGAACGCTGCCAGTCTTTGTCTTTTCAATTTGAGATTTGGATGTACAAAAATGCTACAAAATTGAGGATGTTTTATATCAACACATAAGCTTTGGAAAAAAGTTCCACTTCAGCAAAGTCAATTGAATTGGTTCAGCCATTTCGGAAACAGATGCCTATGGGAAAAGTCATATACTCACTTCAGTAAAAATTGTACCTACTTCTTTAGTTTAATTTGTTTTTGGCAAATATTTGAATGAAGGTGCTCTATTTTTTTAATGGTGCTTGAATTAAATTTACTAAAAACAAGAGAAGAGCGTGTTTCATTTTAATATGAATTTCCAATTCCATTACAATTTTTGAAATAAAAATTTCAATTTAGAAAGAAGAAGGTTTCACCTGTGAACAAAAAAGGAAGTCAAATCCAAAAAATAATAAAAAAACCACCGCATCCTAAGTGTACCTAAGCTATTGTAAACTGGGAGCTCTGATGCTATGCTTTGTAGGTTTGGAAACAGGAAAAATGTCCTAGACTTTCCAAAGTATGCCTTCTTGTTAGGGGTAAGAAGTGTCACTATTCATTTGTATACTGGAAGATGCTGATTCATAGTGCATTGGCTACTGAATAACTAAGACGTCAGTGTTGAAAATTGTGCTCTAGATCACATGAGATGTATCTTTTGGAGTCCACAGTATTGGAACGGATCAACAGAGAAGGCAGAAGAAGGTATTTGGGGCCATCTTTAGATGGTCTGAATTCTACTTATTTGCCTCTGCTTTGTGAAGAGAGTGGGGCTCTCCTGATGGCTGATTCAGAGACCCTAATAAAAATCAATGAACAGATAAAAAATAGAATAGGGATCAGACTGAAATTTAGGCTGTGTGTTTATGACTTCTAATCTGGAAGAATTCACAGAGTTTTAACTCCATGCATCTTAAAGCCACACGTTCTTATTATTTGGAAATGTTCTGAATTATTTTACTAATGATGATCCTTTTAAAACCATAGAGCCTTAGGGTCAGACACAGGAGGATCTACCCGAAACCCTGCTGCTCACTGTGGTGTAGTAGGTTTAAAGCCAACATATGGACTGATCTCTCGCCATGGTCTCATTCCTCTAGTGAACTCCATGGATGTGCCAGGAATCCTAACCAGATGTGTGGATGACACAGCAGTTGTGTTAGGTATTACTTTGTCATATGTCTTGGTTTACAACATTGTCTCAAAACAAACTGAATTCTGGGTAACTAATGTGCATTTTCCTTTTCTTCATATGTCATGTCGTATTTCAGGTTCCCTTGCTGGACATGATCCTAAAGACTCTACCACAATTCAGGACAACTTTAAGCCATTTGAACTACCCAATTTGACTGATGTCAGCAAGCTTTCAATAGGAATTCCCAAGGTAACATTTAAATCCTGTCAACAGTTGTGGACAGGAACAACAAATAGGACACCTAAAAAAAATATTTGTGTCTTGCCCACCACCTCCCAATCTCTCATGATTTAAAACTGTGAAGACAATACAAGCAGCTCCTGGAAAAAAGCGGTATTTGTTCTGTTACCTCTTATGGCAATTTGGAGTAAGCATATGCTAATGTGTCATCTAAAACATTTTGTCATTGTGGAAAGCACTGTCGGGAACTTCAGGGGAAATGGAGAACTTCAGTTCTTGTTTCTCTCTGTTGCTCTTTCATTAGTAACCTCTGTAACCTCAAACAAGTTGCTCTTGGTGCCTTCTCACACAATGAGGTTGGTACAGGTTTGTGCAGTGCTTTGAGATACTTGTCTAAATGGCACTGTGTTAATACAAAGCAGAATTTTAAAGGCAATTGAATGGCACAAGGAGCTGTGACTTGCAGAGCTCCAGTAAGGATGGAAAGACAGCTGTAATCTGGCATCAGTTGTAAGCAATTGAATGATGTTTGTAACTATAAGGGTCCTTACAATTTAGGAACAACATTTGGGACTCCAGCCTATTTTTAATTTAATAAAGGCTCTGCCTTCAAAGTGACAATGTGAATAACATCTACTGGTTTGATTCTCAGCTATTGAACCTGTGCTAGAACAGACATACCCAAAGATTTAATTAGGTAAGCAGGGATGTCCACTGACCAATTATTCAGGATCTGTGAAGTACAAAAATTACGTACCTAGAAAATTAATTAGCTGCATACTGTTTAGATTTTGATAAATCTAAAATGGTAGTATTGATTAGTTATTTATAACCTTTGGACAGATGTTTTCTACTGCTACAGATTGTCCTGAACAGATGCATGCATACATGAAACATGAGTCATAGCTACTCAGAAATCAGACAGTACTATGCCTCTTTTTGTGGGTTAGAACTGAAGCAAAAATAGAGAATTTTAATGGCATATCTTTAACGTAGCTCTTTAACAGCAATGTAGCTTATTTAAGTCTTCTCCCAACTCCTTGATTGTAGTTACTCTTTGGTGGGGGTTGCTTGCTTTGTTTCTATGAGGTGTGTCAGTTGCCACTGATACATGGTGGCCATAATTTCTTTTTATCTTTCCTACTCACAGCAACCCTAGTTTCAGGATTTCGACCTGATAAATTTCTACTCATGACTGCAGAGCAGTTCAGTACAGTCTCAGTGAACGGATAAATAAGGGAATAACTGGGTAATTTGTCCTTCAGGAGAAACTGCTGAAATTCCATGATTGTAATATGTAGGTTGATCCTACCAAGATGAACATAACTTTTAAGAAGACTGAATCCTGTTAATTTAATACTGCTTGATTGTATAATATTTAGTAGATGCAAAAAGCTTTTAATAAGCACTTTAAGTCATATCGTGGTAAGATAATGGTTTCAATGTATTTTTAGCAAGGATTATTTGCATTTTGGTCTCTACTAGAAGTAAACCAGTGTGTAAAATCACTCCCCTTCTTGTTTTTCCTCTAAGGAATATCATGTACCAGAGCTGTCTGGTGAAATTCTGGCTCTCTGGTCAAAGGCTGCTGACCTCTTTCAGAATGCAGGTGCTAAAGTGGTTGAAGTGAGTCTACCACACACTCGTTACTCAATTGTCTGCTATCACGTGCTGTGCACAGCAGAAGTGGCATCAAATATGGCCAGGTTTGATGGACTGGAATATGGTAAGGCCTTTGAAAAAACTTTTTTCTGAGACAGTAGAAACATTGCTGGATGCCGTGAAAAAGTTAGTTTTTATAGATGTACTTTTCATGGTTCTATGCCTGGTGTTATTTCTCCACAATGGAATAGAGCAAAAAACCTGGTCCAGATAAAAATATGTGAGTAAGTGCATATTTTAATATATTTCACTACTACTAGACACGTGAGTGGGCTCAAAATCTGGTTTAGTATTTCTCTAATAAAACAGGAATGTGTTGTGTTGTTTTTCCAGAATAGTAGCGTGTCAGACGGCAGCAAACAGTGGCCTATTGGATCACTATGTATAACATTACCTAATGTTGTTAAATCTTAAGGACTACAAGAAGTATTAATATCCAAAATGCTTTTTCTTTTCAGGACACCGTTCTGACATGAACGAGTCCACAGAAAGTATGTATGCTGCAACGCGACGAGAAGGTTTTAATGATGTTGTAAGAGGAAGAATTCTGTCAGGAAACTATTTCTTGTTGAAACAGTAAGCAGAACCTCTTGAAATTCAAATTTGCCAAGTTGGCAAATTTTTAAGCAAATGGTTCATCGTGACATGGAAAAAAAATTATTCTTAACTAGTGGCTCCTTGCATTTTTATTACTGCTTTAGCTATACAATATGTAGTGAACTGTTAATAATAAATGAAAATGTTTTCCCTGAGTCTTAACAGTGAGCCTCCTAAATTAAATAAGTAAAACAACTTAGTGATAATTTTTTCCCTACCAGAATATTATTGGCTTCCATTAGTTAAATTAAGCAAAAATCTCTACCCTGTGGTATGACATTGAAATCATACTGAAGCCATTACTGTTGTTGTGTTAAAAGTTCTGTAGTTGTCGATCTCATTAAAACTGCACAGAAAAACTGCTGGTACATTCTAGCACGGTCTTCTAGAGAAAGCCAAAGATATGTCAATTAAATTAGCTGTAGCTCTTTACCTCAGTGTGTAGGGAAAGAGAGTCGCTGGCAGAGGTGCTGAACTGATGTCTTTACAGAAGTTAGGGTTTTTTCCAGCTCACAAATAGAAGCTGGTCCATGGATCTGTTTTACATTTTTAGCTTTCAATACTTACCAACAGGCCCAAATTGTGTTAGTAAAAGTGCTGTTTTTCTCTTTCTGAATTTGTTCAGATACTAACAAAAATATTAATCCTGTAATCAGTCTCTGTAGTGCACTTGCTTTGAAGGAGCTCTGTCAGCATGAGTATTCATCAGATGTGACTTCTTAATTGCTCTCAGAGACAGGAATGTTGTCAGTTAATCTGTAACAACCAGCTTTTATGGAATGACGATATTTCTGCTAAGGGTGCTCCTTCTGCTTACGACTGCCCAGATCAGCTTTCCTAAGGCTGCTTTAAAATTCACATAGTTAACTCTTTGGTGAAGGAATATACAATTGACTCCCATTGAGATTGAACAGGAGAGTTGTGTTCCTGTCCACAGTAAATTACTTTTGAAGAGCACAGGGTTCAGAAAGCATTCTGAAGTAGTAAGCATTCATAAGTAGTAAGGAAAACCCATCTGTGTCTCCTGCGAATGTTACCTTTTACAATTTATATTTATCTTGCTTTTGAAATCTTTGAAATAACTAAGTGATTGCTCAGGAAGTTCTGTTTAACATCTTTAGAGATGACATGGACAAGGGGATCGAGTCCTCCCTCAGCAAGTTTGCAGACGACACCAAGTTGGGTGGGAGTGTTGATCTGCTGGAGGGTAGGACAGCTTTGTAGAGGGGTCTGGACAAACTGGATCAATGGGCCAAGTCCAACTGTAAGAGGTTCAACAAGGCCAAGTGCTGGGTCCTGCCCTTGGCTCCCAACAACCCTCTGCAGTGCTACCAGCTGAGGGAAGAGTGGCTGGAAAGCTGCTTGGCGGAAAAGGACCTGGTAGTGCTGGTCAACAGCAGCTGAACATGAGCCAACAGTGTGCCCAGGTGGCCAAGAAAACAAATGGCATCCTGGCTTGTGTCAGGAATAGTGTGGCCAGCAGGACAAGGGCAGTGATTTTTCCCTTGTACTGGGCACTGGTGAGGCCACACCATGAATCCTGTGTTCAGTTTTGGGCCCCTCACTACAATAAAGACATCGAGGTGCTGGAGTGAGTCCAGAGGAGGGCAATGGAGCTGGTGAATGATCTGGAACACAAGTCTTACAAGAAGTTGAGGAGGGAGCTGGGGTTGTTTAGCCTGGAGAAAAGGAGGGACCTTGTCACTCTCTGTACAACTACCTGAAAAGGAGTTTGTAGCAAGGTGGGGATCAGTCTTTTCTCCAGGTAACAAGTGAAAGGACAAGAGGAAACAACCCTGTGTTGCACCGGGGGAGATCTAGATTGGATATTAGGAAAAATTTCTTCCCTGAAAGAGTTGTCAAGTATTGGAACAGGCTGCCCAGTGAAGTAGTGGAGTCACCATCCCTGGAGATATTTAAAAGATGTGTGGCTGTGGCACTTAGGGACTTTCTGAAGTTAACAGCTAGGCTGATTTCACAAATTATTGTAGAAGAAGATCTAATTCCCGTGATATAACTACTTAACTTGAATCTGCTGTTTATTATTGATTATAACCATTTTCATTGCATTTTTTTCGGAATCTTAAATCTTTAGATTAACAAGTAGCATTTGGGCAGTTTAAGTTCTTTTATTTATAAACACTGTCATGTAGCAGTTGTTAACACATCCTTATCTTTTTTCCCTCCCCTTTTTTCTTCCTTTTTCCTTTTTTTTCCTCTTTTTTTTCTTCTTCCCCTCCTTTCTTCCCCCCCCTTTCCCCCCCTTTCCCCTCCTTTCTCCCCCCTCTTCCCCTTCTTCTTCCCCCTTCCCCCTCTTCTCCCCCTTTCCTCACCTTTCCCCCTTCCCTTTCCCCCTTCCCTTTCCCCCTTCCCTTTCCCCCTTCCCTTTCCCCCTTCCCTTTCCCCCCTTTCTCCACTTTCCCCCATCCCTTGATGCTGGTCACATCATCAAGCCTGACAGAGTTCAAGAAGCATTTGGACAACATTTTCAGACTCATTTTTGGGTTGTCCTGTGTGGGGCCAGGAGTTGGACTAGATAGTCCT